>NC_135306.1:204035733-204335733 GCF_048772815.1 Callospermophilus lateralis | reverse complement strand
GGTAACACCTGAGCACGGGCTCCGCGGCAGGGGCTGAGGCTCTGGAACCCGGAGAACGGAATGGGACGGGTTCCAGCCGGGGCTGGATGCCTGGATTCTGCGTAGGGAAAGAGGAGGACGCAGGAGTTTGCACCAGGAAACTGAGAATGATGCCAGTACGCTGGCAGGAAGGAGGCCCAGCGCGCTATAGCAGGCCGGAGAATTTGACCTGGGCCATCTGTGCTCCCAGGCCATCCTCATAAGACCCCCGCCCTCACCCCCAATGGCCTGGCACTTCCGAAACCCTCTGTAACCGGCACAGGACCAGTTAATAGTCCGAGGTGCCCCAATGCCTGCTGGGAGGGGTGTGGTTTGCCAGAGGCTGCTGGGAAATGCAGTCCATCCTCAGGCCTGCAGTCCCCCTCCCACCTCTTGCTGTCTGCGGTGACATCATGGTCTGTGGTTTAAAGGGCCAGTCCTGGAGTGGCAAAGCATCAGAGCAGGTGCTCCTCCGGAGCTGCCACCCACCCCAGGCAGCCTGACCTCCCAGGTGGATGTCTCCAGCCATCCTGTCCTCAAGATGTGCTGGGGAGGAAGGTACAAAACCAAACCGTATGACTTGGTATCCAAGGCACAGCTAGAATTCCAGAAGTTTGATATTCTGGACAGAAGTTCCCAGTCTGCAGTCCTGGGCTCCCTTACTGAAACGTGGGGTCCCCACATCCTCTTTATTTCCCTGAACTGCTGTGAAATCTCCACCCTGAAGTTTTGTCTGGATGAACAACTGGTCTATGCTGAGCAGCAAGAGAGGGTAATGAAGCTGGACAATGAGGTCAGGGAGGTTCTGGGGCCTTTTTAGAGTCTGTGCCACCTTGCTTTGAGCCCTTGTGACCATTCCATGCTACAGAGGAAACCTGGGTGCTCAAGAGATACCCACCTTCTAGAGCAACAGAAGGCAGAGGCCTTTACTAAGGGCCACAGTTTCCTGGGTGGGATCCAGGACCTTATCCCTGGAGACCTGGACAGCGCCCCTCTTGCTCATAAATCTTCATCAGCCTTGCCCTTGGTGTCTTCATCTGCAAAGGGGAGTCCCAAATCTCTCTGCTTACTCACCTCCGGGCTCAGAAGGCAAAGACTTTCCCATATGCACAACAAGTGAGAGGAACAGACCCACAGAGCCTCCTACTGCCAGGCCGGGAGCTGGAGGTTCAGGCAAGATTGCCTTGCCCAAGGTCACACAGCCTATCATCAAAAGCAGTGACCAGGACTGAGGGCAGAGGTGCACTCCTGTAATTCTAGCAACTGGGGAGTCTGAGATAGGAGGATCACAAGCTTGAGGCAAGCCTTGGCGTCTTAGTGAGAACCCTGTCTCAGTAATCATAATAATAATAACATTAAATTAAAAGGGCTGGGATGTAGATCAGTGGTAAAGTCTCCCTGGTCCATCCCAGTATGCCTCTCCTCTAGATTACAGCCTCCAGGGACCAGGCCTCCACCTCCCAGCTAACTTCAGCCTCCCACTGTAGACCCCTGGACTATGGTCTGAAGGCCAGGGTAACCATGGAGGGTGGGGGCTTTGTACAAAGTAGGTGCTCTGTTTGAAGATTGGGTACAAAAAGGGCAGAAGAGAGTCATAAGATTCTAGAAGTGATATTTATTTTGGGGGGTATTGTGTATGTGTGTGTGTGTGTGAGAGAGAGAGAGAGAGAGAAAGTATATATGTGTGTGTGTCTGGTGCTGGGGGTCTGCCTGGGCCCTCTCCCATGCTGGAAGCACTCTGATGCTGAGCTACCCCCCAGCTCCAGAAGTGACATTTGAACTTGGTCTCAAAATAAGCACAATGTCAACTGGGGGGTGCAGTGTTAAAATTTTTTTCTTCTATTTTTAATATCTCTCTTGAGATGTCATAGACATACCATAAAGTTTACCATTTTTTTAGTTGTTTAATGGGTGTATTATGTCAGTATTGCCAGATGAAAAAGGTCTGAGGATGGCGTACACAACAGTGTGAATATACCTAAAGTACCAAACTGTACACTTAAGAACAGCATTAATTAAGGTGGGCCACTCATGGTGGTGCCAGCCTATAATCCTAGTGATGTAGGAAGCTGAGGCAGGAGGACCATGAGTATGAGGCCAGCCTCAGCAATTTAGTGAGGGTCTAAACAACTTAGAAGACCCTGTCTCAAAATGAAAAACAAAAAGGGCTAGTGATATGGCTCCGTTGTTGGCACCCCACCCCCAGGTTCAATCCCTGATACAAACAAAACAAAATAAAAACAGCATAAGATGGGAAGAAAACTTAGCATGGTGGCACACATCTGTAATCCCAGCAGCTTGGGAGGCTGAGGCAGGAGGATAGTGAATCAAAGTTAGCCTCAGCATGTTTGTTTTTTTTTTCACACAATACCTTTATTTTATTTGTTTATTTTTATGTGGTGCCAAGGAATGAACCCAGGGCCTCGTAAGTACCAGGCGAGCACTCTACCTCTGAGCTACAACCCCAGCCCCAGCCTCATCAATTTATCAAGACCCTGTCTCTAAATAAAAAGTACAAAAAGGGCTGGGGGTGTGGCTCAGTGGTTAAGTGCCCCTGGATTCAATCCCTGGTATCAAAACAAAAAGGCTGGGAAAAGTTTTTTTATTTTTATTTTTTTTCTTTTTCTATACTAGAGATTGAACCCAGGACCTTTCACATACTAGGCAATAACTCTATCACTGAGCTACATCTCTATATCTCTATCCCTTTAATTTTTTTTTAAGAGAGAGAGAGAGGAGAGAGAGAGAGAGAGAGAATTTTAATTTTTTTCTTTTCTTTTCTTTTTTTTTTAGTTTTCAGCGGACACATCTTTGTTTGTATGTGGTGCTGAGAATCGAACCCCAGGCTGCACGGATGCCAGGCGAGCGCGCTACCGCTTGAGCCACATCCCCAGTCCTATCCCTTTAAATTAAATTAATTATATATATATATATATATATATATATATATATATATATATATATATATATAATTTTTTTTAATTGTAGATAACACAATACCTTTACTTTATTTATCCATTTTTATGTGGTGCTGAGGATCGAACCCAGTGCCTCACACATGCTAGGCAAGTGCTCTACTGCCAAGCCACAACCCCAGACCCCTTTTAAATTTTTTATTTTGAGACAAGGTCTCCCTAAGTTGCCCAGGCTGGCCTCAAACTTATGATGCTTCTACCCCAGCCTCCCCAGCAACTGGGATTACAGGCACATGCCACTGTCCCTGGTAAGATGGTAAAGTTTATATGGCGTGTTTTACTACAATTCAAACAAAATGTATCACATTGTGATATATGCAGTGACGGAAATATATTCAAAACAAAAGAAAATATGAAAAAAACTTCATCCATTTCAGTTGTAGGATTCAGTGGTTCCTGCTTTGTTTCGTTCAGTTGGGAGGTTGAACCCAGGGCACCCCACAATCCTGGGTACATACCCAGAACTTTTTTTTTTTTGGTGGGGGGAGGGAAACATGGTCTTATTAAGTTGCCCCAGGCTGGCCTTGACTTGGGATCCTTCTACATCAGCCTCCTAGAACTAGTTGGGATTATAGGCGTGTGCCACCCTGCCAGTCAACTCAGTGGTGTTTAGTATACTCAGATAAGAATTTCTTTTCAGGTGCATCAAGATCTCACTGTATCTGATTGCCTCTGAGCTACCCTCAATGAGCTCCTTTGGCCTGAACCCCTGTTCTTTGCCATTTCCTGGAATCCTCCCTCCAACCCCACCCAGCCTTGTGTTCTAGCTTATCTTCCTTCTAGAAATCTCTTCCCTCTGACAAAATCCAGGCCTCCATCAAGGGCCAAATCAAAAGCCACAACTCTTTCCACACCCATCCTGACCCTACAGGTGGGATCCTGAAAGGTAGGCCTCCCTAGGAAGATTCTGAAGTCTCCTGAAGCCTAGAGCACCTTTACGTGTTGTGTTTCCACCTTATCTAAGGTGCCCCTCCTAGGACCCCTTGGGCAAAAGCCTGTCCCTCCCTGTTTTCCCTCTGGGGAGGAATCCTGGCTGCATCCCTCCCCAGACCCCTTGAGTTTCCTGGGAAACTGGATCCTGGGATCCAGTATTGTCATCCAGTAGAAGTCCTCCGATGTGGTTCCAGGGCCTACGTATTTGGGACAGCTGGGACCTGAAGTGGGGCCTGGGACTCCATCCCAGAAACACCCCAGCGGGGACCTCAACACCACCTTCCCTCCCAAGAGGCTACTGGCTCTTTTATTCTGCCAGTATTTTGTGTTCACTGATTTGCTTCTGGCTGCTCCAGGGCCTAGGCTCGGTTGGGCACCACTCTTTGGAGTTGGTTTTCTTTGGAGCTTGTGGTGAATTATCTGGGGAAGGTGGCAGAAGGAACTTTGTGTCCCCTCTCCTTCCTAGTGCCGTGCTGTGGCTCCCACACTGTACTGGGAATTGGGCTCAGGGGTGGACTCCCAGGCACTTACTTCTAAGAGGCACATGTGGTAGCCAATCAAGTTACAATGAGAGCAGATGTGAACACAGCCTGGCCCTGCCACCTCAGGGAACACTGGGACTAGGGAGTGATCCTGTGTCCCACTGCAGGTAGTGCTCCCAATCTCACAGCAGGGGAGTCGTGATTGACCCTACTAGACTGGACACTTTCCTGAACTCTTGGAGAATATACCCTTCTGTGCCCAGCGCCTGTGGTACAGTGGAACTCATTCATTCAGTTGCTCCACAGGCACTTGGGCATGCAGCCTCAGTTTCCTCTCCCACAAAATGGGGGTATTCATAATGAGCTTATGGAGAAGAGCAGAAGAAATAATGTGTGTAAGGTCACGAGGACAGAGAACATCACATGATCTCAATTCATAGGGTCTATTGTTTTTATTAGTATTCGTTTAATAAACAACTGATGAGCACAGTCCTGCCCCTAACCTGTCATGGAAGACAGAATTCTCTTGAATCATTCCACAAATACCTTTTGAATGGCCATGTCAGCCTACTTCCCCCAACGGGGCCTTCCCAATGTCTCCTGGAACCTCTTGGAGGCTGATCCTTAGCCTTCTCCATGTAATGAGCCAACTATCCTCACCAAAGGGTACAGGGATAAAATCCAAGCTTACAGAAGAGTGGTGACTTGCCTCAGGACACCAAGGCCTGGGATTGGGATCCAGGTCCCTGACCCCCTGGGCCAGGGTGGTTGGTCACCCATGCTTCCAGCTGACTTTTGGCATTAGACTTAAATATTTGATTCCAACTCCTCAGTAAAGCTAAAATAGAATAATCATTTATCAGTGGACCCCTGAGGTCTCCCATGATGGAAGAGATTTTGTGGCCAAACTGTAGAGCAGGAGTCAGCAAAGTTTCTCCGTAAAGGGCCAGAAAACAAATATTTTAGGCTTCGCAGGCCTCTGCTTCAAGTGTATGACTCTGCCAATGCAGCTAGAAAAGAGCACAGAACAGCATTCGAAGAGAGTATTGCCATATTCCAATAAGATTGTATTCATGGACACTGAAATATGATTTTTCATGTCATGAAATGTCAATTCTTTTGATTCCCCATCCCACCCCATCCATTTAAAAATGTAAAAACCGTTCTCCACTCACAGGCTGTTCAAAAACAATGAATGCCTCTCTGGAGCGAGGTAGAATCCAATCTTTATTGATTTTAGGATTAGAGATATGAAAAGCTATTATTATTCTAGAGAGGGCCCCAAGGCCTGACCAGCTGCAGAGAGAAGGGTGGGTCAGCTAATCTTCTGTGGCACATTCCTTGGTGAGGAGTGGAATAAAAGACCTTCCTGGTGGACCCAGCAACCTCCCTAAACCTGTAAATTGATGACAATAATCACTACTTTAGAGAGTTAAGAAGTTTAAATGACATACAGAATGGTAAAGGGTTTCATAAAACGCAAATGTTTATTCACTTGTTTCCACAGAGGCATGCTACAGATACCTTGCTGACTTGATGCCTCTGAAAGCCTTCTACGAAGTTTGATGTGATACTGTCCCTTTAAATTATTCCCAACCACCAAAAGTAGTCGGACGAGTCGGCACATGCGCATCCCTCTGCGGGACCGCCCCCCCCCCTCCCCGCAACCTACAACAACACCCTTCCAGAGTCTGTAGAACGGAGGTTAAAGGTCCTCCCACACAGTATTTATACGCAAGCGTAAATCATGATTGAGGGCACTATATCGTGCAGAAAGCCCAGTCCCTTTTTCGCTCCCGAAAGCTCCTCCCCCTGCGGCCAATCAGCGGGCCTCGCCCTTTCCAATGGCCAATGGCAGTGAGCATGGGGGCGTGGCTGGACAGCTGGGGGCGCGGCCTGGCGCTGAGAGAAGCGGTGGGGCAAGCCGGGGGCTCTAGTGAACAGCGTAGCCGGACAGGGATCGCCGGCTGGCGGCAAGCGGAGGCGGCCGGGGCCAGACGGTCTCCGAGATGTCACGATGGCTGTGGCCATGGTCGAACTGTGTGAAAGAGCGGGTCTGCCGATACTTGCTGCACCATTACTTGGGGCACTTCTTTCAGGAACACCTCAGCCTGGACCAGCTCAGCCTGGATCTGTACAAGGGCAGCGTTGCTCTGCGGGATATCCACCTGGAGACCTGGGTGAGAAGCCAGGCCCGAGCTTGGGAAGGCGCGGAGGGCGGGAGCGCAGCGACCTGAGGCTGCCAAAGGATCAATTCCGGCCGAAAGAGCAGGCATCGGTGTGAGAGGCCAGGGGAGCAGGGCCCTCTCCAGGAGTCGGAGGCACCCCGCTGGTGGCTTCAGTTCCTTGCCAGAGTAACAAGCTAGGGGAGGAGATGTCGCTTGTCTGGAGAATGACAGCATGGTCACATTGGGTTTGGGGGCTGAGTTGAGGGTGATACCTAGGTGCTAGAGTGGGTGAAGAGAAAGCTCAGGAACGGGAACTCCCATGTAGTGGGGCCAGGGCAGCGACAGATTTGGGCTGAATCAGCTGGTAGGAAAGGCTGTCGTGGTCCAGAGCCCTGTGGGGGCACTTGTGGAAAGTGCGCCCCGACCTCCTGACCCCAGGATCCTGGGCCGGTGGGTGGGGTTCGCCTCCGGATGTGGATGTCAACAAGGCGTCAGCACCCGTGTTGATCAACACCTCGTGTGACTCTGCCGCTGTCTACTTCCTGCTTTAGGGAAAGTAGGAGGGACCAAGCCTGGGTTTAGGGAGGGACTTGGGACCCATCATCTCTACCTGGAGGGCAGCCCTCTAGGAAGGATGTGAAGGTCTGGCCTTAGGCAAGGAGGAAGTTGAAAGAGATGCTGGGGAAGCCAGAGTGAGCCTGGGTCTTGTCCGAGGCTTGAGGCTGGGGGGTAGTGGGTGAGGGGCCCCTGACTCACAGCTCAGCTGACCTGGGGAGTAGCCCAGGAGCCACCAATTAGAGGCACCAGTTTAAGGCTGGTACTGGGTCAGCCCTTAAGTTCCAGAGCAGCAGGTCAGGCGTGGGGGCAGGGCCTTCTCATTTTTTGGCTGGCCCCAGGGATCTGTAGTTCTGAGAAGGAAGAGCTAAGGCTTAGAGGTGGCCAGAACTTGGGAGCAAATAGGGGAGTGGGGAGCTGAGCCCTGAGTTGGAGGCACTTCCCAGCAGCCTGTGGTCTGTGAATTCCAGTGGAGGTCTCCTCAGATCTCTGAACTTGGCCTCTTAGGTTGGCCTGTAAGATGGCCCAGACCTCTGAACTTCCCTTTCTCTTTTCAACAACAGAAAACACCCCTATTCCTTTGTGCCCTGCCCTCTTGTTGGGGACCCATGGGACTCCTAGCTAGCCTGCTTTCCTCCTGACCTGGGGAAAATGCAGGCACTATATTGCTAACCAGCTGTCCTCCCAGGTGCTCAGCCTGCAGCTCACCTTAAAGGCCCCCAAGAGGCTGCCTGTCTGGGAACTCAAAAGGGATGGGGAGAGAGGCCCAGGTCCCACCCTCAGTCCTCACAGTACAAGGGTGACAAATAGCCCCTTCTTTCCAGACCTCAATTTCCCCATCCATTGGCTCTGGGTAGGAAATTTGGACTCTGTGGCTCTGTTGGTACCTGTTCATTCACTGGTCAGGCAGATGCTTACTGAAGCCCTCTCTGGTATTAGCACCCAGAGCACCTGGGGTCTCAGGGAGAAGGCAAATGTGCTGCTGCCCTTGAGGAGCTCCCAGACTGGTGAGGGTGCAAAGCCAGCACAGATAGATGTCTTCACTAGGGGTTTAGCGTCGTGCCTCAGAGCTACACCATGTGTCTGGGTTTCAGAGGCTCCTTCCCACCTCAGGTCAGCCCTCTCCTGGACATTCTTCCCTTGAACTCTGTTTGCCCAAGGTGAATGTGGGGTGCTGCTGTTCTCTCTGCCAGGCCTGTGTGTGTGTTTTCCCCATGTTTAGAACATATACCCATAGAGCCTTGGCATCTGTACATAGAAGTTGCTCAATAAACTTTTTTTTGGTACTGGAGATTGAACTCAGGGGCCATATCACTAGCCCTATTTTGCATTTTATTTAGAGACAGGGTCTCACTGAGTTGCTTAGTGTCTCACTTTTGCTGAGGCTGGCTTTGAATTTACAATCCTCCTGTCTCAGCCTACTGAGCCACTGGGATTACAGGCGTGCGCCACTGTGCCTGGCCTCAGTAAACAATTTTAACTTCACATAGAGGGAGACATTTGAGCTGGCTTAAAGGGTTGAGTGGCTTTAGATGATGGAGCAGGCCAGGAGCAGGGAACAGCATGAGCCAAGGTTAGATAGCACATGGAGGAACATGGAAAGCTGAGCGCTCTGTGTGACAGTAACTGGAAAGGCTGTGGCTGTCAGCTGGATGTGAGGTTTCACTAAGCCACTTTGTCCCCTGCTCGTTTCCAGTCTGTGAATGAGGTTCTGGAGTCAATGGAGTCGCCACTGGAGCTGGTGGAAGGCTTTGTGGGCTCCATCGAGGTGGCTGTGCCCTGGGCTGCGCTGCTCACTGATCACTGCACCGTGCGCGTGTCAGGCCTCCAGCTTACCCTGCAGCCCCGCCAGGGACAAGGTGAGGGCAGGGCAAGGCAAGGCCAGGGCCGGGTAGTCTGGAGCTGACCGAGCGCGTCTGCCCTGAGAACCTTTTCTTTCCCACAGGACCAGGGGCTGCTGACTCACAGAGCTGGGCCTCCTGCATGACCACAAGCCTGCAGCTGGCTCAGGAGTGTCTGCGGGAGGGGTACCCTGAGCCCTCTGAGCCCCCACAGCCTCTGGAGGGACTGGAGATGTTTGCCCAGACCATTGAGACTGGTGAGCAGACCCCTCCGGGGCCCATAGGACAGGGGGCCCAGGCAGTAACCCTGCTGCCCAGCTGGGAGACTACCATCTTGTCACCCCACCTGATCCAAGACCACCCCCCACCCCCCAGTGCTGCGGAGAATCAAGGTGACCTTCCTGAACACTGTTGTGAGGGTGGAGCACTCACCAGGTGATGGGGAGCACGGCGTGGCTGTGGAGGTCCATGTACAGAGGTAGGTGCCAGCCACATGGGGTAGGCTCGGCAGGGGGAGGCTGCTGGATAGTCTTGCCCTGACCCCCGTCCCTGGTCCAGGCTCTTGGGAAGTGGCAGGGCAGGGCAGGGTAAGGCTGGGCAGTGGTGAAGTTGTAGGGGTGGGCTGTGTTTGGAGCCTGGAACTGTCGTCCAGGCCTGGAGAGACTGAGCCCCAAAGACAGGTTAGCTGCTGAGGGTCAGAGGACTAAAGCCTGGCCTGAGCCCCCAAGGTGGACATGGTGGTCCAGGATGGCTACCATGGGCATGATGGGCAGCTCTGCAGGCTGGGCTCCCCAACCCGTGCCCCTAGAACAGAACACTGTGTGGAGAAAGGGCTCTAGGCCTGGGGTGGCCAGGACAAGGGCTGACCCTACACTCCCCAGACTGGAGTACTGTGACGAGGCAGTGCGGGACCCAAGCCAGGCGCCACCGGTAGACGTGCACCAGCCACCAGCCTTCCTGCACAAGCTGCTGCAGCTGGCAGGGGTGCGTCTGCACTTCGAGGAGTTCCCCCCGCAGGTGGGCCGATGATTCCCACACCTTTGAGCCCCCTCACCCTGCTCCCATCCCTCAGCCATCACCCACTTTTCTCAACTCTCTGCCCCCAGGTAGAACCGCCAGAGCCGCCCTTGCAAATAGGCAGCTGCTCAGGGTACATGGAGCTGATGGTGAAGCTGAAGCAAAACGAGGCCTTCCCAGGCCCCAAGGTGGGTCCCAGGCCCTGGGGTTGGAGCAGTGTGTCCCATCCCAGACTCATCCTTGGCAATGCTGCTCGGGCCCAGGCCAGAGGGACGATGTCAAGCAGGGGAAGTTATTACTCTCTTTGCAACTAGAGAAACTGAGTCCCAGACTCAGTTGTGGCCAGGTTCATCAGCTAGTTGTTAACAGATGTTATCCTCATCAGTGTGGTATCCTGATTCCCCAGGGTGAGGACAGGTGGGCGTCACATCTCAAGGGGGCGGGTGGTGAGTTTAGACTTTATGGCTGTCCCTTTGGCACCCAGTTGGAGGTGGCAGGACAGCTGGGCTCTCTGCACCTGCTTCTGACCCCACGGCAGCTCCAGCAGCTTCAGGATCTGCTCAGTGCTGTTAGCCTTGCAGGTGAGGCCTCTGGGCGGTCCAGGGGGTGGATGGCAGGGAGTGCCAGCCAGGTTGGACTGAAATGCCCTCCCCTAGACCCTGAAGGCCTGGCTGACAAGCTGAACAAGAGCCGCCCGCTCGGTGCTGAAGACCTGTGGCTGATCGAGCAGGACCTGAACCAGCAGCTGCAGGCGGGTGCTGTGGCCGAGCCTCTCAGCCCAGAGCCCCTCTCTAACCCTCTTGTCAACTTGGACGGCACTGGTGGGTGCAGGGCAGATGCAGGTTGGAGGGGCACTGTATGTGGGTGCAAGAGTCCAGGGGCCCAGCTTCTGTCCCTCACACCTTTCGCCTTGTCCCTAGACCTCTTCTTTTCCATGACTGGCCTTACGAGCAGTGTGACCTCAGCAGTCTCTGAGCTCTCCCTCTCTGATGTGGACCTGGGCTCCTCTGTGCATAGCAACATGGCTTCCCGCCGACTCTCTGCCCCTACCCCCGCAGCTGGTGAGTTGAGTATCCTGGACAGCCCTCCAGAGGTGAGGAGGGCTAAAAGAGGCCTGGATGCCTAGGATCTCATAGTAGACCCCAGTGATGCCTGGAGACACCTGCCACCTGTGATATGGCTCCCCAGAGACCTAATTTGGGAAGCTGGTGATGTAATGGATAGGGCCTCAGGATCTAAGTCAGCACTCTTGGTCAAGCATTTAAGCTCTGAGACTGATATATATATATATGAAAGATCTGGATGTTGTTTGGTTGGTGTGAGAGCTTATTGTGGGTCAGGCACTGGGCTGAGTGCCTATCATATCAGTGAATCCTTCTAGCACCTTGAGGAGGTTAAACAGCCTGGGCAGAGGGCCTGGTGTACAGAAGGTATTTATTGTCACCTTTGCCTGACTGAGTCCCCTGCCAGAGCTATATGGTGAGGCAGATTTGGCCTCCCCCATAGTCCAGCTTGGCCAGTCCATAGTCCAGCTTGGCCAGCTCTGTGGCTGACTCTCACACCACCTGGGGTGCCCACAAGTTCCCAGGAGCCCCTGATGAAACCTCTGTCCCTTCAGGCAAGGCGGCCCCCACACCCATTCCGGACACCATGCGCCCTGATTCGCTGCTGAAGATGACCCTGGGGGGTGTGACCCTGACTTTGCTTCAGACTTCTGCCCCATCTTCTGGACCACCTGACCTCGCTACCCATTTTTTTGCTGAGTTTGATGCTGCCAAGGATGGGCCATTCGGCTCCCGAGAATTCCACCATCTCCGGCCACGCTTCCAGAAAGCCTGCCCCTGTAGCCATGTTCGGTATAAGCCACAAGCCCGAGGAAGGGGCCTGTAAAGAGACTCCTGGAATCCCCAAGCCCATCCTCTGATGCCTGTCTTCTTCCCTGCAGGCTCACAGGCACAGCTGTGCAGCTGTCCTGGGAGCTGCGGACCAGCAGTAGGGGCCGGCGGACGAGCAGCACAGAAGTGCACTTTGGGCAGCTGGAGGTGCTGGAATGCTTGTGGCCCAGGGGCACTTTGGAGCCCGAGTACACAGAGGTGAGGGTGGAGGCAGGGCCTGGGGGTTAGGTGGGCTCCCAGGCCTACCTGACCCTCTTCACTGGCCATGTCCCATCCCAGATCCTGAGTTTCCCCAGTAACATGGGCTCCCAGGCCTCAGCTCGGCCCTGTGCCCACCTGCGCCACACACAGACTCTGCGCCGGGTGCCCAAGGTAACCACCTCCCATCCCGGGCTGAGAGGCTCTGTTCTTCCCAGGGTCATGGACCCCGTGCTCCATCCATGCTGTCCCTTAGCCTGGTTGCTAAGAGTCTCAACATGGCTGCTCTCTACTGAGCCTCTGAGGTGGGAGGAGCAACTATTGGGTGGCTTTTATTAAATAAACCAGCGAGTCATCCAATAGGGCATGGTATTGAAAGTCCCAGTCTCCTTGGGCCCCTACCAAGCTCTTCTACCATGAGGAAGGACTCAGGTTTTGTTTTTGTTTGAGGAAGCCCCTTCCTGTCCTGCTCTTACCTGCCCTGCAGCCCTCACCAGTCCAACACTCTTGCCCCACACAGAGCCGGCCCCGGCGCTCCATTGCCCGCCATTGCCACTCAGAACTGTCCCTGGACCTAGCCGATTTTCAAGCAGATGTGGAGCTGGGGGCCCTGGATCGCCTGGCTGCCCTGTTGCACATGGCCACCACACCCCCTGAGCCTCCTGCTGGCCTTCTGGTGAGACATCCCAATGAACTGGGATGGGGAACAGAGCTCTGATCCTCTGGCCTTTGACCATAGTATCAAGGGCCCTGGCATCTCTGACGCCTGACCCTTCTGCAGGCAGAGCCTCCACCAGCCACTGAGCAGCAGACAGTATTTCGGCTTTCAGCACCCCGGGCCACACTGAGGCTGCGATTCCCCATCGCTGACCTGAGGCCCGAGCGGGACCCTTGGGCAGGCCAGGCTGTGCGGGCTGAGCAACTGCGGCTGGAGCTGAGTGATCCTCAATTCCGGTCAGAGCTTAGCAGTGGGCCTGGCCCCCCAGCCCCCACCCGCCTGGAACTTACCTGCTCGGACCTGCATGGTAAGAGCCCTTGGGAACAACACCCGGGGCAGGGGGCCTGGGCCTTGGGGAGAGGTGGACTTGGGGCAGGCAGGTCACAGTTAGAGCAGACCCTGGCACAGGCTCTTACCAGTTTTTGGGAACACTAGCGTGACTATCCCTGGCCTCCTGGGCAACAGGCAGAGGGGACCCTTTATCCGCAGTCTGTGAGTGTCTGACTGGACCCAGCAATGGGGAAAAACAGAGAGAGGTCTCAGTGATGATCCTCACCCCTCTCCATCTCCTCCAGGAATCTATGAAGATGGAGAAAAGCCACCAGTCCCCTGCCTCCGTGTCTCCAAAGCCCTGGACCCCAAGAGTACTGGACACAAGTACTTCCTCCCCCAGTAAGTGGAGTCTCTGGAAGGAGCAGCTGGAGGGGAGGGTCCTGTCACTGGAGTGCAGGAGGCCAGCCAAGGCCCGGGTCCCAGGGGCCCTACAAGCCAGTGACAGGCCTTTGCCCTGGCAGGATAGTGTTGATCCTGGACCCCCAGTCCGGCAGCACACAGTGGGAGATGGCCCCAGAGAAGGGAGAAGACCTGGAGCTGTCCACCGAGAGTCCGTGCGAGCTGCGGGAGCCTGAGCCCTCGCCCTTCTCCTCTAAGAGGACCATGTATGAGACGGAGGAGGTGAGTCTGCCCCGCCCCCTCTTCCCTGCCCCCCCCCCACCCCATCTCTGCTCAGGGTAGGGAAGGAAGCTCCCTGGCAAGGGCAGGCCCAGTGATCGGGAAGATCAGACCTGCAGCCCGGCTCAACTGTTGTTGGCAGTTTATACTCGGGCCTCAGGGTGCTCTTTGAAGTTGCTGAGCGAGGGGCAGCAGAGGGACTGTTCTGTGGGCCACACTCCTATATTTGTGGCAGGCCGGGCCTCTCCGTGGCTCTGACCGCTTGGAGTGTTGCCTGCAGATGAATTTTCTCTTTTGGGAAGTAGGCACAAGGAGCTCTGTCTCAAGGGCCCTTGTGAGGGTAAAAGAGTCTGTGCCCTCAGAGCAAGGTTGGCATGCCATTAGCGCTGGTCCCAGATGGGCATCACCCATTCACACAGAGAAGGGCTCCTGTGAGTGGATAAGTGAGTGAACAAGTGTGGAGTAGGGACAGGCCCAGCCAGGCTGAGATGAGTGTCCTGCTGGGGGTCTCTTCGCCCTGTCCAGATGGTGATCCCTGGAGACCCTGAGGAGATGAGGACGTTCCAGAGCCGGACTCTGGCGCTGTCCCGCTGCAGCCTGGAGGTGCTTCTGCCCAGCGCCCACATCTTCCTGCCCAGCAAGGAGGTCTACGAGAGCATCTACAACAGGTGGCAGCACGGGGCAGGCGGACTGGGCCGGGGGTCGGACCCTGTCCTCCCTCACCTGTCCTCCCCCCTCCCTTCTCAGGATCAACAATGATCTGCTCATGTGGGAGCCCGCGGACCTGCTTCCCACCCCTGACCCCGCCACTCAACCCCCTGGTTTCCTGGGCTCCTCCGGCTTCTGGCATGACAACTTCAAGATGTGCAAGTCAGCCTTCAAGCTGGGTATGAGGGGTGCTCTAGCCAGGCTGACGGGAGGACCCCACGTGTGGGCAGGGCTGGGCCAGCCTGCCAGGTCTCCATCCCACCAGCCACCTTAATCCTGCCAGACTCTGACTCGGATGATGAGGACACCCACTTCTTCTCAGTGGGGGCCTCAGGTGTCCACCAGGCCCCCGCCCCTGAGCCCCGACGCCGTCACTCCCAGAGTACCTTCTCTACGCTGGTGACGGTGCTGAAGGGTCGGATCACAGCCCTCTGTGAAGCCAAGGTGAGGGCAGCCCTGGCAAGACAAGCTCTTGCTCCAGACCCCCGTGACAGGGGACAGCACAAGCATGGCAGCTCCAGGGCAGAGATGTGGAGAGCAAAAGGCCAGGTGGCCACCAGCACCCACCCGCCACCCAGTTCCATTGTGCCTGTCAGCAACTTCCTGACACCCCCTCTGGGTGAAACCATGCTGTGGGGGCAGGTGGGAATTTGGTCCCTTAGACGGAGCAGGAGGCAGAGATCATTCTCATATATCAGAAGAGGCAAGTGCTGGCAGGTAGGCCTCTAGGTGACACTTCTCCCAAGGCCTGGAGCCACCGAACGAAGCAGGTGGCACAGGTGGGTGCTCTGTCTCTGCAGGACGAAGGTGGGAGGCGGCTGGAGGTCGCACATGGGGAGCTGGTGCTGGATGTGGAACGGGGCACCATCTTCAGTGTCTCTCAGTACCGCGGCCAGCCGGGGCTCGGCTACTTCTGCCTCGAGGCTGAAAAGGCCACACTCTACCACCGAGGTGTGAAGGGTGGGGGGCTCTCAGGGAATGGGGCCCTAAGCAGAGTGGGTGGCCAGTGGCCTTGGCATGGGCTCAGTGAGATCCCTCTGCAGCGGCTGTGGATAACTACCTGCTATCCAGTCACCTGGAACTGCCCAGCTTTACTCCCCCAACCCAGCTGGCCCCCACCATCTACCCCTCAGAGGAAGGGGTGACTGAGCGGGGAGCCTCAGGCCGCAAGGGCCAGGGCCAGGGCCCTCCCATGCTGTCTGCCGCTGTGCGCATCCACCTGGACCCCCACAAGAATGTCAAGGTACAGCTTTTCCTGACTCCACCTTCCCGCCTGGCTGGGCAGCCACCTCCTCAGGGCCTGCTGGGGTTGGGCTCCCACTGCTCTGACTGCTCCCCCCCTCAGGAGTTCCTGGTGACACTCAGGTTGCACAAAGCCACCCTGCGCCACTACATGGCCCTACCTGAACAGAGCTGGCACTCCCAGGTGAACAGAAGGGGCCTGGGAAGTCACTTGGCCCAGGACTTTGGACTTTGGATTGGGTGGGCGGGTCAAAGGGGTTGAAGCTGGTGAGGGATACCAGCTGGGCTGGAGCTGACCTTGGCTGGACCTGACCTTGGCTGGACCTCCTAGCAAGGGATGTGGTGCACAGCTCAGGGGCAGCAGGTGGGGTGCTGGGTAGGGGCCAGGACAGGGAGGTATTGGAAGAGGGGCTGTCTCGTGCTCATTATCCCTCCCTGGCCTGGCTTCCAAAGCTGCTGGAGTTCTTAGATGTGCTGGATGACCCCGTGCTGGGCTATCTGCCCCCAACAGTCATCACTGTCCTGCACACACATCTGTTCTCCTGCGCTGTGGACTACAGGTACCCAGGCTGGGTGGGCATGGGTCAGGGCCAGAGCCAGGCTGGGGAAGGAGCCAGGGACAGGCTTCAGGTGTAAGGAGCCTGCCCCAGCGCAAGTATGTCCCCTAGGCCCCTCTACCTCCCTGTTCGTGTCCTTCTTACTGCTGAGACCTTCACCCTCTCCAGCAACATCGTCATGGACACATCCACCTTCTTGCTCAGGTACGCAGGCTGCCCCACATGCCATCAGTCCCACCCCAGTGGGGCTGTGGCTGCCCACCTGCTCTGTGTCCTCAGGCCCGTCTGGGCCTGTCTGATGTTCAGGTGATGGTACCTTTTGCAGGAATATGAGTTGTTTCCATCTTCTTAGAGTGGAGCTGGTTGCCCCAAATCAGATCCTTACAAGGGATACTCTCTGACCTGGTGATCTCTCTTCTAGGGGTTGCCTGAGGATAAGAGGATAAGAGAGGTAGAGTGGAAGTCTCTGTAGTATAACAGAATGGTCCAAACTAGGGCTGGGGACACAGCTCAGAGCATTTGCGTGACGCGTGAGGCCCCGGGTTCCATCCTTAGCAAGGCAAAATTTAAAAAATTAAAATTCAAACTTAAGTGTCCCCAAATCACCATTGAATAAATAAATATGCTTCACCCCTGAGATACTGTGTAACCATTAATATAAAGTTGAGGAATAATGTTAAAAAATATTTTAAAAATGAGAGTTGGGGGTTTAGCTCAGTGGCAAGGTGCTTGCCTAGCATGTGTAAGGTTTGTTCCTTGGTCCTGCAGGTGGGTGAATACACACACACACACACACACACACACACACAAACACACATATGACTGCATAGAAAAGACTGGAAAGAAGCATACATAGCCAGGCGCAGTGGTGCATACCTGTAATCCCAGTGGCTCTGGAGGCTGAGGTGGGAGGATCATGAGTTCAAAGCCAGCCTCAAGAACTTAATCACCTGGCCTGTTTTATTTTATTTTTCTCTATATATTTATTTGCCAAGGATTGAACCCAAGACCACTTAACCACTGAGCCATATCCCCAGCCCTTTTTTTAAAAAATTTTTTTAGTGTAGATGAACACCATACTTTTATTTATTATTTTTTATAATATTTATTTTTTAGGTATAGATGGACACAACACAATTTCTTTTTTATTTTTTTTATGTGGTGCTGAGAATTTAACCCGGGTCCCGCCCATGCTAAGCGAGCGCTCTACCACTGAGCCACAATCCCAGCCCCAACTTTTATTTATTTTTATGTCGTGCTGAGGATTAAATTTAGTGACTCACGCATGCTAGGCAAGTGCTTTATCACTGAGCCCCAGCCCCAGCCCATATATATAAATATATATAATTTTTTTTTTTAGAGAGAGAGAGAATCTTTTTTATAGATGGACACAACACAATGCCTTTATTTTATTTTTTTTTTTATATGGTGCTGAGAATCAAACCCGGGTCCCGCCTGTGCTAGTCGAGCACTCAACCACTGAGCCACAATCCCAGCCCCCTTTTTTATATTTTATTGAAAGACGGGGTCTCACTTAGTTGCTTAGGGCCTTACTAAGTTGCTGAGGCTAGCTTTGAACTCATGATCCTCCTGCCTCAGCCTCCTGAGCTGCTGGGATTTCAGGCATGTGCCACCACACCTGACTAAGGACTTGTTTTAAAAGAGCAGTCATGCTGTAGAGGGAAAAGGACCCCTCCCTGCCTCCCTTCCCACGTCTGTGTGAGGCCCACGTGAGGTGGTGGAGCGGGAAGTACCTTGAGAACTCCGAGTGTGGCCCTCCACAGCGCCTGCTGGCCAACAGGGTCTGCAGCCCAGGCTCTGCCCATTGTACAGACAGGAGCACCAAAGCTGGAGGGCTCCTCACACAGCAGCTTCTTGTGGGCTGGGTCCCTCTGCCTGTTGCCAGGAGCCCCACGCTTGCCTGCCTCCCGTGAAGCTGCCGCTGCAGTGGCTCCTGGCCCTTCTCAGCCCTGTTCCCCACCAGGTTCATCCTTGACGACTCCGCCTTGTACCTGTCCGATAAGTGTGAGGTGGAGACCCTGGATCTGCGGCGAGGTGGGCAGGGCCTGGACTTGGCTCCCTTCCCTCTGAGAGACCACAGCCCCCGCCATACCCAGAGCAGTGAGGTGTCCTCACCCCGCTGCTGCCCGGGTTTTCAGTGCACATGCGCACACACAGGGGCCACAACCAAGTGCACCTGATCCTCCCCTTGGTGGTGGGCAGGGACTGGCTGGAGGGAGACCATAGGAACCTGTCTTCCACCTCCTGCCTCAGATTATGTCTGTGT
Organism: Callospermophilus lateralis; assembly: GCF_048772815.1. Classification (NCBI taxonomy): domain Eukaryota; kingdom Metazoa; phylum Chordata; class Mammalia; order Rodentia; family Sciuridae; genus Callospermophilus; species Callospermophilus lateralis. The sequence goes on along the minus strand of NC_135306.1, from coordinate 204,317,188 downwards.
CTTGGACGTGGACCTCCTGGAACTGGTGATCAAAACGTGGAAGGGGAGCACTGAGGGCAAACTGGTGAGTGTAGCCTTCACTGGGGCCTGAGGAGGTCTGAGGGGGTCGCATGGCCTGCCCTGCCCTGATGGCTATATTAGCACCTGCTTGGGAAGGTTCAGGCCCCTGGTTGCCCCACACTGTTTGCTGAATGGAAAGGTTTCAGCCCATCACCCAAGGGCATCTGTGAGGAGGGCCCATATGGGGTCCTGGGACACTGACAGCCCTACAGGGCCCCAGTTTCCTCCTCTGTTCATGAGAAACAGGCCCCTTTACTGGACTGAGGTAGGGGCAGAGGGCCTGAGGTGATGGGTGGTTGCGCTCCTGCTCCCAGGGTGGCCTCAGCTAGGGCCCCGTCACTCTCTGAGTTTGCACATGTGCTCAATGGGTGTTCCCTGCCACCTGAGGGAAGGCTGGCCAGCGCTCCCTGTGGCAGGGGCAGACCTGTGGGCCCTCCCAGGATGGGCCCCAGATGGGCAGTGGGGCCTGTACTGATGCCACCGCCCATCTGCCCACAGAGCCAGCCACTGTTCGAGCTGCGCTGCTCCAACAATGTGGTTCATGTGCACAGCTGCGCCGACTCCTGCGCCATGCTGGCCAATCTGCTGCAGTACGTAATGAGCGCAGGCGACCTGCACCCCCCACCCCGGCCCCCCAGCCCCACGGAGATCGCCGGCCAGAAGGTACAGGTGAGGCCTGGCCACACAGGCTACCAGGGCTTGGCCAGGTCCCTCCCCTGCATGGCCCTCAGGGTGGGGGGTTGGGGATCCCTGGGGACTCCCTCCTGTCTCTCATCACTCCTTCCTGCCCGAGCCAGCTCTCCGAGAGCCCTGCCTCCCTGCCCTCGTGCCCACCAGTGGAGACAGCACTCATCAACCAGCGGGACCTGGCTGATGCCCTTCTGGACACAGAGCGCAGCCTGCGGGAGCTGGCCCAGCCTGCAGGTGGGCTGGGGACACTTTGGGACAGCAAACACAATTAGGCACCCACAATGGTATCTGTCTAAACTGGATTCTGTCTCCCGTAGGTGGGCCCCTCCCTCAGGCCTCGCCCGTCTCAGTCTACCTGTTCCCAGGTGAACGGAGTGGGGCCCAGCCCCCTTTCACCCCTCCTGGAGGCTCCGCTGGCAGCTTAGGGTCCTGCTCTGAGGCGAAGGAAGAGGAGGAAGAGGAGGGGGATGGAGACACCCTGGACAGTGACGAGTTCTGCATCCTCGACGCTCCTGGCCTAGGCATCCCGGTGTGTGCGGTGGGGGCTGCCTTGTTGCCACCCTTCAGGCTCAGCCCTTCTGGAGCCCCCTCAGTGAGAGAGCAGGCAGGGACAGCCTTGGCACTGGGCTTGGAAGGGACACGTGGGTTTCCAGAGGAAAGGAGGCCTGGCATCCTGAGCAGAGGGACTGGGACAATGGGGGATGGAGGAAGAGGAGGGGCGGTTAGCAGAGCAGGGGACCATGTGGCTGCCAGGCCAGTAGGAAGAGCCAGGGAGATATGGACTCTTGACCCTTCCTGGTCAGATTACTGAGACACAAATTCTGGGGATGGTAGCCCAAGAGGGCCATCTTTTGTCAAAAACAAGTAGAGGAGAGGGAGATGTAAGGACTGGGGAGAGACTGAGGGGCACCGCGCGGGGGACTGCCTCTGTGCTCATGCATCTTTGCTTGACTTCCTGGCAGCCCCGAGATGGGGAACCCGTGGTGACGCAGCTGCATCCAGGTCCCATTGTCGTGCAGGATGGACATTTCTCCCGGCCGCTGGGGAGCACAGACCTGCTGCGGGCACCTGCCCACTTCCCAGTGCCCAGCAGTCGTGTGGTGCTACGTGAGGTCTCCCTGGTCTGGCACCTCTATGGGGGCCGAGACTTTGGCCCCCACCCTGGCCACAGGTGAGGAGGAGGGTACAGGTGGCAACCAGTGGAGATCAGGGCCCAGGCCCAGCCCAGCTCTGACATGGCAGCTAGTGACCTTGAGCCTCATGCAACCCTCACTGGCCTGAGTCCCCTTCCTTGTCCCAGCCGCCTCTTAGGACTCAGAAGGGAGAAGGTCTCTTGCCCCAGGAGGGAAGGCCTCATGGGGCAGGGGGCAGGGCAGGAACTCCTTTGTCACCTTGTCCCTCATCCTGTTCCCCAGAGCAAGAGTTGGACTCACAGGCCCCAGGGGCTCCCCTTCCCGCTGCTCTGGTCCCAACCGGCCCCAGAACTCCTGGCGAACGCAGGGAGGCAGTGGGCGGCAACACCAGGTCCTCATGGAGATCCAGCTGAGCAAGGTGAGTGTGGCTGAGGGGTGCACAGCATTGTCAGCACGTCTGGGCTGAGGTTCTAGATGCTTCCTGTAACGAAGCAGACAAAATGCCTGCCTTCTCAGTGGAGCAGCCAAGCAAGATGGCCCTAGTGTGGCCAATGGTGGGACTCAGTCAGGAAAAGCCAAAGGCAAGAAGATCAGGTGGAAGAGCCCTGTTTTCAAGAAACAGAGACCTTCGAACAAAGGCAGACAGGAGCCTCGGCGGAGTGATGTGAGCGCTGCCATCTGGGAGCATTGCTGGGTCTTCCAGGAGCCACCAGGCCCCAGCAGGGCCAAAGCCAAGTGAGGGAAGAGAGTGAGAGGAGGTGAGGCCAGAGATGGCAAGGACCTCATAGAGCCCAGAGAGCACAAATGGTTTTGGTCTTACAGAGTCCCCTTGGGGCCTGGAGAGGCTGTCTCAGTGCAAGACAGTGGGATGGTGAGGATGGGCAGACTCTGGAGGGACCAGATGGCAGGAAGAAACACTGGTTTGGTCTACGTTGTATGTGAGGCACAGAATGTTTCAGAGGGTTTCTGTCCTAAGAAATTGTGCAGGAGAGGCCCCACCCTCTGAGTGGAGGCAGACAGCACCCAGGCTGTTGGGAGCAGTGGGTTCACCGAGGGCTCAGAGACCAGAGGCCTGAGACCTAGCAGGAGCCAGCAGCCCTCTAGGATTAACAGGAAGGTTCTCTGCAGTGGAGCACAGAGGCAGGGCCTGAGGATGACACAGGCTGGAGGGGCACAGGGAGCATGGGGACAGCAGGTCTAGAGGGAAGAACAAGGCCAAGGCCATGCTTGTCTAGACTGGGGTGCAGCACTCAGGGGACATTCAGCACTTCATGGCCTCTTGGGCATGTGGAGAGTGGACAGGAGTGGTCCAGGGCAGGTGGCGAGGGCAGCTGTGGAGGGAGGATGATGGAGAGCGAGTCCAAGATTCAAAGGTGTTCCAGGGAGGGGCTGGGGTTATGGCTCAGCTGTAGAGCACTTGCCTAGCATGTGCGAGGCCCTGGGTTCCATCCTTGGCACCACATAAAAATAAGTAAAAGGTATCATGTTCAACTATAATTAAAAAATAAATATTAAGGAAAAAAAAAAGGTTCCAAGGCGGCCTGGGTGAGCGCTGAGTGGAGCCAAAGTGTGCCCTACTGGTGGCAGGGTGGGCTGGAGCCACGGGGGGACAGAGGCTGTGGGGACAGGGCAGGTGGATGTGGGGAAGGTGTTGGAGTTCAGCGCAGCCAGGTCATTTGCCGCTGGTGGAACTGTCACGTGGAAGCCTCCAGTTGGCAGCTAGATGCAGGCCTGAGGTGGGAACGGGCACAGAGTCACTGAGAGAAGGGGCCTGCGCCAGGCCTTCCCTCCCTCCGGGGTCCACTCCACAGGTGAGCTTCCAGCATGAGGTGTACCCAGAGGAGCCGGCTGTAGGCACAGTCCCTAGCCAGGAGCTGGAAGAGCGGCCACTGTCCCGCCAGGTGCTCATTGTGCAAGAGCTGGAAATCCGCGACCGGCTGGCCACCTCCCAGATTAACAAGTTCCTGCACCTCCACACGAGCGAGCAGCTGCCGCGGCGTACCCACTCCAACATGGTACGTGCAGGCACGTGCTGTGGGGGCCCGGGGAGGGCAGCGCTCGGGCGGGCCTGGCAGGGGGACCAGTGCAGGCACAAAGGGGCCTGATGGAGTGGGAAGGGTCCAGGAACCCCAGAGGCCCAGCAAGCACAGAACTCGTTCTTTGCCCTCAGCTCACCATCAAAGCGCTGCACGTGGCCCCCACCACCAATGTGGGTGGACCTGAGTGCTGTCTCCGTGTCTCGCTGATGCCCCTGCGGCTCAATGTGGACCAGGTGAGCAGACCAGGTGAAGGCAGAGCCCAGCATGTCCCCTGCTGTCTCCATAACTCTGAGTCTGATCTCTCCAAACACTTCTGTGCAGGATGCCCTCTTCTTCCTCAAGGACTTCTTCACTAGTCTGGCAGCTGGCATCAACCCCTTGGTCCCAGGAGAGACCTCTGCGGAGGGTGAGAGGCTGGGCCAGGGAGGGGAGAGCCCAGGTATCTGCCTCTGGGCAGCCAGGCACCCGGCCATCCCTGGTCTGTCCCTGGTCTGAGGCCTCTCTCGCCTTAGCTCACCCTGAGACCCGAGGCCGGCCCAGTAGCCCTCAGGAAGGGCAGCCCAAGAGCACAGACACCAGCAGCTCACAAGAGGCCTCTGGCAGTGGACACGGTTCCTCTGTTGAGCAGCAACCAATCTACTTCAGGTAGGGATGTAGCCCAGGTATCCTGGGCCAGGCTGCTGGGGACCGGTCAGTGCCCAAAGGACTCTCTCCCTGTTTCCTCACCCAGGGAGTTCCGCTTCACATCTGAAGTGCCCATCTGGCTGGATTATCATGGCAAGCACGTCACCATGGATCAAGTGGTAAGCAGGGCCATCAGGCAGGTCAGGGTGGGCTGGGCTCTCTAGGGGTCCTAGTTCTGCTCAGCTATGGCCAAGTCTCCCCGGGGACAGGGCTTGCATCAGTCTCTAGTGGCTCATGGGCTGGCCAGTTTCCTGTGCCCACGCAGAACTGGACCCCCTTCCCTAGGGCACTTTCGCTGGCCTCCTCATCGGCCTGGCCCAGCTCAATTGCTCCGAGCTGAAGCTAAAGCGACTCTGCTGCCGGCACGGGTGAGCCCCCAGCCCCCAGCGCTCTGCCCGCCAGGTCCCTGACCTTCCCTTTGCTGTGCTTCTCGCTGGTTGTGTAGCCTTGTCCAAAACCCTCCCCGGCCTGTTTCTCCTCTATGTAATGGGCGCAGTCATTGCTCCGCTCACGCCCGTGGGACCATGGGAGGTGCCCATGGTACTTGCCAGAGCGATCCTTGGTCCTTCCGGGCCCCTTAACTCTCCCCCACCTCCCCCTCCTCATCCCTCCCAGGCTCCTGGGTGTGGACAAGGTCCTGGGCTACGCTCTCAACGAGTGGCTACAGGACATCCGCAAGAACCAGCTGCCCGGCCTGCTGGGCGGTGTGGGCCCCATGCACTCAGTCGTTCAACTCTGTAAGTGGCTTTGAGGACCCTTGACTGCCTTATGCTTGGACGGCGAGACACCTGCATGGGGGAGGGAGGAAGAGGCCGCCAGGCAGTGGAAATGGAGGCAGGACAGCCTCAGGCATCTCTGACAGCCCCATCTCCCCCAGTCCAAGGGTTCCGAGACCTGCTGTGGCTGCCCATTGAGCAGTACAGGAAGGACGGGCGCCTCATGCGAGGGCTGCAGCGGGGGGCCGCCTCCTTCGGCTCGTCCACGGCCTCTGCTGCCCTGGAACTGAGCAACCGGTTGGTGCAGGCCATCCAGGTGAGCGCAGGCTCTGGCCACTGGGGACAGGAAGCACCAGAAGCCCCCTGCCCCTCCCGCACCTTCAGTCTGCCCACAAAGCTACTGCGCCCTCGTTTTAGAGAAACGGTCCTGGAGAGGAGAGGCCCAATGATGGCCTGCAGCTGCGTAGCCCTGAGGCACACAGTGGCTTCCACCCACTGTGTCCTCATGCTCAGGGGTGTCTGAGAAGGAGGGCAGGAGGAGAACTATTTGTAAAGTTTGGCCCTGGTTTGTTCAGGCCATATACTTCGCCAGGACCAAGGGGTCCTCAAGGGCATCAGGGAGCTGGCCTGTGAGGACAGTCCTGCAGCAGCAGCACACAGTGTGTCATCCCTGGGGTGGGGGGTGACCATTGTGGGCGCGGTGAGCCTGCAGGTGTGTGGAGGCACGGTGCATCCTGGATCACCCAGGAGAGCTGAGGACAAGGTCTCAAAATGGGAACCTGGGGAGACAAGCCCAGGGAGCCCCAAGTGTGTTAAGTTGGGTGGGAAAGAGTGATACCGGGGGCACATGTGGGGGTAAAGAGAACAGAGGAGTCCAAGGGCAGAGGAAGCTGGGGCTCAGTGATGGTCAGTGGGGTCTCCGGGGCCAGGTGAGGAACGGGGTCGGGGGCAGCACAGTCCACTTCAGGTGAGCTCGTTGGTGGCAGCCACGAGAAGCCTCCCTGGGTGTGGCAATTAGTGGGGAAAAGGTTCCGGTTTGGGGAGACATGAGGAGTATGTTTGAAATTCCCTGACCTGGGGGGCAGGAGCCATGGAAAAGGAGGAGCAGGAAAATGGCTGGGAACAGGCGCCTGGGGTGCATAGTGGACGGCTGAGTGTGGAGAGGCTGAGGGATGGCAGGGTCCCTGAGCTGGCCTGGGGGCCTAGGTGCCAGTGTGCTGCCTGACCAACTCTCCTGTGTCCTTCAGGCCACAGCTGAGACAGTGTACGACATCCTATCCCCGGCGGCGCCCATCTCCCGCTCCCTGCAGGACAAGCGCTCTGCTCGGAGGCTGCGCAAGGGCCAGCAGCCCGCTGACCTCCGGGAAGGCGTGGCCAAGGCCTATGACACTGTTCGAGAGGTGAGTGACACCCAACCCTGCTCCCAGTCACCCCGCACCCACCTCCTCACTCAGACCCCTGCACTGACCTCTGACCTCCACAGGGCATCCTGGACACAGCTCAGACCATCTGTGATGTGGCGTCACGGGGCCATGAGCAGAAGGGTTTGACAGGCGCCGTGGGAGGGGTGATCCGCCAGCTGCCCCCAACGGTGGTGAAGCCATTCATCCTAGCCACGGAGGCCACGTCCAATCTGCTCGGGGGCATGCGCAACCAGATCCTGCCTGATGCCCACAAGGACCATGCTCTCAAGTGGCGCTCCGAGGAGGCCCAGGACTGAGACCAGGGCTTTCAGGACCTGGTGGGACACTGCCCACCCACCCTCTCCACCTGCCCCAGTGGTGCCACCAGCTCCCAGACCTCCTGAGAGTGGCGACCCATAGCTGGGCCAGTCCTGGGCCTTTCAGGGGATGGCCTCTGTGAAGGACAGCTGCCCGGCCTGCCTGTTGCCAATCCGCTGTGAGAGTGGGGTTCCCTGCCTTAGGGTTGACCCCGTCTGTGCACTTTTTCTCTGGGGAGAAAGGGCCCTGCCCCTCCCCTCCATCTGGGCCACCTGCTGCCTTGTCCCAAGACGAGGCTTCTGGACCCTCGGACTCCAGCCCCACTCAGCCAAGTGTCTTTCCATGTCTCGTGGGGAGGTGGGGGACAGACTCCGTATGGTTCTGTATTATTTTTAAGCTCCTTGAGCGCGTGGGTCAGTGTCTGCATGAAGTGGAATAAACTGTGCCCACCGCCAGTCCCTCTCCCAGATACCGAGTGCCTGAAGGGCCCCTGTTGGCCCTCCCCTCCGCCTGCCCCTTGGTTTCTGGACCGATCCCATCCCTGTACCCAGTTCCTCCCTGTCACCACCAGGGGGTGCCACACCTTCCAGCCATCTTCCCTCACCTGACTTGCCTCTGCTTGGGCTCTACCTGGCCACCCCGCCAGGGAGCCGTCACCCTGGCTCCACTTCTTACTGGCAGAGGCTGAATGAAGCTGGGAGGAGCCACCTGGGGCTGCCAGGGAAGTAGGAATGGCCCTTGGATCCCCAAGGTTCAGACCAGAGCAAAGGGCAAGGATGTGAGCCAGTCAGGAAGGCACAGGCACTGATGTGGCCCACGCTCTGAGCCTCGGGTTCCTCCAGGTGGTCCCAGCCTACCAGCCAGGGTCTAGACTGTCGCTTGGGGCTATTCTTCAAAGGCTGAGCCCTGAGCCTCCTGGAGGCTGCTCCCCCATCTGTAGCAGAAGACTTTGGGGGTGATGAAACATTAGAAGAAGAAGGGTGCTGGGGTGCAGTGCTGTGGCTGGAAGGGTCACGGAACGTCCCATGAGGCTGGAAGATGCCCATTGCCCACCATTCCACCCTGTTTCTGTGAATAAGAAAGAGGGAGCCATTCCCCACGCCCCACTCTCTTCCAGAGCAACCCTCAGAAGCAGGTGGGCCCGTGGAGGGATGGGTCTGGGTTAGGAGTCAGGGCTGGAGAGCCCGCGCCTGCAGATCCCTTTGAAGTTAGCAGAGGGCCACCAGCTCCTTCTCTGGCCCCTTGGGGGAAGATTGGGCAGCAGCTTTGACCAGGTTCTAGCTGCCCATGGTCACTTGGGGCAGTAGGAAGTAGGCAAAGCAAGAAGGCAGAGAGGTTGAAGCCCAGAGGGAGATGACTGCATGGCTGGGGTCTGAGGCCACCAGGATGGGCAGATGGGGCCTAGCCGATGCTTCCTGGACCCACCCACCTGCCCGGGCACAGTCCAGGCTTTCCTGCCCTTCGAACCGCACTTGTGATCGGTATTGACGGCAGTGGGCTAAACATTAACCGCCACCAGGGCTGGGCCAACGACTCAAAAGGCGCTGAGCCCAGGGTGTCCCCACTTCCTTCTGTGCCTCGAGGGCCAGCCAGGCACCCAGGTAAGAGACCTCCCGACAGTGTCCCTGCAGCACTGTGCCCGTGTGCTTCTGAGCCCAGGTGCCTTTCTACAAAGCCTCTGAACAAGAGAGAAAGGGACCTGGCTGACCCTGGGCTAGCCTCCTGCTCTGTGCCTGATTCCACCCTGGGGGAAGGGGGCTGCAGTGTCAAGCTGAGTGGCCTGGCGTTTTGTGGCCAGGCCTCTGGGAGGGTCTGCTGGGTTTGGGGGCATTGATGGTCACCTGCTCTGGCGTCTTCATTCACAGGCCCCAACTCCCAGGATCCTACCCACGGGTCCCTGTTCCTGTCTTGACTGCATCTCGAGATGATGCCACATGGAGGGGGGTTGCCAGGGCAGCACCCACCCCAGAGCCCTGCTCTGTTAACACTGGGCAGCCTCCTCTGCCTCTCTGATCCTCTTTTTTTTTTTTTTTTTACCCCTGACAAATGTGAGCCTGGCTCCATCCATTCTAGAAGCTTTCCTTTTTCTCCCAGATGCCCACTGGGTCCCAGCAGGACAGGCACCAGTACCCATCACTGAAGCCTCTCAGGCCAGAGCCTGAGGTGGGGATGAAAGAGTACTTCCCAGAAGTACTGCTCTTTGTGCTCCAGGCCAGCTTAGGGCCCCCAGCAGCAGCTCCTTCCCCTCCCTGAAGTGGGGACTGACTCAGAGTCAAAGGATGGGTGGCTTTCCACCAGTCCAGAGCAGAGTGCAGGATAGCCTCACAAGCCCTGGTTTGTACAGGAGGAATCAGAGAGGTCAAGCTACTTGCTCAAGGTCACCCAGCTCCCGGGCCACAGCTGGCTCTCAGGCTACTGAGGTCCTGAGTGTTGTAGGCAGCGGCTCACGGCCCAGTTCTTAGAATTGGCAGGCAGATTTGGGTGTCGGCATCTTTTTGTTATCTTTTCCTTTTTTTTATTTGCAGTGCTGGGCAAGGAACCCAGGGCCTCACGCAGGCTAAGCAAGCTACTCCCACTGAGCTGCACCCAGCCCCGGGCACTTTTGCAAGTCTCCTGTCTTCCCTGGTCACCCCCTCCTCGCCTCCTCTCTGTCCCCTCTCTGAGTTTCTTTCCAGTTCTCTGCCCTCCTTCCAGTTCTCTCCTCCTGCCTCCCCTCCCCCTCTTCTCTCGTCTCCAGTCGTGTACAGGGCCACCCTCACAGAGGTGGGCACTTAGAGGTTCCTGGGGAAGGACAGATGTCGGGCTGTCCCTCTGCCTATGGCTACAGCAGGGAGGGTGGGCAAAGGGCAGAGGGTGGAGGCCACAGTGGCCAAACCCGAAAGAGGCCCAACTTTGGTTGGAAAAGAAATGAGGAAACAAAAGAACTCGGGGACAGAGGGCGTGTGGTGTCAGAGTGGGCAAAGGCTGCCCAGGAGTCGTAAACCAGGGCCACTCCCGGCTTTATGAGGCAGGTCTGGGGTTGATTCTGGACTTCGCCCAGGAAGTGTTGGCACCAGCCTGGGCCCCGTGATAAGGAGCCTCAATAAAAAGGCTGTGAACTTGGGGCCTGGGGTACCCAGAGGGCTGGGTGGGCGGCCATGGGCTGTAGGTCCTGCCTGAGGGGACATGCCAGGCAAGCAGGGCCCCGCCTCCAATTGGCCCCTCCCCCCTGTAACAGCAACTCCATGTGGAAGTGTCCACAGGTTCCGCTGGGGCTGCTGTTATCCGGGGTGGGGGCTGGTACTCTCGGAGGAGGAGGAGAGGGAACCACCGGCCAGCAGACTGCAGGGGGCTTCCATGGCGACGCCCCCAGCCCAGGATGGCAAGGGTGGCAGGCTGTCGGCCGGCCACCAAGACCGAGTGCACAGGGCTCTGACCTATGAATTGACAGCCAGTGCTCTCGTCTCCCCTCTGGCTGCCAATTCCATAGGTCACAGGTATGTTCGCCTCAATGCCAGCCGCCAGGACCTGCAGGGGCAGGGCGGGGTGGGGTCTCCAGCCGAGGCAGACCTGCTGCCCCAGTTCCTCCCTGAGGCCCTCTTCTCTCCATTTGTCTTCCCGCTTTTCTGGGCTAAGCCCACACTGCCTGCCCTGGGCAGACTCTGCTCCGGCCCAGCTACGCCCTCCACCTGGGACACCATTTCTAGCTTTTTTGCCAGGCTCATCTTACTGACCATTTCAATCCCTGCCCCAGCCTTTTTTTCTCTTGATGCTGGGGATTGAACTGCAACCCCAGCCAGGAAGACATCTCAACCCTGGGTGCCCACCTGGACACCCTGAGCCCTGCCCTTCCCTTGAGTCTGTGCCCACCTAGGCCTTTAGCAGGTCTGTGTTTGTTTCCATCCTCCCGTCGCCTGTGAGCACCTAGAATCCTACTGGCGCCCTTGTGAGGTAACCTGTAAGCCTATTGGGTAGGCTTCTGAGGACACGTGCCAGCCAAAGTCCTGGAGCCAGCTGGATCTTCTGTTTCTGAGGACCCCATGCAGCCTCTCCTCTGGTCCCAATACCATCCCTTGCCCCATAAGTGGCTTTGATTCCACTGTCCTTGCTGCTCAGAATTCCTGGGACCCCATCTGCCCCTGCTGAGCCTCAGCTCAGACACCCTTCCTCAAAGACCTTCCATGATCCTGCAGGGCCTGCCCGGCCACCCACACCCAGCTTGGTGAGCCTCTCCCTCCTCCCTTATCTCCTTTCAGGCGAGCTCAGGAGCTCTGTGTAGTTATCTTATCCTTGTGCTGGTCTCAGCCTCCTGGAGAGCAAAGTCCACAATTTACTCATCCTCGCAGGCCTGTTCCCCAGCCACCAGCCTAGTTGGTGTTCAAGACACACTGGTGGAATGACAGAGCGCCAGATTCTGGCCTTCTTGGGATTGTCAGGCCCCAGACCTCAAGTGCTGGCCCAGGAAGTAGTGGCAGGCAGCCCCTGGGCCCCTCCTCTGTCTGCCTCTACAGAGCTCTCTGGTTCAAAAGGAGACCATGCTTCAACTCAGGAGCAAAACAGGCCCTCTGGTGCCTTGCTCCACTCAGCTGTGGCCTTTTCCTGGTAGGCCCAGGTCTGTGCACATTCTCCCTAGCTTGGGCCTCCCTGCACCTGCCCGCTCTGTCTCTCAGACCTACTGAGATCTACTCAAGGGTCACTCCCTCCAGGATGCCTGCCTGTGCAGGAATTGGTTTCCCCTCTTACCCAACCCAGGGTCTCCCATGATGCTCTGCAGCTTCTGCTAACATCCCTTTCATACCCATCACCAGCACCTGGCTATTCCCCCACCAGCCCCAGGAGTGGTGGTCACTGACTGTTTCCTGTAGTCTGGCCGACTGGCATAGAGGAGGAGCTTAATAAATGCACTCCGAAGAACCAACCACAAGCATGAATGGAGATGCTTGGGGAAGGGCATCACGCACATGTGGAGTGGTCAGCTTAATGTTGGTAGGTAGGAGGCCCTCAGTAGATGCCAGTATTTTTTTATTTATTTATTTTTTTACCATCATCGCTATCGCCATCACTATCACCATTGTCACTACCACCTCCATGCTCCGAGATACATGCAAATGAATAAAGTTCCAATTGCAGCTGAAGGAGTCAATGGGGAAGGAGTGGTCAGAGTTGGGTGGTCTTAATCAAAGAAAGACTCCTGACAGAAGCGAATAGGAATTTATCCCTTGCTGCAGTGAAGCCCAGGAACAGGTCACCAGCATAAAGATGCAGAAAGTGAAACGCAGGCACTGGTGGTGGGGACAGCTTGCTCTTCTACAAGACTCGCTCCCTGAGGCCGCCGCCAGGGGGCGCCCTGGGCACCACAATGGGGATGGGAGGGGCTGCTTGCGCTCCAGGGCGGTGGGGCCTCCTCTCCCAATTCCACTGCTTCCCAAGCCTGCCCCAAAAGCCCGGTGTCACAACAAGGGCCTAGGAGCTGAGCCCGGCCCCACTAAAGGTCGCGCCTAGGGACTGGTGTGCGTGAGATGGAGAGATTGGTAGCAGGCCTCTCAGGAAGTGGGGATCCTGATGGTACCCTTACAGACTCAATTTATATGAATGTAAATTAATGTATGATGAGTCCCTGTGTAACAGCCACTCTAGTCAAGAAAGAGACATCATGGCCCAAAAGTCCTCCAAAATGTGTCCTTGCAGTCCCCCCAGGTCAGCGTGATCCTGACCTTCATGGTACATAACCACTTGCTCTGCCTTTCTCTGTAGTTTATTACCTGCCTACCTAGCAACCCAAAATAATGTGTCCATGTCCCCTGGTTTGGTGTTTGCATCAGTGGCTGGGTCTGGCTGAGTGCTGTGTGGTTGAGGACACCGGATTTTCATTCCCGACTGTAGTATTCTGTTGTATGAATGATACAATTTATTCTTTCTTTTTACTAGAGATGGACTTTGCACCCCGCCCAGGGTTATTAGGAGCAATGCTGCCCTGAGCTTTGTAACGCACCGCACCACCCAGCGTTCAATGCTTCTCCAGGGCACTGCTGGGGCAACAATGGATGTAACACTGACCAAGGCATGTGGAAGGAAAAGATACCTGTGCACAGGCCTTTTTATTTTTCGTTTCCAAAATTGTGGAACTTGCGCAAAGTTGCAAGACAAGGGCAATCAACATCCTCATACTCTATCAGATTCATCCATAGTTAACATTTTGCCAGAATATTTGCTTTCTCCCTTTCTCTTTCTCTCTGTCTTTCATACACATACTTTATTTTTTTCTGAAGCATTGGAGAGTAAGTTACATAGGAATGACCCCTCACTCTTAAATATTTCAACATGTATCTCTGAAGAAAAATGACATCCCTTACTCAACCACAAAAAAGTTACCAAATTTAGGCCTGAGACTGTGGTGCAATGCTGTTCTCCAATATGCAGTCTACTTTCAAATGTCACTGACTGTCCCCATCAACTGGCACCACACATGGTGTTGTCAGGACTCTTATTTTGGGGGGTAGGTACGGGGGATTGAACCCAGGAGCTCTTTACCACTGAGCTACATCCCAGACCTTTTTGCTTTTAATTTTGAAACAGGGGTCTCTCAAAGTTGATGAGGCTGGCTTTGAAATTGTGATCCTCCCACTTCAGCCTCCTGAGTTGCTGGGATTACAGGTGTATGCCACTGTCCCCAGCCACCTTGGTATTTTTGGAGAGTACAAGTCATTTGTTTTGTAGAATGTTCCTCATTTTATTTTCCACCACTGCCCCCATTAAAAGTGTAAAATATGCCCATTATATAACATTTGGATAATATAGAAAAATAAATAAAAATGCCAGAGCCCTTTCAATGCAAGAAGAGCCACAGAGGTATCCGTGATCACTCAGAAGGCTGGCTGTGCTGCTTGGTGCACACCAACTCAACACACCCATGAGGAAAGTGATTTGTTATCTCCCACTTTATAGCTGGTATCAGAGACTTTGAACAACTTGCTAAGTATCACACTGAGCTCAAATTGAACCTTGACAGTCTGTTCCAGGGTCCTGCATTTGGCCTTTATGCTGTTTCTCAGAAGTGCCTGCAGAGAGGGTGTGTGTGTGTGTTTAAAGATGGCTCACCTTCTGCCCTACTGACTTTGGGGTGAATCACTTATGGGGGGCTGGGTATGCATTGCAAGGTTATCAGCATCTCTGGTCTCTATCCATTGGATGTCAGTAGCCATCCACCAACTTGTGACTACCAAGAATGTCTTCAGATATTGCCAAATGTCCCCAGGGCTGCAAAATCAGTGGATTTCTCAACTCCCCATTGAGAACCAGTCTGTATGTTTGTGTGCCTGCATGTGCGTGTGCTCGTGCATACCTAGGCATGTCAAACCAGGTCACACCATAGTCACTTTTGAAATCTTTTCCTGGTTATGCCATGGTCACTTTAGGTTTCTTCCATATTCTTCTCCAGTCCCATATAGTCCCATATATAATTAATGGGTTCCAGGAGTTGTCTATCCAGTAACTTGTGAACTTGTGGGTTGACAAGAGGACAGGGCTGTAGTCTTTTTTTTTTTTTTTTTTAAGAGAGAGAGAGAGAGAATTTTAGTATTTATTTTTTAGTTATCGGCGGACACAACATCTTTGTATGTGGTGCTGAGGATCGAACCCGGGCCACACGCATGCCAGGCAAGCGCGCTACCGCTTGAGCCACATCCCCAGCCCTTTTTTTTTTTTTTTTTTGGGTACTTGGATGGAATGCAGGGAACTCAGTACTCTATCACTGAGCTACATCCCAGACCTTTTTATTTTGAGACAGGGTCTCAAAATAAAAGTTATCCATACTGGTCTTGAACTTGGTATCCTCCCACTTCCGCCTCCTGAATGGTTGGGATTACAGTCATGCTCCACCGCGCCCAGCACACTATAGTCATTGTCTGTTGTCACACAGTAGATTGCTGCAAACCACATGATTTAAAAGCTCGTTATGGGCTGGAAGTGTAGTTCAGTGGTGGAGCACTTGCCTAGGATTTGCAAGGTCCTGGATTTCATCCCCAGCACTTGCCACTTCTGTAGGTCAGAAGTCCAAGCACATGGTTCTCTGCTCAGTCTCAGACACTGAAATGGAGATGTCAACCAGGTTGGGTTCTTAACCTGCAAGCCTGGGCACAGTCTGCTTCCCAGCTCACTTCCGTTTTTGGCAGAACCTGCTTTCTTGAGTTGTGGGGCTGAGGTGCCCCTCTCTTTGCTGGCTGGTTGTTGGGGACCTCACTTAGCTCTTAGAGGCTCCATATCCCTTGCCAGCCGACCTCCCTCTTCAAGCCAACAGTGAAAAGCTTGCTCTCTCCTTTGCTTTGGATCTCTTCCTCTTCTGCGATTGTCCAGCCAAAGAAAATTCTGCTTTTTAAGGAGCTCAGGACAGGACAACCTTCCTATGTGAAGGCAGCTGTTCCGCCTAATGCAACAGATCACAGTAGGAAATCCATGACATTCACAGTTCTGGGGCTCTACTGGGTATATACCCCAGGGACATATTGCAGTTCTGCCTGTGACCATGATTTTTAAAGGACAAGAGAGGTGTTTCTGGGAGCAGTTGTGGTAATGAGGGGCAGGGGGCCAAACTGGATAAGCAGGAGATGGAGCCCTGACTCCAACTCTGAGAAGGGTCCTACTGTAGTCCTGCCTGCAGGGAGCCCCAACATGTCCTTCTGTGAACAAGCATGGACCTTGGGTCACCATGGGCCTCGGCGAAGGACTCTGGCTTCTGGTCCCCTTTAAGATGACTCATCACCATTACCTGTATTTGAGGACAGGATGAAGAAGATACAGGTCAGAGGAAAGTCCTAGCTGAACAGAAGGACAGTGGGAGACTGGCCATTGGCAGAGAAGGTGATCTGCATGGGGCCACCCAAGAGACCTGCCCAGAGTCTTTGATTTGGAGGGATGAAGAAGAGAGGTGTTGGTTTAGAGGAGGGCCCTGGAGGCAGGCCTGGTTATGATGTCTGGCCCCTACTGAGGCGTGACAGTGAGTGGCTGAACTAGAAACCTGGGGAGCTGGGCTCATTGAAGATGGGTGAAGCTCTGATGCTGAGTGTGACACATGGTTAGGGACTCTCTAACTCCCAGTGTGTGAGGCCCATAATGAGGGTCAGAGCAGCCCCAGCCACGGAGGCTCCAGGAAGGAGAGACCATGGTGAGAGAGATATAGCTAGGAGAGCAGGACAGGGGAGACCCCCAAAGTGCCTGGAGCGGACATGAAGGGGGCAGCAGCCTATCACTCAGGCAGCAACATCTGTCTACCTCATTTGTGCTCTTAGGCCACTGAGGCTGGGGGCCATCAGGGTTACACCCTCCACTGTAGGGTAAAGGAATTCCAGCAGAATACTCCTGTTACCAAATAATCACCACTTCCCGAGGAGACCTCATAGACCAGTTGGCCACAGTGAAGGCTGGAGCCAAAATGGGACCAGGACAGCCCTGGGTCTCTCCAGCCAGTCTAGGGTAAATGCTGTGCCCTGCTCTTGGCTCTGCTCCTGCCTCAGCCGTAGCTGCAAAGTAGGGCCAGAGATCCCAGAGACTGAGATGCATGTTTAGAAGCCTAGCAGCAGATGGCCTCTAGCCCAGCAGTTGAACTTTTGTTTTTACCAAAAATGCACAGAGGTGTCTAGATCTCAGCTCTGCAAAACCCTCCCTGTGGTCACACATGCATGCTCACCTGTCACCAGGGCTCCAGAGGAGCAAAGGGGCCAGAGGGGGCTGGTGAGCCTCGGGCAGAGTTCGCTTCAGCCTGGGCCTGGGAAAGAGGTTCTGATGCTCTGGCTGCTTTTCCACCTGCCGGATCTGGCAGCTTCGAATGGTCAGAGTGTGAAAAGAGACGTGTTCAGATTCCAAAAGCCCAGCATCTCGCTCAGCCTGGGACACTACAAGCAAGTCACTGAATACCACAGGGCCTCAGGCTTTTTCTCACTGGGATTTGAAAGTACATAAGATCCTGCTACTGTCATCTCAGCCCAGCCATGTCGGAGATTGCCAGATGTCTGCAGAGGCCTCTGGAGCCCAGCAGCTCTCCCCAGAGCACAGGCCAAGGTCACACAGCTGCTGCAAGAAAGGGGCCTCATGGTATGCAAAGGATGCCCTTGTGGCCAGGGCTAAAGATCCTGCCATGCAAAAGGACAGACCACTGCGGGTTTGGCAAACCTAACCTGTTTTACCTTGGTTTGGCAAAACTGATCGGCAGGCCAAATCTCTTCTTGATTGCAAGAGCAAATAATCTACACTTATATGCAAACTTTCTCAGTGGAAATAATGAACCACTTCTCATTTGAGGGAGAAACCTGAGTTTTGGGCTTTTCCCAGCCTAATTATTCTGCCATGTTTGGAGAGAAAAAACCCAACCCTGCCCCCCGCCCTTTTTTAAAGCTGTCTTTAGGGACATGTAGACATTTCCCTAGACCAAGCTGCTAGGGGACACAGCAGACTGCTTTGAGGGAGGGCAAGGCAGTAGGAGACCTTTTTCTGCTGGTGTTGAGCAGACCCAAAAGTTCCAGGTTGCAGGTGTGTGTTGGTGAACCAAAGAAGAAATTACTGAGTGGGGGTGGGTGGGTGGGCATAGTTTCTGAAATAAAAGGAAAATTTTTAAGAAATATTTTTAATTATAGATGGACATAATAACTTTTAGTTTTTTAATGTGGTGCTGGGGAATGAACCCAGTGCCACAAGTGCTAAGCAAGTGCTCTACCACTGAGCCACAACCCCAGCCCAAAAGGAAATATTTGAACCCTCCCCAGTCTGCCCTGGTCCCAGGCAGACAAGCAGAAAGTGAAAGAGAGAAACCAAAAGTAAAATGGCTCATTCAAATTTCCTAAAACTTTCCCACTGAACAAAAAGTGCCCTATTCAAAAAAGACAAAAGAAGTAATATCAGGATATTTTCATAATTTGAGACATCACAAGATAAGGAAGCTGTCCAGGATCTGGGCACCAACTCAGGGAACTTGGGGTAACTGAGCCTCATGACAGAAGGAGGCAGATCCCTTCTTCCAGTCCTTTGAGCTCCTTGGAGAAAGTAGAGTGGACACATAGAACAACAGGGTCTGGGTTTCATTTATAAATAACCCAGGAACATTTTGTTCTCAATTTTCTGGGGCTGGGTTTTCCCAGTACACAGGGCCCTGGGGAGATGGGAGAACCATGGCAGGTCAATGTAAGTGAGCTAGAGACTGAGCTCTCCATAGTTATTCATGCCACTGAACAACCATGTCATTTAGGATCCTCTGCCTCAGGCCTTCCCCTGGATCAACCCATAAATTACATCTCCGGGGTGGACCCCCTCATCACTGCTATGTAGGAAACAAATCCTTTGGTTTCTAAGGCTGACACAGGAAGTCTGGACTGGGCCTGCTGGAGGATCCTGGTCACAAGCTGGCACAGTCTCTGATGACATCCCCCTGAACCCAGGAGCATCAACATCCTCTTGAGAACACCTTCATATCCTGCAAAAAAAGTCTTCTGGGTTCTCTTACTGTGATAGATGGAAAGAATGCTAATAGAATTCCCAGTGAAGGCAGTAAGTCAGGGCACAGGACAACAGGCAGGACTGGAATAACACATTCTCTCCAATGGGTTAGGAATGAGAGGGGAAAGCAATAAATATTCCCTCAGAAAGTAGAGAGGCCCATCCTACAAGAGGTGGGTGACCAAACTTCCCATCTTGTCCTCTTTGGATCCCACCTAATTGAGATCCCCCAATATATACATTGCCTGTTCTCAGATTTGACCTCCTGCCTGTTCTTTCTGCTTGCCAATCGGCTTTCTTCCCTGATACAGGAGCCCAGTCCTCCAGATTTCCCCATCTCTTAGAAGTCAGGAGTCTTTCATCTTCCCAGGTTATGCATGCATTATTTAGACTGGGGATTGAACCCAGGGGTGTGTTGCCACTGAACTACATCCACAACCCTTCTACCCCATCTCCCCCTTGTTTTTTGACACATGGTCTAAATCGCCCAGACTGGCCTCACACTTACGATCCTCTTGCTTCAGACTTAGAGTAACTGGGATTAGAGGTGTGTACTATTGTGCCTGACTCATTTATTTTTAAAATATTTTTTAGTTGTAGATGGTCACAATGCTTTTATTTTTATGTATTTATTTTTATGTGGTGCTGAGTATTGAACCCAGTGTCTCACCTGCACATGGTGAGCACTCTTACCACTGAACCACAACTCCACAACTACCACTGAGCCTTCAAATCATTTTATTTTCTGGTCCTGAGGATCAAACCTAGGGATGCTTAATTACAGAGCCACAGCCCCATCTTTTTTTATTTTTTTTTTTTAGATAGGATCTGCTAAGTTGCTGAAGCTGGCTTTGAACTTACAATCCTCCTGCCTCTGCCTCCCTAGTTACTGGGTTACAGCATGCACCATCATGCCCAGCCTGGCTCATTTTAAAGTTTATTTTATTACTATTAATATTTTTGTGGTACTAGAGGTTGAACCCAGGATCTCATAAGCAGGCAAGTGTTCTATCAGAGTTTACATTAGGAGCCCTTTTATTTTTGTACGGGGGATTGAACCCAGGGGCTTAACCACTGAGCCACATTCCCACCCTTTTTTTTTTTTTTTTTTTTTAATTTAGAGACAGGGCCTCACTAAGTTACTTAGGCTGGCCTTGAACTCACCATTCTCCTGCCTCAGCCTCCAGAGCTGCTGAGATTATAGGTGAGCACTACCGAGCCCCCCACCCCTTTTTAATTTGAGACAGGGTCTTGGTAAATTGACCAAGCTAGTCTCCAATTTACCATCCTCCTACCTCAGCTTCCCAAATTGCTAGGATTACAGATGTTCCACCATCATCCCTGGCTTTTTTTTTTTTTTTTTAATGGTCTGGGCTTCAAACCCAGAGCCTTTTGCATGCTAAGTGGGCACACTATCACTGAGCTACACCTCCAGCCCCATAACTTTGTTATTATTATTTTGGTGGCTGTTGACGGCCAGGCCAATCTTCATCTTGTGGGCTCAAGAGATTCTTCCATCTCAGCCCTCCAGCAGCTGAACTACAGGCAGGTGCCACCACCAGTTTTCTGGCTTACTTTGGACTTCCAACAGCTCCCAGGTCCCCCTCCCACACTCAGGTGTCCTGATATTGGTTACATAACAATCACAGTCCCCAAAGCTCTGACATCACCCACTGAAGCTTCTTACCAGCCTGGACAGCCAAGAGGGTCCCGCTGTGGCCAGGGATGATGGCGGGGGCATGAACCCAATGGAACAGCCAGGAACCGGTAAGATGATGGGGCATAGGTCGGGGTTACTGGTGGTGTTCCTAACGTGAAAGCGGAAGTATTTGGGTTTTTAAATTCCCCCTAAGTTCCCACAAGATTTCATTGTTGCCCCACATAGGGAATTTCCGATTTCGCTTCCTCAAAACCCAAGTGGCCAGAGGGCTTCGACTTCCTCCTCGCCCCCTTCCACCCTGCCAGTTGTAGCCTCTTTGGAGAGGCCTTGTCTTCTCCCGGCGGCGGGTCACGTCGTTTATGTCCTCCACTGCTGCGCGCATCTCCCAATCCAGACCCGCAGGCTTGAGGGGGAGACCAGGTCTTTTTTGGCCGGTCGGATTTTCCCCAACGGACCCCTTCTCCATCCCGGATCACCCCCCCTCCATCCCGGATCACCCCCCGCCCCGGATTCTCTGCTCCCTCGGCTGCTACCACCGCTTTCCCATATCTCCCTCCACAGGGCGGATGAAAGATGTGGGGAAGAGAGGGAGGTGTTGAGGAAGCGGACGAGATGGGGAGGCGCCAGGGATCCCCGGGTCCGCCAAGGCCTCTGGGGATACTGAGCCAGTGGGAGAACGGCTCGCGGGAGACAGAGCGAGTGGGGCGCGAAGTCAGGCAACTGGGGTGCCTGGCTGCAACCCTCCGGCTGGGCGTGGGGGTGTCATCGGCTTTGAAAGGCTCGCGGCCCGAGACCACCTAGTTGCGGACTCGGGCTTTCCCAACCACAGCACTTCCGTAGTCCGCGCCGCGAAGGGCGGGGCGAAACAGGTGCAGTTGCCACGGCGCCCCGGCCCAGGGCTCGCGATATTTGAAATCAGCCAATGGAAGGCGGGGGAGGGGAGGACGTGGCACGCAGCTGGGGGCGGGGTCCGGAGAGATTCCTCCCTCTGCCTCTCCCTCCCCGCCGGCCCTCGGGCGGCGGGGCGCGCCGGATCGCTGCGCTCGACCCTATAAAGGACGCTCGGCGAGGGGCGCGCTCCACTCGGCAGAGGGCGCCTCAGTGAGCCGTGCCGTGCGCCTGCGCAGTGCGGGCCGCTCCCCGCCCCCTGCCCCCCCCCCGGCCGCCGCCCGCCTCTCTCCGCCGGCCGGCCGGCCCCTCCTCGGCGGTGCGCTTTCGCCCCGCTCTCAGCTGCCCGTCTACCCCGCAGCAGCCAGCCCCGTTCCCCGCAGCATGTTCAGCTGGGTCAGCAAGGATGCCCGCCGCAAGAAGGAGCCGGAGCTCTTCCAGACAGTTGCGGAGGGGCTGCGGCAGCTGTACGCACAGAAGCTGCTGCCCCTGGAAGAGCACTACCGCTTCCACGAGTTCCACTCGCCCGCGCTGGAGGATGCTGACTTCGACAACAAGCCCATGGTGCTTCTCGTGGGCCAGTACAGCACGGGCAAGACCACCTTCATCCGACACCTGATCGAGCAGGACTTCCCGGGGATGCGCATCGGGCCCGAGCCCACCACCGACTCTTTTATCGCGGTCATGCACGGCCCCACCGAGGGCGTGGTGCCCGGCAACGCGCTCGTCGTTGACCCGCGGCGCCCCTTCCGCAAGCTCAACGCCTTCGGCAACGCCTTCCTCAACAGGTATCCTTCCCTTGCCCCGGGGGCTCGAGGGGCGACCTGGGCCTCTCACGGCCCTCGCCCTCGCTATCCTTTGTCTCTGAGGCCCCGACCAGACCCTGAACGACCACTCCCAGGGACAGGAGTCCTACCGAGTCCCACGGAAAAACCCATCCAATCACATCTGGAGGTCTGGGAGTGGGCATTTCGGACTACTACGGCTTCTGTCGCCCCCAGAATCTTCCAGATTATCAGTTTAACTCCCAAACCCTCCTGCAGACCCCAGCCCAACTTAAGCAATGCCGGGGTTCCGGTTAGAAAGATGAGTTATTGCTGTCCTCTCTTTCTTGATTTCCACCTTCTTCCCCAGACTGGACGCATCCAAGTTATTCAAATCAATCTCTCCCTGCTCTGAGATTTTTTTTTTTTTTTTTAAATCATGTGGGGTGTGTGTGTGTGTGTGTGTGTATCTGTGTCCCCCTGGGCTGTTGTGCTGGGGTGCTTTACCATCGAGCTACATCCCAGTCCTTTTTGACACAGGATCTCTCTAAGTTGCTGAGGGTCTCACTGAGTTCTGAGGCTGGCCTCAAACTTGAAATCCTCCTGCCTTATCCTCCTGAATTGCTGCAATTACAGGCCTGAGCCACCATGCTAGGCTGAGATGTTTCTTAAGTGTCCTAGAAAAACCCAATAAGGCTTTTGGCCATTTCATTTGCTGGTGTTGTGTGTCTCTGCTCTGCCTCCCCTGGGACCATTGGCTTTGTGTAGGAGGGACAAGAAGGATCCTTTGTGGCCTTCTGACTTTGTGGCAGCCCTTTGAAGGAAGGGGACAGATGGACTCTGAATACTTCTCCCAAAGGTAGCTCTTAATGGGTCATTGCTGCCTTGAGAGGCTTCAGGAGGTGGTGATGCTAGGAACCCTGAAATGAGATTTGGGCCTAAGTCCCACTTTAGATGTGCTAGGATGTTCCTTAGCCTACATGGACTAACTCAGTTTCCCCTGTTAAATGGGTGAGACCTGCCCCCTTATTAAAAGAGTGATCCTGCAAGATCCTGACCCATACAATGCTATGAGCAAAACAGTGGTCTCCTCTCTAAGGAGTGTCACACTTTTCTCTAAAGGAATTCAAGGCATCCCTAGGCCCCAGGGGAACAAACCTCCAGACTTCACAGACCCTTCCCTTCTCTCTTTCACAGAGACTCCAAGCCTTTGAATATCTGAAGTCTGTGTCAGGGGAAGAGCCTAGGAAAGAATCTCAATCCTGCCTTCCAGGTCTCCGCCCTGTGTGATTACATTCCTGCCCAGATGCTGTGGCCACACAGGGCAGGCTGGCTTGCTCCAGAGCCCAGGCCCTGACCAGGCCCGCCTCCCTGCCTGAGCTGACCTTTGGTGTCTTTTTGCTTCTTTCAGGCATTTAATCCTGTGCTCCCATTCTATGCTCATGGTGTTGGCAGGGCCAGGTTGAGTGTAGCCTTTTGGGCTCAGGCTCTTGAAGGGCTGGTCCCCTTAGCCTGGCCCCTTTCTCAAGGATGCTTGCATTTTATCATGCCTGTAGATAGGCACTTGGCTCAGACCTTAGCTGGTGGGAGCCATTTGTTCTTGTGGAAAGTTTGGCTGCTATACTGGAAAGTTATCTACTCATTAGATTTCTGCTTCCAGGCAGAACTTTTGGGAATGACAGGGTGGGTCATTGTCCTCAAGTCTTCACTTGATTCAATCATGAGGGGAGAGCTTTTTTAAAAGGAGAAACCCAGCATGTTATCTGTTTTCTGCCTTCCAGAAACCTAGAGTTTTCAGAGCTGGAAGGATCCTGGATGCCACCCCAGCAGCCCCTGCCTCACTAATTTAGGAGACTGAGGCTCAGACTGCCCAGCTGATTTCTCGAGTTCACTCATTAAGACAAGCCTGTGGTCACTAATGCTTCTGCCTGAAAAAGGAACAGCTTAGGAGTTTTGGTCAGATAGGCATTTTGATGGTGTGGGTGCCACTAGACCCAAGATCCACACTTAATGCTGCTTTGCCACCGCCTCATCTCCAGAGGGTCCCCGAGTGCCGGGAGTCTACCAAGGGGGCCTTATCAATTACAGCCAAGGCCCAAGCTGTGTCAGGATGTGTGGTATACAGGGTGCCGCCCGCCAGGGAGGGTGCAACAAAAGGGGCTTTTCTGTGGCTGTTACAGCCTCTCCCAGCACTCTTAAAGGGACCCATTGAGTCATGAACTTGACTTTCCGGCCTTTTCCTTCTGAGTGTCTGCTCTAAGAATACAATCAGATGGAGATGGAGCAGACTGAGACAGGGTACAATCAGGGAGACCTCAGAGTGCCTGGTTAAAACCTGTTGCATAACCAGGCCACCCACTTGTACAGGGAGACCAGTCTGTCTCCTTGTTAGGACCCAGCATCTTTCCTGCCACCTGCCTTTCTTTTTCTCCACCACGCTCCCGGTCGCAGCAGAGCAGCTTCTTCCTGAGTCCTACAAATGTGCCTTCACTCACCAGGCCCCTGTAGGGGCTTTTTTGTGTATGTTATGTGGTGCTTCTCAAAGGCAGACCTCCTTTCACACCTTTTCTTCTCTCAGCCCTTTCAGAGAGCCCCTTCTTGAGCAGAAACCCAGGATGGGCGTACAGAAGGGCACTCGTGCTCCATGCTGGCCTTGGAGGGGTGAAGTCTGAGGTTTTCTCACCTTGGGGGTCAGTTGGTTTTGCTTGGTTGCACTTGGTTGCACTCACAGACGGCACCTCTTGCTGGCCTGTGGACCACCAGTTACTTGGGTGATGGGGCCACAAGGAGGAGCTAATCAGTCCTGAATCCTCCTCACTGTTGGAAGGGCAGCTCTGTGCCTGTGTCCTGCTGGACAATAGGATTTCCTTTGCTCACAGTACTTTCTTAGAGAAGTTTGGTTTGTTTATGGTGCTAAGGATTGAATCCAAGGGTGCTGTACACTGAGCTACATCCCCAGCCCTTTTTATTTTGAGATGGGGTCTTGCTGCATTGCCCATGCTGGCCTCAAAATCATGGTCCTTCCTGCCTCAGCCTCGGCAGGAACTATGGGCGTGCGCTGCTGTGTTTGGGTGTTCAGAGAGGTTTTTTTTTTTGGTGCTGGGGATTGAACCCAGGACCTTGTGCATGTGAGGCAAGCACTCTGAGCTATATCCCTAGTCCCTTTAGAAAGTTCTTAAAGGATTCTTTTCTGTAAAGAATCCTGCTGTCAGTTGAGATCACCTTTGTTCTTCTGGGTAGTTCTAAGCCCAGTGTGGAAATTGGGCAGCATAGCTAATCCCTCCCCCAAGGAGTCTCCAGCCTGTGGTGACTGTGCCCACTTTGACTTCAGAGCATGATGTGTCTGCTGACCTCCCCGCTGTCAGCCAGCCTGTGTGCTCCCCCAGTCTTTACTGGCAGCCCACTGCCGCCCCTTCATCCAGGCAGCTGGGTGAAAGGGGAGCACTGGCCCTGCAGCAATGGGAAGAGACCATCCCTCTTCACTCTGTGGGACTCCAGCCAAATAGTTGAACATTGTAATATGGAATGGCAAGGTCTCCGTGTCAAGCGTCTGTTTCCTTCTGAACTGAGTGGTGACCTAGGCTCTCGGCTGTCATTAACAAGTCAGCAACTGGGAAGTAGGATTCTGGAACTCGGGGTGGTGGCCAGGGAGCAGCTGTGACAGAAACACTGCTGTGGGTCATTTGGAGCCTACTGTTACATTTCCAGTTGAGAAAGTATGTCCACTTGGTGGGGGCAGGGAGCATGGCTCCAGGGTAGAGTCCGTGCTTAGCCTGTGCAAGGCTTTGGCCATGTTCCAGCCCCAACACCAAAAAAAAAAGTTTTTCCAGTTTGTTGGCCACCTCTGGAAAATAAGATGATAGGACACCTCCTTATGTTCCTTGCTTCTGGGAAGGAAGCCAGCGTGGAGACAGCGGAGGCCAGAACGCCCTCCCTGTGGCATCTGGAGCATCAACAGCCTTGCCTTGACAGCGCTCTCTGGCCTTGCTCTTCTGCAGGTTCATGTGTGCCCAGCTGCCCAACCCGGTCCTGGACAGCATCAGCATCATTGACACTCCCGGGATCCTCTCCGGAGAGAAGCAGCGCATCAGCAGAGGTAAACAGATCCAGGCTGCAGCCAGGTGCCAGTGTCCTCGACCACCTCAGCTGATATCTGTTGCCCAGTTGCCGGGATTCCTTCAGGTGTCTTCCACCCCAGCGTTTTCCTTTTATTTCTATCAGGGATTGAACCCAGGGGCATTTAAGCACTGATCCGCAGCCCCAGCCCTATTTATTTTTTTATTTTGAGACAGGGTCTCACTAAGTTGCTTAGGGTCTCGCTAAATTGCTGAGGTTGACTTTGAACTTGCAGTCCTCTTGCCTCAGCCTCCCGAGTCACTGGGATTGTAAGTAGGTGCCTGGCAGGGTTTTTAAAAACATTTAAAGGAGAGCTGGAGATATAGCTCAGTTGGTAGAGTGCTTGCCTCGCATGCACAAGGCCCTGGGTTCAATCCCCAGCATCACACACACACACATTAGCCTCTTATCTCCAGGCTGCCGCTTTCTTCCCTTTCTCCCTGTACTCAAGTGACAGGAGCAGCCAAGGTGAGGCCCCTGCCCATTCCCTGTGACTGGCTGCTTTTGAATCCTTGGAGCATGCTGAAGACAGGGCAGTTGGGGCCTCAGGCCATGCAGTGGGGTAGCAGGGATAACTGGCTGGGTTATTTGCCCCTGTGCTCAGGTGGCCCAGCTATCAGTGCTGACTGGCCTCTAGGGGCTTACTTGCTTCCATCAGCATTTCAAAGTTTTGCCTCCTAGAGCCTTCTGAGTTCTAGTAAGCCCAGTAGGACTGTGAGCCTGCCAGACGAAAGAGAAACTAGCAGAACTAGTGAACTTCTTAGGGCTCATAAAATTTTGCTTAAATTTGCTTAGCTTGTGTAGTCAGCAACTGCCCTGAGGTGCGGGGATGGGGGCAAGGGCAAGGGGCGGGGGTGTAGGCGGGTGAGGGGGTAGGTTTCGTGCCCAGGGTTAGATCCAGTTGTGTCAACTCCTGTCTGAGTTTTGCCATGCTCATTTGAAGACCTGGTTCGGGTTGTGTCTGGCCTGGGTCACATTGCTCACTGTCGCCCGCCCCTAAAGGTGGACACCCACTATAGGGCCTGAGTGAGTGCCTTCTGGAAGGACCATGAGGGCGGGCTGGGGTTGGAGGGGAAATCTGCAGCTGCAGAGGGGAAAATGAAATGAGGAAGGGTTGACCGGTTTATCATTAACTTGCACAGCTCCCCTGTGCCCCTTGCCCTCCTGGCTGCCCCACAGTGGGGAGCCTGCAGGTGAAGCCAGCCACCTGGGCTTCGGGGTGCTTGGATCTGCTGTGGCTTTGAGGGGTGAAGCTCTGTTCTCTGTCCTCGCAGGCCCCAGCCAGTGTGATGTTGCATCAGACACATTAAGACTGTGTCCGTTTTTTTCTTTAATTGAAGGTTGAACCTAGGGAAGCTTTACCACTAAGCTACACCCTCAGCCCTTTTAATTTTTTGAGGCAGGGTCTTGCTAAGTTGCTGAGACTAGATTGGCCTCGGACGTGCAAGAAGCATCTCTCTAATCGGGTTTGAGAGCTGCCCATTTTGCTTTTAGGTTGTAACCCTGGTGGGAGTGATGCTTCTAGGAGTTAAGGGGAGCAGATTTGGGGATACCTCTAAAGTAGCCAGGGCCCATCTTCTTCCTTCTTATTGGTATTATTGTTCCAACTTGATTTTAAGAAAATGCCTAATGAGCCAACGCCCTATAACTGGCCAGAGCAAGGCAAGTTTGAATAAGTTACTCTTTAAGAGCAGGAACTGCAGCAGGAGTCCATTCACAACATGCCTCGGGGCTGAGGTGTCCTGGCCTTTGAGGCCTTAGGAGTAGGCTGAGGGCCTTACTGTGTGGCAGTGTGCATACAGTGTAGGACAGGGATAGCCACTCACCAAAAGAGGTTTATCCCTCTAGAATGCCATTGTTGGTGTGGCTTTAGGGCCTGATGTGGGTCTCTCCTGGCTCCTGTTACCTAATAAAAGGGTTCAGTAGCTTCTGTTTCCCTGGTGCCGTGACATTTGCCTGCTCTGTGGTCTGTGACACTTCAGCCTGTGCCCTTGGGGCTTAGGATGAGCAGCTTGGACTTGAATCCCCGGTTCTGTCCCCTGGGATGTACCCCTTCCCTGCTCCTTTCCTGTGGGGAGAGAGACGTGGTCTGGACTCGTTCTCTCTAGGACATGCAAGGCAAATGCTGTACCACTGAGCTACGTCCCAGCCCATGGGTTTTGTTTTGCTCTTTTCTTTTTTCCCTGCGATACTAGAGATGGTGCCCGGGGTCTCTTGATTGCCAGCAAGCTCTCTACCATTGAGGTGCATCCCCAGCCCTTTTAGAGTTTCAATTTGAGAGAGGGTCTAAGTTGACCAGACTGGTCCTGAACTTCTGTCTTCCCGCCTCAGCCTCTCCAGTAGCTGAGATTAAAGCATGTACCCCCTGCACCCTTCTTGGCAATGTTTTTATTTTTTATTGAATTTCTGTAGCTAATTGGTCACTTGACAAACTTTTTTTTTTTTTTTTTTTTTTTTTGGATGTGTTTGTGTGGTGCTGGGCATTGAATCTGGGGCTTTATGTATGCAAGGAAGCACTCTCCAACTGAGCTATATCTCCAGCCCGGCAATGTGTTTTGATGGGGTTAGAAGGACATTATGTGCCAGGCAGTTCTGGCCTCAAGTAGCCTATGCAGGCAACACATGGAGGAGAGAGCCAACAGGAGACAGATGCCTGCCTTGTGGGGCCTCCTGTGTCTGCTAGGTGAAACATGAAGCGCCTCTGGGTCTCTGTAGCCAGAGCCCCCTTATCTACAGAAGGTACCCTTACTGCACCCTGGGAAGAAGAAGGGTGCTGAAAGATTAGGGTATCACTCTTGTTTTTTGTTGGTGCTGGGGATTGAACCCAGGGCCTTGAGCATGCGAGGCAAGCACTCTACCAACTGAGCTACATCCCCAGCCCCAGTGCATCCCTCTGATTGGAGGACGGCTGTCACTGTGAAATAGTGAGATTCAATCCATTTTCTAGACCATTCCTTTCTCTCCATAACTCCAGAGATCCTGACTTAAATGTGACTTACTGTACGTTACCCAGTTAGGATTTGAGGCTGGGTGTTTTATCATTGAAAGAAGGACTATTACTTGACATCCCCGGAGTTGCTGGATGTGGACTCCAGGTGGTCACCCCAGGAGATCACAGGAGGGGAGGACTTCCTGGAGACCTTGTCCCTCGTCTCATGAAGGCCTCCTGTGGCCCAGTGCGGCAGAGGAAGTCAGGGCAGGGCAGCACCTTCTGGGCTCCCTTTGCTGGCAGCATAGAAAACAGGTGTTTCCCTCCCAGAAAGAGAGGCCCAAGGCAAAGGCGGGGCTGGACAGTGGCACACTGCTGCAGTCTGTCGTCTGTTCCCTGGAAAACAGAACGTCCTGTGGGTTGCTCACACAGTTGCATTGCTGAGCCCACGTGCTCCCACTCCCACCCTGTCCGCCAGCCCCTCCTGATTCTTTCCCTTTCCCCACGGCCCCTAATGTGTGCAGGAATATCGTCTGCAGAGATAAGATGGGGCCTGTGTAGCCCCAGAGCAGTCTGGACACCGCCCAGGCTCTGCTGGGGACCCCTGAGAGTTGTCTCAGGGAAGAAAAGGGGCCCCTTTTGGGGTCTCAAGCTGCTCTTGCCTGTTCAGCTAATCTTCTGAGTGACTTTAAAGATAACATTGTCCTCTGTCAGCGGAGAAAGGTGGCCTGTGAGGACAGCGTTCATTCCTGAGTATTGCCCATGTGACTGATAAAGGGCAGCTTGGCCAAGCAGCGCAGGTGCCCTTGGCTCCCAGAGCCATGACCAACCACCTGCATAGTCAGCGCCTGGGAGCAGGGTCTTCCATGCAGTCCTCTGGGCAGCAGCAGGTGGCACCGTTAGGGGCCTGGCTAGTGCGCCCCCCACCTCCCCTATTGTCACTCTGTAGCTGTGACTGAGCTGTAACTGTTGTGCCTCAGTTTCTCCCAGGAAAGCTGTGTTGGCAGGGGCAGTGTGACTTCAGCCTGGCTGGCTCAGTGCCTGGCTTCCTGCTGCTACTGCCCAGCAAAGCGTCCCATCTAGTCACCACAGCAGCTGCGCCTGCGAGGAAGCTGCTGCCGTGCAGATGAGGAAACAGGCTGAGGGACATCAGTAAGGAGCCCCAGATGACACCAGGCAAGCAGAGGTCGGCCCCAGGATTCAAACCTGGCCAGGTTGTGCTTATGCTGCAATGTAACTGAGAGTTGGATCAGATGGACCTTTGACCCTTTTGGGTCTTTATAGTACAGGGTTCTAAGCTCCCTAAAACACAGAGGCTGCCTTCTGCCTCCCCCCAATCAAGGTCAGGCTCAGTCTGGAAGGGACCCGAGGTCTGGGGTTTGAATAGCATCTTCTCCCTGTTTCCTGCCTCCAGCCGGAAGCTGCCCCCAGGCCATCCATGGAGGTCCCCCCTGGGTTCTCACTTGCCCTCCTGCGGACTGTCCCTGGTTTGCATGCTTCGCCACACTGTCCTGATCCTCATAGTTGGGTAGGGGTTCCCAGGATCAGACTCCAGCTCTGCAGCCCAGAACCCTGTGACCTGATGATACCCTCTAGGCCAGTTTCCCTAGAGTGTTCTGCAACCACAGGCTGCTCCAGGGGTTGCCCAGAAGCCTGGGGCAAGGCTGAGTGCTGTGTTCCTCTTGGAAATACAGCACAGATGATACCAGAAGCTTCAATCCAGATCAGCACTGGCCCCAAGGAGTCACTGTAACTCCTGGGGGCCACATCATGGTGCCAGGTACAGCAGTCCTTTCACTGTATTACAGCCCTCTTAGGGTTGTTGAGGATGGTGTAGAAGTGGACATGCAGGAGGCGCTCGCCCTGGTGCCTGGCACACAGTTAAGCGTTCACCAAGTGTCCCCTGACTAATAGTAAAGAGACCAGAAGCTCCAGGGTTTCCCAGATTTTGCTGTTTTTCTGAGTCATGTCCTGAGGAGCATTTTCAGGGCGGCACTGACTCAGCTGGGGTTCCCCTTTGGATTCCAGAACATCCTCTGGCCTGGCCTGCCCATAGCCAGCCTCCCTAAAGTCTTTGACCCCCACCACACCCTACTGGTGTGCATCCCCCCTGCGTTCCTCCTCTCTGCCCAGCAAGTTTGGCTGAGCGCTCAGCCGGGGGTGCAGCCAGCTCTGCCCGTGGAGGCGGCGTACCAGGCTGTGCTGGCTTTGGCACCTGTTCCCCAGGCTGCCAGCCGGTGGCAGGCTGGGGAGCAGCTGGCCCAAGGCCTGCAAATGTTTGGTTTCTATTTGAGGTACCAGGCATTCTCCACGTCTCAGAAGCTATCCCTGCCCACACGCCCATCAGAATCTGGGCTTCTTGGGTCCCAAATACAAATCCTGAGAGTAAATAAGAGCAGACATTCACGCAGAGCCAGGCACTCACTGGAACTACTGTCTTCCGCTACAGAGAAGAAACTGGGAACTGAGGCTTGGGTGACCTCTGGGGTGACCTAGCTGGCTGTTGATTAGAAGTAGCGCAGGGTTGAAGTGTGGGGCCCGGTGCTGTCGTGGTAACTGACCCCGGCCTGATACAAAATCAACTAAGGACACTGTCTGCGAAAATCAGTGCCTAGAAAGGGAGAATTCTCCTCCCTTCCCCTTTTCAGCAGGCTGGTTTTCAGGGAACCTAATTAGCACCATTGACTCCTACCTTTTGGACTGTAAAGAACTTTCCCTGGGATCTAACTATGTCACTTTGAATGAAGGCTCCAGGCCAAGGCCCTTATCGCACTCTGCCTTGTAAACACGCTTCCCTCCTGAAAACTTGGACACATGATCACATATCCTTCATATCCTTTTTTTTTTTTTTTTAATTTATTTTTTTGTTTTAGGTGGACACAGTGTCTTTATTTTATTTTTATGTGGTGCTGGGGATGGAACCCAGTGCCTCATGCAAGCTAGGCGAGTGCTCTACCACTGAGCCCTAGCCCCAGCCCCAGCCCTTTTTTATTATTATTTATTTTTTGGTTGTAGTTGCACACAATACCTTTATTTTATTTATTTATTTTTCTGTGGTGCTGAGGATGGGACCCAGAGCCTCACACATGCTAGGTGAGCACTCTGCCACTGAGCCACAACCCCAGCCCCCCCACATATCCTTTTTTGAAACCTTGTGCACAACCATGTATCTTTTTAGACTGGAAAATTTACAACACTTGATAGCTTATAAATGTTGTGAAAACTGGTAAGGGGGACTCAGAATCTGGAGTGCCGATCTCCTCTGGTTTCTCCCACTGTTTGAACGCCGTTTGCCACTTCTTGCCTGATTCCTGCAACATGCCAATCCATCTGTCCTTCCTCTGCTGCCTTGTCTTGTTGCTTATTTTAGGTCAGATGTGTTGAGGTCTGCGTTCTGTATGTTTAGATCCACCTTTTGGAGTGTACAGCTCATTATAGCAACTGTTTGCCACCAACCAGGACAGGGAATTTCCCTCACCCGAAAACTTCCCTATGTCCTCTGTGGTCACTCGTGCCCAGTTCAGGCAGCACAGTGACATTTGTCCCTAAAGTTTGCTTTTTCTGATATGCCCTGTAAATGGAATCATACAATGCAGGGCCTTTGTGTCTGTCTTCTTTCATCGATTCTGATGCTTTTGAGATTCATTCCTGTGTTTTGGAATATTGAGCTGGGTACGGTGGCACACACCTATAATCCCAGCAACTCGAGAGGCTGAGGCTGAGGATCTTAAATTTGAGACCAGCCTCAGCAACTTAGCAAGGCCCTAAGCAACTTAACGAGAACCCTGTCTTAAAAACTAAAAAGGTCTGGGGCTGTGGCTCAGGTTTAAGCACCCGTGGATTCAACCCCCAATACCAAAACAAAAACCAAAACCTTTCCCTTAAAAAAAGACAAAAATCATTTGAGGTGCAGGTGATGGAACCCAGGGCCTCCACATGCTAGACTGGGGCTCCACAACCAAGCCACACCAGGCCCTGGCGTGCTTCCTCTCTATTGCTAAGCTACATCCCATCTCAGGCTGACCTCTCATTTGTGACCCATTCACCTCTTGAACTTTCTCCAGTTTGGGACAATTTTTTGGGGACAAATTTTTGGAGTATTTTTTTATTCAAAACTTGACTAAAGCTGCTGTAAATATTGGTGTACAGCTGTTGGTATGGACTTAGGCTTTCATTTCTTTCCAGTAAATGAATCCCCAGGGTGAGGGCCTTGGTTTAAACTCTGTGCTACTTGAGCGTGGGGAGCTTCAGAGCTGGTCCTTATAAGCTGCTGGGTCCCAGATCGCGAGACCCTGCTTGGCTGTGCCATCTCCGTCCTGTGGGAGTTGGGAACCTGTGTGATGGGGGGTTTGGCAAGGAATATTGAGGCTCATGCTGCTTGAATGGCAGGAAATGGGAGTCAGTTGGAGACAAACCCTCCATTGTTTCATGTTCTAGAAACTTGGGGAATGTGTGAGGCAGCTCTCTCCAGCTGCTGGAACCACCTGAGTAGGGGATGGTGCTTGGAGAGGGAGGGGTGTGTAGAGCAGCCCCCTCGTCCTCTCCTGGGCCCAGGTGGGAAGGCAGCTGTAGGTGGCCGGGGCCTCTGCCGTGGCTGTCCAGAGCAGCTCTGCTCACCCTTAGGTCCCACTCCCAGGACTTTTTTCTCTTTCTTTTTAAATTGTGGTAAAATCTATTTAATGTATAAGATTTTCCACTTCGCCCACTTTTTCATGTGCAGCTCCGTGGCGTTGGGGACATTAACATCTGTGCATCCAGCCCCTCTGTCCATCTCCAGAACTTCTCAGCTCCCCAAATTGAATTTCTCCACTAAACCCCGCCTGCCCCCTTCCCCCCCTCCCCGGCCCCTCCCTCCCACTTTCTCCTGGCATTGGCTGTTCTGGGACCTCAGGTGGGGTCTGAAGTGGCCTGTGACTGGCTTCTTTCTCTTGGCGTCTGTTCTTCCAGGTTCCAGGACTTTGGGGCCAGAGCTTATCCCGGGGGCTCATGTCCCTTAGCAGAGGTGACACTGGCTTTTACTACTAAATCCCCACTGACCCGATTGACTTTTCTCTCCAGCCTACCCCAAGGGCCGTGTTTTCTGTGTCAGCTCTGTCACTCCCACCTGGGCCTGAACTGGACAAACCTCACCTCCACCCCTGCATCCGGGCCTGGGGACACCCAAGCCAACCTCTGCTGGCCCCAGAGCCTGCAGGCTTGTTCTGTGCACGTGCTGGGGTTGCTGGTGGCCTGACAGGTGGGTGTTTCTGTTCTTGTCACCCACCACCAACCTGAATGGAGGGTTCTGCTGCTGTTCTTGCCCCTTGTTGGGGACCCCAGGCACTTGGTGCTGCTGCTGTGTGGTGTGGCCCTCCATGCCTCTGGAAACCAGTGTCTCAAGCCACAGAGGTGCCTCAGAGGGCAGTGAGGCACGGTGGGCCAAGAAGCTCCAGGTGAGCCTGGTGGTGGTGTCCAGACATGTGGTCACATGCCCTTGATGACATGGTGCAGGCATGAGGGCTGTGACCTTTTAGGTGACCTGTGGATGTACTTGGCCAGCCGCTGTGGCTCCCTCCCACCAAAAGTGTGAGCATTTTCCATAATAAACAGGAAATTTTATTCACCTGTGAAAATATTGCCTTAGCTCCATTTTTGACTCCTGCCTAGGTGCTGGCCAGGAACTGGGCTTGTGGGCCGGGTGGGGGCAGGGTTGGGCTGGGATTCAGACTCCGGCCTCCTCCACTCTTGTTCCCTGTGGACGAGAGGTAGGGGAGGGAGGCCAAACTGGGTGGGACTTGGGAGGGTGACCTCAGCTCCCCAGGCACTGTCCTGACTGCCAAGCCAAATCCAACACGGCTGAGCACAGCCCATCAGGGCGCCCCTGTTCCCAGGAACTTGGTTTTGGCATCGCTGCGTCCCCAGCTGTGTGGATTCTAGTTCCCACTTGTGGTGGGGTGAGGACACAGTGTGACGAGGGAGAAGTTGGGCTCACTTTTGCTGAGTGAGAGGCCTCCATTATTTCCTGAGACTTCATTTTTCAGTGCTGGCCTGTGTCCCTAAAGCTACTCCTCAAAAAGTGGCCCCATGGGTCAGCTGGGGCGTGGCCTGTGGCCTGGGGCAGCACCATCCCTTCCAACTTCTGCTGACTTTTCATTCCCTGAGTGTCCGCTCCCTGCTCCGGGACCAGGGTGTCCCTGCAGCCTTGTACTTTGGAACTGGCAGCCTGTGATGGCTGTCAGCTGGCATGTAGTGTCCTGGCACTTGCTCAGTGCGCTCCCACACCTGGGCACATTGAACCTGGGCACTCTGCTGCCCTGGCTATTGTTGGCAGGAGCCCTCCGGAAGCAGATCGGGTTCCCCTGCCCAGACTGAATCTCAGCCCCAGCTACTGCACACCTCTGCTTGGGGAAGAGTTGCCTTCTGGTCAGCATGCCGTGTCCCTGTGGTGCTACAGCAGCAAAGAGTTGCAAAGCACAGCTCTGGGGAGCTGAGCCCCGCCCCCCTCCAACCATGCTGTCACTAAAGAGGTGGATCTGGGATTTTCTTTACATTTTGGTGACTTGCCTCAAGGAGTCTGGCCTCTGACCTTCAAGTCAGGCCAAACACTGGTAGCTCTGAGTTCCTGACCAGTGATGGAATTCCAGGCCCCTCAGTCCCTTGTTCCCAGGGAACTCCACGCCCCCTCCCCCAGTTGGGCCATTTCCTACTAGGTCCCTGTGGGGGGCCCTCCCATTACCTCATTTAATCCTGCCTGTAGGGCCTAGAGAGAAACCATGCAGATACAATACAGTAAAACTCAGAAGTGAAGTCACCAGTCAGTGGCTAGAGCCGGGAGTTGAGTCCATAACTACCTTATTTCAGAGACTGTGTTCTTTCTGGCTGTCCCAGCATTGGGAGAGGCACAGCAACTCTTAAAGTGCACTTGACCTGGGGCCTGGCAACATGAACATTGTTGACTTAGGGAGAGGAATCGCACCCTGGCAGCCCCGCAGTGGCAAACCTGTAGCCTAGTGCCTTGGGAGCCACAGTCTCTCCAGCAGCCGGGCTGGGGACTTGCCTCCAGCCTGGGAGGGCTGGGAGGGCTGGGAGGGCTGGCAGGATGGGGAACACAAACGGCACCAAGGCCTGAGCTGCCCGCCTGGCTGCAATGCAGCACTGAGCAGGCCTGAGAGGGCCATATCCACATTCCTTGGACGGTTGTCCTTTTTTGTGAGCTCCCTCCCCCTGTCATCTTTCTGTCCCTCTTGTCTGCAGAATGCATGTCAGACCAGTGGTTGGAGGTACCATGTGGTCTACACGGGGAATGCCAGGTGCGGGCTGTTTGGGCGGGCCCCAGGCATGCCCCCTCCTATAGAGCATCTGCGGGAAGGGCTTCTCTGGTTTCTTCTCAGGAGTTTGTGACTGCTCTCTGGGAAGTGCTTTGTGGTTCTTAAAGGGCTGGCCTACGTCTGTGGTGGCTTGGGCACAGGTGCAAAACAAGGAGAAGGACTGGCACCTTGTGGGCTATGCCAAATTCCCCGGGGACTCTAGGCTGCTGCCATACACAACCCGCCTTTCTCATAGTGTTCCTAAAAGGTGAGAAGCAAATTTTCACTTCTGGGATCAGTGGAAGCAGTGGAAAGATTTTGAAGATGGGTTGGGGATGTGGCTCAAGCGGTAGTGCGCTCGCCTGGCATGTGTGCGGCCCGGGTTCGATCCTCAGCACCACATACAAACAAAGATGTTGTGTCCGCGGAGAACTAAAACAAATAAATAAATATTAAAAAAAAAAAAAGATTTTGAAGAGACATAGTTATCAGATAAGATACTAGTTAAAAACACTATTGCGGAGACTCCAGAATGGCCCAAGTCAGATACCCAGGGGTTTGTGTAAAAAATAATAGTCCCACTACCGGGAACACACAGCTTCCATCTTTGAACTCAAAGTGTCTACTCTGCTCTTACCATTACATCTGTATCCCAGTCCCTAGGGAGAAAACCAAAAGGGCTCTTTACACCTTTTCTTATTTCTGTTGCAATGAAGGATGGAAAATGCAGGCTTAACCTGGAAGCCACAAATCCAGCTTAAAATAGAGAGTTTTGTTATAAGTGGCAGAATTCCAGTTAGTCTGTCAGATGGCACAAGTCATTTTAATTGGTTGAGTTTGATTGGACCTTAATTGGTTGGTGAGAAACAGCATAAAATAGGGTTCATTGCTGGAGCTGGTCTGGGAGAGTCACTTGATCACAGAGACATGCTTCAGAGGGCTGCAGTGCAGCTCAGAGGCAGAGCACTTGCCTAGTGTGTGTGAGGCCCTGGGTTCCGTCCCTTATGCCACAGGGGTGGGGGTGGGGGTGGGGGAGAAATGTTTGACACCTACAAAGGGAAGTGGTTTGCATCACTCCATGGGCTCAATGTAAAGCAGAGGTCAGCAAACTTTCTGGAAGGGTCAGAAAGTCAATATTACCAGCTCTGCAGGCTTCACGATTTCTGTCACAACCGAGCTCTGCTGTTGTGGACAAAAGCAGCCCTGGACATACAGATGAGTGTGGCTGTTTCCCTGGTGCTATTTACACAGCAGGTGGGGGGGGCTTGTGTCGTCTCTGAGCTGTAGTTTGCCAGCCCCTGATGTAGAAAATAAGAGCAATTCTTGCAAAATAGGGAGCCTGGCACATAAGCACTGAACAGGTGGCCACTAGACTGCAGGCGCTGCTGGTGGGCACACAGTTGGCAGGCGGCAGCACCTGGGTCCATCTCTCCTGCCCTACTGTGCAAAGCCACATTGCTAGGGTCATCTTGCCCTTACGTGACCCACTTTAGAACAGGCTGGGTGGCTTCCTGTGCGCGAGCACCTATCCATGCCAGGTGCCTTGTGTAAGAAGAGTATGGCCATGTGGTGCCGAAGTAGGGGAGACTCAGTGACCCTGTCCTGGGCAGCGGTGCTGCTCAGATACCTGCATTCTGGGGACTTGAAGAGCACCCCCGGGTGTGGCAGTTCCATGCCAAGTTAGGGCCAAGAGCCAACAGGGCAG
This sequence comes from Callospermophilus lateralis, assembly GCF_048772815.1. NCBI lineage: Eukaryota > Metazoa > Chordata > Mammalia > Rodentia > Sciuridae > Callospermophilus > Callospermophilus lateralis. The sequence goes on along the minus strand of NC_135306.1, from coordinate 204,279,337 downwards.
CCTGGGCCCTTGGCTCCCCGACCTCACCCCTCTTTCCCCCAGGTTACGACTTTGCTGCGGTCCTGGAGTGGTTCGCCGAGCGGGTGGACCGCATCATCCTGCTCTTTGATGCCCACAAGCTGGACATCTCCGACGAGTTCTCTGAGGTCATCAAGGCACTCAAGAACCACGAGGACAAGATCCGCGTGGTACTGAACAAGGCTGACCAGATCGAGACGCAGCAGCTGATGCGGGTGTACGGGGCCCTCATGTGGTCCCTGGGCAAGATCATCAACACCCCCGAGGTGGTCCGAGTCTACATTGGTTCTTTCTGGTCCCACCCGCTGCTCATCCCCGACAACCGAAAGCTCTTCGAGGCCGAGGAGCAGGACCTCTTCAAAGACATCCAGTCTCTGCCCCGAAACGCTGCCCTCAGGAAGCTCAATGACCTGATCAAGCGGGCCAGGCTGGCCAAGGTAGACCCTGGGGCAAGGGGCTGGGCACAGCATCAGGTGGGGCCCAAGGGGCCTGGGACTCTGGGGCTGGAAGTTTGCCTGAGACCTAGCCCAGCTGTCTGCAGAGCCAGACCAGTGTTGCTCTTTCTGTGTTACAAGCCACTGTTCTGTGGCCCTGTGGTGTAGCCCAGGGTTGTGCCTCCCTGTGTCAAAGTCTGAATGTGTGTTCAACATGGAAACAGGAAGTTACCACAGAAGAAAGGAGGTGCCCCGGAAATGGAGTGTGCTGTACATAGCTCAGGCCTCCACAGCTGCCCCTCAGGCTTCGTTATAGTGCGCGGCCTGGTGGTGGTACTGGGGATGTAGTAGGGACGGCACCCAGCCCCGGGCCAGCCCTTGGCAGCCTTGTAAGGAAAACAAGGCACAAATGAAAACAAGCATCAAGCATCTGTGCTGTTACAGGTAGGCTGGGGGCTGCGTGGCCACAGCTGGGAGCCATCCCAGGGGTCAGAGGGCCATGGGGTGGACTGAGGTGGGAGCTGCTGTTCAGGAGACAAGAGGTAGCTAGTGAAGAGATAGGCACTGGCCTTCAGCCCAGAGAGAGCACCAGTGCGTAAGCCCACACCCCGGGAGGCGGCAGCGGCTACACAGGTCCTACAAACCATCCTGACCCTCCAGAGGAGCTCAGAGCCCGTTGCACCTGACACAACATCTGTGTCACTTGAGCTTTTGGGATCTTGGTGCCTGGCCAAGTGCTTGAGTGAGAGTCTGGGTCAGCACGCCAGTGAATCCTTCAAGCACAGAGCAGAAGGTGTCACTTTAGGATGTCTGATTTTTTTTTTTTTTTTTTGGTAACATTGAGGGTTGAATCCAGGAGCCCTCTGCCACTGAGCTACATATTCAGACCTTTTTATATTTTTTTTCTGAGACAGGGTCTCACCAGGTTGCCCAGGCTGGCCTCGAACTTTCAGTCCTCTTGCTTCAGCCTCCCAAGTTGCTGGGATTCTAAGTGAGGCCACCATGCTCAGCTCAGAATTGGTGTCCCCAGTGAGCACTTGTCAGAAACTTGCTCTGGGGAGGGTACAGGGCTCTTCATTTTTCTAGATACCCAGGACTCCCCATGAGCAGAGCTGGCTCTGAGGTGGGAGCCTATGGTCTCAAAGGACCAAGAAGAGCCTGAGCTGAGGGGCGGCCCTGACCCTGCTCTTCCCCAGGCTGCAGAGAGCGGCCCTAGCCTCGGCCTGCTCAGCCTCCATCAGGGAGAGGCAGAACAGGGCAGGCCAGACTCCCTGCCCTCAGAGATGGCTTGTAACTGTCTAGTCATAAGCCTGGAAAGCCCCGGGGTCTCTAGTGTTGTCCCACACCTGCTGTTTTGTGGCTGCTTCCTTTTCCTGGGTGCTAGCACTAGCCTGTGCTGGGAGAGTGGTGTCTGTGGCTGTGACCCACCTGCTACAGCCTCCCTGGGAGATCCCGGATACCAGCCCCAGAGCTGGGGGAGCTGCCACTGGGACTGAGTGGGGTGCGCTGGATGGGCTGGAATGGCCACGGGAGGGGAGAGGCCGCCAGCAGCAGCCCTGTGTGACTGGACCTCACTTGGCAGGGCTGAGCGATTTGAGGGCTGGGCTGCTCTTGGTGGGGGCACCAGTGCAACCGGCCTGGAGCAGGCGGCAGATGAAAGGTGGCTGCCCTTAATTGGGAAATGTGTAAGCAAGGCTTGAAGCTGAGCAGAACCTCGCAGCAGCTGGAAAAAGCCTTTGTGGGTCCTTCGTGGGTCCTTCTAGTCCTCAGTCATCCCGAGGCTGGTGGTGCGCATAGCAGAGCTGGGACTGCATTGGAGCTTGGGAAGCCTGAGCACAGCACAGATTTGAGGCTGTAGGCAGGGACACCCACCGCACCCCGCCCCGCCCCCACCCTACTGCCTGGCTCTGCAGGGAACACTCGCCTCCCCTGCCTTGGCAGCTGAGGCCAAAGAGAAACAGGCAGAACGGGGGCCTGGGACACCTCTGCTGCCCCATTACATGCCCGCTTCTGCCCTCAGCACCTTGAGCACCTTGCTCCTGGGCCAGGCTTCCAGGTGCTCTGAGCTCACTGGAAGAGACTGAGTTCTCCTGGCCCGAGGTTCAGGGGAGGGTGTGCAGTGCCTCGTGGCGCCTCTCAGTGCTCGGCTGGTGGCCTTCTCTTGTTGACAGGCAACACTTGTCATCATGACTTATGCAGGACATCATCTGCCTTCTGTTGCAAGTGCACCCTCCTTTCCTCTGTCCCCATGGCAGGGAGGGGTTGTGCCTCTTGCCAAAATGTGTCCATCCCTAGACCCAGGAATCCTATGGTAGAACAGCAGCTTTGAGTGTGACCCCGGCCCCTCTGCCTTCCTGCCCCCAGGCAGTGAGCAGCGGGTACCTGGCTGCATTCCTGAAGGCTCTTGGGCGGCCAGGGCACATGCCAAGCAAGCCCCTGACGCCCAGCCCTTTTGCCCACCCAGGTCCATGCCTACATCATCAGCTCCCTCAAGAAGGAGATGCCCAACGTCTTTGGTAAAGAGAGCAAGAAGAAGGAACTGGTGAACAACCTGGGTGAGATCTACCAGAAGATTGAGCGGGAGCATCAGATCTCCCCCGGAGACTTCCCGAGCCTCCGCAAGATGCAGGTATGGCCGCCCCGAGAAAGGCCAGAGCATAGGGTGCTGGCTCTGGAGGGAATCCTGGCTGCAGGGGGTAGTGCTTCCCCAGACAGACGCAGCTGGGTTAGTCACCTGCACTCCACCTGAGTCAGGGTTGACCTAGGTTGTGACACCAAGGAGGGGAATGTGGTGACTCAGCAGGGGGTGGGGCCCTTGGGCATCCTGTCTGACTCCTGGAGGGTGCTGCCGAGCCAGGGCTCACAGTGCTGGACGGTCAGCAAGGAACTGGTTGCCTCCTTTGTATTTGTTTTGTTTTTGCGGTTCTGGGTTCAGAACCCAGGGCTTCACACGCGATAGGCAAGCGCTCTACCCTGAGCTACACCCCAGCCCCCAAACCTGGTCTGTCTCCTTGTGAAGCCAGGGCCGCTGCCCCACCCAGCCCTCTCTTTTCTCCTCCACCCTAGGAACTACTGCAGACCCAGGACTTCAGCAAGTTCCAGGCCTTGAAGCCCAAGCTGCTGGACACAGTGGACGACATGCTTGCCAACGACATTGCTCGACTGATGGTGATGGTGCGCCAGGAAGAGTCCCTGATGCCCTCCCAGGCCGTGAAGGGCGGCGCCTTCGATGGCACCATGAATGGGCCTTTTGGGCACGGCTATGGCGAGGGGGCCGGTGAGGGCATCGACGACGTTGAGTGGGTAGTGGGCAAGGACAAGCCCACCTACGATGAGATCTTCTACACACTGTCACCTGTCAATGGCAAGATCACAGGAGCCAACGCCAAGAAGGAGATGGTGAAGTCCAAGCTACCCAACACGGTGCTGGGGAAGATCTGGAAGCTGGCCGACGTGGACAAGGACGGGCTGCTGGACGACGAGGAGTTCGCCCTGGCCAACCACCTCATCAAGGTCAAGCTGGAGGGCCACGAGCTGCCCGCTGACCTGCCCCCGCACCTCGTCCCGCCCTCCAAGCGCAGGCATGAGTGACCGCCCCGGCCATGCAGGGCCACCCGGATGTCCTGCCCACCCTCTGTGCCTGCCCAGGTGGGCGGGGCCTGGGAGGCAGAGATTGGGGGAGGGGAAGGGTCACCACCTTTCAAGGTCCATAAAGACTGAGCGGTGTTTCCTCAGTTCTCAAACAGGAAGACCACCATCTTTCTTTAAGGCTGTTCCTGGGCCCGTTGGGGGAGGTGGGGTGACGCTCGGATGTGAATGATGGAATTTTGTGCACAAGAACTATGGATATTTTTAATATATAACGTTAGAGGCAGCCTTCTTTCTTGCCTCCTCCTCTGTCCGACAGCCCATGCACACACACCCTCTCTTCCGTCCCAGCCTTTACTCTTGCCCTGGCTAGCCACCATAGCAGCTGACCCCAGGGTGCTGGGCCGCGTGGCCCGCCTCAGCTCATGGTCTGGCAGCTGCCACCAGGGGCCGCCGAATAGACAAGAGCCCCAGGTTCCTGTGTTTCCAGACGGGATGGCGTCGAGCAGCAGCTCTGCCCCAAGCCTGTGCTCCTGGGGTGAGCCAGTCTAGTGTCTCCCCGCCGGGCCTGGACAGCCTGGGCTCCCAGTGCCCATGCCCCACCCCTGCCCCTCACACCCCCAATCCAACAGCCCTACGGTGTGGCGGCCACAGGTGCAAAGCCCAGCCGCCTCTGTTGTTTTAGGGGGCTGCAGGGAGGAGTGAGCACCTTCCAGGAACATGTAAGCTAGGTCTTGTTCTATGAAGGGACACCTTTCATACTTGACCAGGTTTTCAGAAACTTCCACATAACTAGTTCAAAAGCTGGGACTTTTGTCTCTCTTGCCCACAGTCCAGCTTTGGGGCAGCTTCACCCAAGAGCCATTAGGGGTAGGAGTAGGTCAGAGCCACCTTTCAGTGGCCCAGGTTTGCTTTCTGGCCCAGAGGTGTCTGAACTATGGCCCTGGCTCGCTCTCTGGCCTGCTGGAGCCTCCTGGCACTCTTCTTGAGGTGGGTGGAGGATCCCTGTGACCTGGTGTGGTTTGGGGCTGTGAAAGGAAGCCTGCGGCTCTGGCCTCCTGTCCAGGCAGCAGGGACCAGGGGAAAACCCAGCCCCTTCACCCCATTTTCCTCTCCCTTCCCTACCTTCCCCCTCCCCCTGAGCAAAGGGGGGCACACAGGACCTGGATCTCCTCAGATGGACCCCACAGCCCCAAAATGAGCAATAAAACCAGAGCCAGCAGGCAGCCAGTGCAGCCACCTTACTCTGTGCCGCCTTGGGGACCTGGGGACCTGGATGCTCTCGCTGGCCAGGGCAGGTGGAGCAGCCTCCTGTGCTCAGGTGGGCTTCAGGGAGCCGCTTGCCCACCGTAGTACTGCTGCTGGCCCGTCCCCCACTGCCCTGGCCTGCCTTTCATCCTGTGTGGTGTCGGGTGAGGATGGGTGAGGTGCGCCCTCACTGCCCCGCTGGCATTCCCTGGGTAAGGGCACCTGTTCACACTCACCTGGGGGCACGTGTCAGACTGGAGACTGTTTTCCTTGCATTAAAGAAAGTTTTCATTGTGCCGACGCTGGTTCCTGGTGCTCAGTTGTCTCTTCAGGGCCAAGAGCCCCAGACTCCTCCCACTTGGGACCCAGGGGCCACTGGCAGAGCATTTGGGGGACCAAGACTCCGGCAGGGACAGGTTGGGCAGCCTGCCAGGGCGAGAGGGCCACCGCTGCCCAGTCCACTAACTATAGAAAATGCCGCCTCCTGTTAACGGGGTCCTGCAGACTAGAGTAGGGAAAGGGGCTTGGGGAGGAGCTGAGGCCTGCTTCCCTGTTGGGTGGGGGCTGAGCTTGAGGAACTTATTCTGGTGGGGCTAACACAGCTGGCAGAGCCAGGCGACCTGGGCCAGGTGGGCCCCTCTGCGCGCCACCTTCACAGCATCACTTCATGCTGGGCTCCACCTCAGAGGCAGACAAGTGGGCGCCCTTGGGGCCCTTGGCACCTGGAGGGGTTCCGTAAACAGGGGTTTCTGGGCTCCAGCCCCAGCCTGGCTCCATGCTCACCCTGAGGGCTGTATAAAGACAGGGAAGGCGGCTCAAGACAGACAAAGCAGACAAGGTGACAATCCACACAGCTCTGGGTGGGGCCAGAAGGGCCAGCTGATGTCACAGATAGAAGGCCTGTTTGTACCAGCAAAGGAAAGGGCGACAAATCGGCAGTGACCGTGCCCCAGGTGGGTGCAGACTGGAGGTGCAGCTGGGGAGAGACTGCTCCAGGTGAACATGGCCCAGGACAGAGTAAACAGGTGTTTATCTGGAGGGTTGAGGATGTGTCTGGGGCCCAGCCGCTATACCCTATCTGTCCCAGCTCTGAGTCAAAGTGCCCCAAGCTTGCTAGACCTCCCATGTCACTCAGTCACCTCTTGTGTAGGTTGACCATGAGCTACGTTCTCCTAAACATTCAGAATCCAGGGAGGGCTGCCTTCCCCCTTCACAGCAGAAGAGTCCAAGACATTCAGCTTCGACAGCAGGTTCAGACAGTTCTCTCCAGCTCCACGCTGTTTTTTAGTGTTTCCCATTGAAAGTTCCCTTTACAGAGGCTGAGGCAGGAGGCTCGCGAGTTAAAGGCCAGCCTCAGCAACTCCATAGGCCCTAAGCACTCAGTGAGCCCCTGTCTCAAAATAAAACATAAAAAGGGCAGGGGATGTGGCCCTGTGGTTAAGCACCCCTGGGTTCAATCCCCAGTACCCAAATAATAATTTGAAAAGCTGGGGGGTATAGCTCAGTGGTAAAACACTTGTGAGTTAAATCCTTAGTACCCTAAATAAATAAATAGGACTGAGAGGGCAACTCCATGGTAAAGTGCCCCCCGGGGTTCAATTCCCAGTACCAAAAAAAAAAAAAAAAGCTCCTACCTGCCCACTCCTGACTGTAGCTATTCTCAGGCTCCAGAAGCCCAGATGAAATGCTGTGGTCCCCTTCTCCCACCCAGGGCTTGGAAGTGGACTAAGCTGTCAAGAGTCAAAGAAAACAGACCCCAAGAGCTCTCCTGGAATGTAGTTGGGGAATGGCCAGGCCTGCCCTCTTCCATTGGGCCACTGTATCCACGGGGCTCTGCAGCGCGTCCAATGTCCACTCTCAGCACACACCCGCCCCCCACACACACTGCAGTGAACCCCCCCCCCCCAGGCTGTCAAGAAATGAGCTGAGCCTTGAAGGAAGGACAAAGATAGCGTCTGCCCCACCCCACGGCTGCCCCAGAGCTCCCAGGCCTGGTTTGGGTTGCATAGATTGAGGTCCTCTTTAAGCTGAAAGGGGAGTTCAGGAAGGGCCAATGGATGTGGATCAGGGTGTGGTCACCCTTCTGGTGACCCGCCCCCCATCCCCATCCCTCGACTCCTTTCCGGTTCCTTCGCAGCCAGGATCCTGGTGGGAAGACCCTCTTGGGAGGCTGTGCTGGGGCAAAGGAAGCTCTCACTTTCTGAGCCCTAGAATAAGAGACCTCTGCAACAATCTGTCACCACCCCACTGTCCTACCCATGCAGCGCCTCAGAGCCCAGGACCCAGGGGCCAAGGGCTTTACCACTGCCCTCCACAGTGGCTGTTTGGTCTGGTGAGGTTCCTTCTACAATTTAATTCAGAATCAACATTTCTTCTCCTTAAAACCCAAAAAAACTACAAATCCACCCCTGGGCCCTGTTTTTATCTCAATTATTCTGGTCATAGGACTTGTCCAAGGCCAGCTGGTGAGATGACACCCAGCCACCATACCTGCTGTGTTTGAAGTCACTGCCAGGGCTAGGGCTGGGGCTCGGTGGCAGAGCACTTCCCTAGCATGCACGGAACTCTGGGTTTCATGCCCCGCACTACAAAAAATTTAAAACTAATAACAAAAATCTTAAAAAGCCAAGTAGCATTTAGAGGGCAGCCTGGGTGACAGCCTGTATTTGAGTCCCAGCTGTGTCACTCTGGGGCCGGGCCAGGGCTTTTGCCTCATGAGCCTGTTTCCTCAGACTCCAAATGCTCATGGAGGCAAAGTCCCCAGGATATCCACCTTCAGTGGCCTCCTCTGCTGAACACCTGGGGCAGTTATAGGGGAGGAGGGAGGGTGGAGTCTGGGGAGGCAGTGCCCCACCCAACGCTAGGAACAAAACAAGGGGTCCCACCCTTCCCTGAAGCAGCTCAGACTTGGTGGCGCCCATGGGCCAGAGGGGTGGTGGCCAAGGGGGCTCAGGGCTGGGCTTCCTGTGCACCCAGAGGGACCATTAATTGCAAAACCACATGGGGCTGCAGCTGGGCGAGCGTGGGAGCCCCTATGGCGCGCTAAAGCAGCCAGGGGAAGGTTTTTGGAAGAAAACCCAGGATGACAAAACCACCATATGTCCACCCATTTGGAGCTTTGGACATTTCAAAGGACACACCCCTGGAGTGCCTGGGGTTGGTGGGATGGGGCTGCCAAGGACTGGGGTGGGGACTAGTGGCTGCTCAACCTAGCCAGCTCCATCAGCCCCCTAATCCCCCAACATACACCTTCAAACCAGAACGAGGTGCCTAAGCAGCAAAAGCAGGTGCACTGAGCTCCCCACTCCAAATCCCGGCTCTCCTAGAGAGACACGGGAGGAGCCAGTGGTCGCCATACATGGGCCTCATTAGTCCCTCACACTCAGCAGGTGCGGTTCTCCATTATACACAAATGTGTCCAAAGACCGGGGACAGGACTTGCCCAAGACCACATACCTGGGCCCCAGTGGGCAGGGCTGCAGGACCCTGCGGCCAGCTGTCTGCTCCCTGCTCCCCTCAGATAGGAGTGGGCACCATACTTCCTGTGGCTCAGAGCAGGGCAGCAGCTTTCAGCAGCTTCAGAGACCAGGCTGGGGGACTCTTCCTCAGCCCCCCCAATAAAACTGAATCTCTCTCTGAGCTGGGGATGTGGCTCAAACAGTAGCGCGCTCGCCTGGCATGCACGGGGTGCTGGGTTCGATCCTCAGCACCACAAACAAATAAAATAACGATGTGTCCACTGAAAACTGAAAAATAAATATTAAAAAATTCTCTTTCTCTTTCTATCTTAAAAAAAAAACAAAAAAAAAAAAACTGAATCTGAAACTTGGGAGAGGGCGCCCCGCAGAACTAGCCTCACAAAGACTGCAATGTGAATTTTGGAGGTGGCAGACCCTGGAGGCTGCATTGTGTCTGAGCCTCCTTCCAGCTCCAGAGGGCCAGGTTTGGGGCTCGGAAGACCTGGGGTCCCTGCTCATTTCTCCTGGGCTCTGGGAGCCTCTCCCTGTGGTGAGCAACCTTCTCCCCTTTTTGGAAACTTCTCTTTCTGCTGGGCCTGGATTGCTGAATCGATCTTTTCTCCATCAAAGGCTGTTTGCAGAAGCCTATGCTCTGGCCTTTCCCCGTCTCCTGGCCCCAGCACTTAGGTACCATACAGTACCCATCTACTGCCAGGCACTGACCTAAGCAGGGAACCAGGCACTCAGGCAGGGTGTGGACTGAGGGCAGGAGCCCAGGGCTGGCACTGGCATGCTAATCTGTGAAGGAGTGTAATCAGAACTCTCCTGCCTGGGCTCTTGTGGAGATAAGAGATCTGAAGTCACTTTGAAATGCTAAGAAGCACCTAAGAATGCAAGGTGTTATCATCATGACCTCTGCCCAAGGCTGGGGGAGGGCTGGTGCCAGCACCTCCATACCAAAGGGGCTTAGGAGGTAGGTGAGGGCTGCCCGGCAGCAGACATCTCCTACTGTCCTCAGCCTCTGGGAAACAGTGGCCATGAAGGAGGCTTTTGAATGAGGACACTTTGGGAAGAGGAAAGACAGTGGTGTGACTGCTCAGACCGGCTGGGGGCCAGGTTCTGGGGTGGAGGGACTCATTCATTCACTGACCCCTTCTGAGCTGGCCATGGGCCTCCTGGCATGCAGGGCTCTGCGGGGAGCAAGGCCAGACCTCTGTGGCCCTGGGGGCCTGGCTCACAAAGGATCAGAGAACAGAGCTGCTGGGACAAAGGGAGGTCATGTCCAGGCACTGTTTCTGACTGTGAGGGCCAAGGAGGCCTGGCCGCGTGTTGGGGCTGGACCGGACAGGCAGAGTGAGCCTTTCAGGATCTTCGGCACCAGCACTGCGAAGGGTGAGCGGGCAACTGCAACCCCTTTTACAGGTAAGGAAACAGTCTTGCAAAATAATGTGACAAGAAGAACAGACAACCAAAAAGAAATCAAATACCTGAAAGTGCCTGAGAGGCAGGGAGTACCTAGTGCGGGTTCCAGTCCTGCCCCACACAGCTTAGGCTCCAGGACTCAGCTCCCCTTGTAGTGTGGGGCAAGGGTTTTTCTGAGAATTCAGCATTCAGAGAGGTTAAGGGAGGAGCCCAGAGTTACACAGGGAAGAAGCCAGGACCTGGAGGCTGGGCCAGTTGGCCCTTGAATACCCACCCTGGGCTGTGTTGGGGTGGGGATAGGGAATCAGGATGCCCAGTCTGCGGTGGAGTACGGGTAGCAGAGAAGTCCGTCTTACTGCCTAGGACTCCTTACCTGCCCCCTAACTCTGGCTGAGAACTCGATTCCCGCAGAGCGCCTGCCCCTCCCCTGGTCTCTGGCGCCCCCATGTGGCCCCCTCTTACCTTCTCTGGGCCCCACCCGAGCTGGTCCCGAAGGAAGGCTCAAAATCCCTTAGGTGAGAGCCAGAAGGCCTCAATCAAACCGTCCAAACTCCGTCCCTACCCTTCCAGGAGACCCAGATGCAGTGATGAAGATCCCCAGATTTGAGTTTTAATCCTGGCTCCTCTTCCCACCTGACGAATTCGAGAAGCACCCCAATTTTTCTTCCATTTCACACATTGTGAGCCCTAGGAGGCCCCAAGGCATCATGTCCGTGAAGATCACATTGAACACCCGCTGTGTCGAGAAGACCCAGCCTGCAGCCAGAGGTGTCCAGCTCCGTTTGGCAGACATGACAGAGCGTCCCTCCCCCAACCCGGGAAACCCTCCCTGTCCCATCCCAAGGAGCTCCCTAGTCTGGAAGGTGAAGGAAACTATTAAACAGGTCTTCTAATGAAAGAATGTTTGTCTAAAGTGACTAAAATGTCCTCCCCATGGCTTCGGGTCCAGGCCAGCTGGTCACAGCTGGGCAGAAGTGAGAAACAGCATTAGACAGAGTGGGCCCCTTCCCCCCGCGGGGCCTGCTCCAGACATCTCGGACCTTTCCTGCCCTCCACATTCCAAGTCGGGCCGCAGGCCCTGCTCAGCAAGCCTGTGGTGGAGGTGCCAGGTCAGGCCACATGGGGTCTAGCTTCGGAGTCTCCTCACACTCGACCCTCATTCACCTTCCTCCTCCCAAGCCTCAGTGTGCTCATCTGCCAAATGGGTGTGACCAAACCTATCCGATCTACCTCTCATGTCACTTCTCACGATTAAAAAAAAAAAAAAAAAGTATGATCAGAAATTTGGGGTGGGGTGAGGGAGTGCTGCCAAGCGCAGCGGGCAAACCCGGGAGAGAGCGAACTACAACTCCCATCCGGCTCCGGGGCCGCGGCCGTCCCCAGCCCCTCTCCCTGGGCCAAAGGGGAGGCGGCCGCAGCCCAGGGCGCGAGGAAGTTGTAGTGACCCGGGCAGGCACCATCTAGGTTAGGGCCGGGCGAGGGAGCAGGTAGGGCTGGGTCTGGAGCCGCGCAGGGGTACAGCGGTCGTTTCGACCCCAACGGACCCCCCCTCCCCGCCCCGCTCAGGAGTTGCTTTTCACGGCCCGCCCCCCCGCACTTCCTGGCCGGGAGTTGGCCCCGCCCCGCGCGCCTCCACCCTCCCACCTTCGCCTTCAGCCGCAGCTCCCATTGGCCGGCGCGCACCTGCCCGTCCGTCGGGGGGCGGGGAGGAGGGCGGGGCGCGGCGCCCAGGTGAGGGTGCGCGGGCGGCGGCGGAGGAAGGTGACAGCGGGGAGGGCGGGAGGGTGGGGGGACGCCGCGCGGACCGACGGACGCACGGACGGATCGATCCACCGACAGGCGGGCATGCCGACGGCCTGGCTCTAGTCCGGGCGCGGGGCTCCGGCCGCGGCCATGGAGCAGAGGCTACGCGCGCTGGAGCAGCTGGCGCGGGGTGAGGCCGGAGGCGGCCCGGGGCTCGACGGCCTCCTAGATCTGCTGCTGGGGCTGCACCACGAGCTCAGCAGCGCCCCCCTGCGTCGGGAGCGCAATGTGGCGCAGTTTCTGAGCTGGGGTGAGTAGCCTGGGCGGCATGGGGTGGAGGGTGGACGAGCTGCCCTAGGGACACCGCGCTGGGACCCCCCGCGTATTCCACCTCCTCATGCCCTCACGCAGTAACGCACACCCTAGAGACCCCCCTTGAAGACTCTCCCCATCTCTGCACTTGGCTCTAACACGTGTCCCCGGACCCCAGGGCTGACCAGCTGACTCACCTGCACACCTCAACGTCATTCACACACGCTGGTTCCCACTCCCAGACCCCAGCAAATACACAACACGTACTTAACACAGTCACACACAAACTTGTCCCCAGGTGTAGACCGCAGACGTGTGTACCTAATACACACTCTCCTCAACCTTATGTACAAGATTCCTGCCCCAGCCAGGACCCCTCTGCGTGTCACACAGACACACAGGCTTTCTCAGTCTCCCTCATTCCCCACGCGCACATTGAGACACATGCTGCTCATGAAGGGACCCAGGGAGCCCTGCCTGCCATGCTGTGGAACACCTGGATCCCTCTGACTCTCCTACACATTCACAGACCTGTAGGTGCTCATATTGGCAGACATCCCACACCCTGCACACAGTCCACCCAGCCTGGACTCCCCCTATGTGCCATGTGCTTCCTGAGGGCCGTGTCTGAGGGCTAGAGAGGGGGACCTGGCTGGAGGTGGGTCTGTGCCCTTTCCTGGTTGACTCATCTGAATCACTGGGAGTGGCTGGCAAGGGGGTGACCCTGAACCCAGCGTGGGCACTGGCGCCAGCCCGAGGGTTCCCTGGTCACACCTGGCCAGGACATGGGGACCCAGCCTGGAGGGTGGGGTGAGGTGGGGTGTTTGCCCAGTGGGTGACTAGCGTTCCTGGCGCTCCTGAGCTGTGGACAGGCACAAGGTTCCACCTGTACTGTCAGAGGCCTGCCACCTAGACATGCTCCTTGCATCTGGGGTGGGGGCAGTCAGGGCCCTGCCCCTGTTGTCTGCTGGTCTACCCAGGACTCACCCATATTATGCTAGTGTTTCTGACTGTGTTGTCATCACGCACCCCTCCCCCATAATGCCCACACCCACGTGTGTGTGTTTGCACACACGCGTGTGCTCCTCCCTAACCTGCGCCTGGCATCTCTGCCTAGGACCCTAGCGTGGGGGCCTGTCTGTTGACATCTCCCGAGGTAACTCCAAGGGCGTGACTCACTCCTCTCCTGCCCTAACTTGCTCCTGCTCCTGCCCAGAGCCCCCATCCCCTGTGGCAAGGCTGGGGCACTGAGCCTCCTGTCCTGGGGGCGTGGGTCCTCTCGGTTCTGGACCCCAAGCCTTGGCCCATCTGGCTGGTGGGGAACTGCCCTGGCCTCTGTCCCCCTTGGAGGCCTGTGGCGGCTCCTCCCTAGCTCCATGCACAGACCTGGGAAAGAGACAATTAATTTCTGTAATGAGGTTTCCACACCACCCCCACTGCGGGGGTTCTGCCTGATAAACCTGTGGAGCAGCTCTCCGTCCCACCCACAGGCCCGCCCAGCTGGCAGGGAGTTCACCTCCTGGCAGGGGGAAACTGAGGCAGGGCGCCAGACCGCAGCTGCCCCCAATCCTGACTGGTTGCTCCTGCTTCCCTCCCTCTGTTCCAAAGACCCAATCCCCCTGGCCCCGGGCCTGTGGCCTGGAGAGGGCCTGGGAGTGACTGGAGATGTCCCTCTTGGAGCTATCAGAGACTGTGACACAGGGGGAGGCTCTTGGCAGCCACAAGCCCCATCCAGAGAGAGAGAGAGGACTCAGAGCAGCAGTGCTGGTCAGCCTGGAGGGGACCCTCAGGTGCTGATCTCAGGTGCCAGAAAGGGGTTTGTGGACCTGTTTTTGAGTCTTGTGAGCACCTGAGACGACTGGTATCTATGTCTCCAAACCAGGGAGCCCCACTTGGGGAACACAGACCGTCCTCCCATAACCTCGCAGAACCCTCCCTGCCCTCCAGGCTGCCCCACCTCACCTCAGCCAAGTACTTCTGCACCTATAGGGACCCTAGACCCAGGCTCACAGTTCCTGAATGGTAGAGAAGCCTCTCTGGGGACAAGGAATGTCACTTGTCCAGTTTCCCAATACAGGCCCCTGGCTGACCCTGTTAAGGGCCAAGAACTGTGCGCTGGGGAGGGAATGGTGTCCTCATCCTCCCCAGGGTGACCTGGCCGACCAGGTTAGGCCCCAGGCAGGGAGGATTACATGTCCTGTCAGGGATGGAGGCTGCCTGGAGTCCAGGGAGGTGGGGGCCAGGTGGAGTCTGCTGAGCCAGGACCTTCCCCTGCAGCTTCCTGGCCAATGCTGAACGGGCTCCAGGTCTTATCAGCCCCTTGGCTGTCCCAGGGAAGGTCCTCCCTGCCCTGGCCTCATGGGAGTGGCACCTCCCAGCTTTCCCAAGGTGAGAGAGGAAGCTGGCCCTCTCACAGCTCACTGAGCTACCTGCTCTGTCCCCTCAGCCAGTCCCTTTGTAACCAAGGTGAAAGAACTCCGTCTACAGCGAGATGACTTTGAGATTCTGAAGGTGATCGGCCGAGGGGCCTTTGGGGAGGTGAGCAAAGGGCCTGGGGTGGGAGGGTTCAGGGGATTTGCACCTGACCTGGCTGACCCCACTTCTCCTTGTGTCCTCAGGTTGCTGTGGTGAGGCAGAGGGACAGTGGGCAGATTTTTGCCATGAAAATGCTGCACAAATGGGAGATGCTGAAGAGGGCCGAGGTCAGTGTGGGCTCTGGTCTCAGGAAACCTACAGATGGGCAGAGGAAGCGTGTGCTGCCAGCAAGACCCGCCAGGCACTCAGGGGAAGGGGCAGGGCAGGACCTGGCTGCCAAGCAGGCAAAGGATTCCATCCTCGACAGCCACCCATCTCATGTCCCTTCCTCACAATAAGCCCGAGTCACATCCCCAGCCCTTTTTATTTTGAGACAGAGTCTCACCAAGTTGCTCAGGGCCTTGCCAAGTTGCTGAGGCTGGCCTTGTACTTGCGATCCTCCTGCCTCAGCCTCCTGAGTTGCTGGGATAGCAGGCGTGGGCTACCTAGCCTGGCACAGTAATCCTTTCTGAAGAGTGGGCAGAGTTGTTCCCACTTTCTGTAGGTAACAGAGGCCCAGAGCCATAAAGCATGGATTTGGCTCATCCAAGGTCAGCCTGGGGCAGAGCAGAGCTATACCCTCAATCTCAGCCCCGAGGCTTATGAGTCCTTCACCATCCCCTGAACTGATGAGGGTCTTTCCTAGGCTCTGATCCTAACTGCTGTCTGCTCCCCCAAACCTATTACAGACTGCCTGTTTCCGGGAGGAGCGGGATGTTCTGGTGAAGGGGGACAGCCGCTGGGTGACTGCTCTGCACTATGCCTTCCAGGATGAGGAGTACCTGGTAGGACACTTGGGAGTGGGGGCAGATCTTTCCTGGGGACAAGGAGAAGCCCCTTGGGGGCCAGGGCACTGGGTCCCACTCAGACCAGGAGGCAGCCTCTTCTCACCAGTTCCTGGGCCTAGAGCCTCCTGCTGAGTCTCGCTGGGAGCTGGCCACCCCTGAGCTCTCTGGAGGCCAGGCCCTGCCTTCCCAGTGCCCCAGGGGGCTGCTTCTCCTATTCTGATTCTCCCTGCACTTTGGGCAGTACCTGGTGATGGACTACTACGCTGGCGGGGACCTCCTCACGCTGCTGAGCCGCTTTGAGGACCGCCTTCCCCCTGAGCTTGCTCAGTTCTACCTGGCTGAGATGGTGCTGGCCATCCACTCGCTGCACCAGCTGGGCTATGTCCACAGGTAAGGCCTTCAAGGCCCCCGCTGCCCGGCCAACCCCTGGTGACTGCTGGGGTATGGCATTGCCATGTACCCAGCACTGTGCAGGGTACTTTGTAAGTTTCTCTTGACTCCTCCTTCCAAAAAGCCCTATGAGGTGGGGATGCAGTGTGTCCCTTTCACAGTGAAAGAAGCCATAGCTAAGCACAGGCAAGCCCCCAGCTCAAGATGACCTAGCTAGCGGGTGGTAGAGCTGAGGTCTGCAAGGGGTGGTCAGGTCTGCAGGTAGCCCCGCATCCCCTGCAGCTTGTCCCAGGACCATTCTTGTGGGACTTTTCCCCAAGGTAGCCACCATCTTTCTCCTGGCCACCAGCCTTCTCTCTTCCTGCATGCACGCACACACGAGGCCCATGAGTGCCTTCAGGAACACACATGGGTAGAGCAGGTGGCACCTGGACACATGCCTTAAATGGGCATCCACATGGAGCCATCCCTCACTCTCCCTGCCCCACTCCAGGGATGTCAAGCCAGACAATGTCCTTCTGGACATGAACGGGCACATCCGCCTGGCTGACTTCGGCTCCTGCCTGCGTCTCAACAACAGTGGCATGGTAAGGACCACGCCCAGAGTGGGAACTGGAGGGGTCTAATTCTCAGGGGAACAGGGGGCACCAGGGCAGCCCGCCTCTGGGGAGTGTGGCCCGGCCCGGGTGAGGGCCTGGCAGTCTCAGCCAAGCCTGGAAGTATCCTCATAGCATCTGACACCAACACCCACAGGTGGATTCATCGGTGGCAGTAGGGACACCAGACTACATCTCCCCTGAGATCCTACAGGCCATGGAGGAGGGCAAGGGCCACTACGGCCCGCAGTGCGACTGGTGGTCCCTGGGAGTCTGCGCCTATGAGCTGCTCTTCGGGGAAACACCTTTCTATGCTGAATCCCTGGTGGAAACCTATGGCAAGATCATGAACCATGAGGTCTGGCCACTGGACCCTGGGATTCTGGGGAGACAGTGGAACAGCTGCAGGCCAAGGTGGGCCCCTGGCCTGACCTGCCTGGCCCCTGCTCTGACCCACAGGACCACCTGCAGTTCCCCTCAGATGTGCCTGATGTGCCAGCCAGTGCCCAAGACCTGATCCGCCGGCTGCTGTGCCGCCAGGAGGAGCGGCTGGGTTGTGGCGGGCTGGATGACTTCCGGAACCACCCCTTCTTCCAAGGAGTGGATTGGGAGCGCCTGGCGAATAGCACAGCCCCCTATATCCCTGAGCTTCGAGGACCTATGGACACCTCCAACTTTGATGTGGATGACGACACTCTCAACCATCCAGTGAGTGGCACATGCCACTGCAAGAGGGGGCTGCCCTGCCCTATGAGGGCTGTGAGACTCCCCAGAGGTTCCCTAAACAGTTGCTGGCCTGGGTGAGGCCTTTGGGGGCTCACGAGAGTTAGGGTTCACCTGGTTGGCTCTCCTGCACTGAGGTGGATGTACCACATGAAAGCCGGGTCTTCCTGTTAACCAGAAGAGAACATCCAGCAGCCCCTGAACACCACAGCCTCAAGGACTTATGAGAGATGTGATTGGTTTTGTCCCTCTGGGTTTGTGTCTGAGCAGGAAGAGGTTGACATGCCCATTTCTGGGGTCTCCTGGTTCTTGAGCATCAGCCTGGAGTTGTGCCTGCTGGTTCTGACTCTCCTTCCCTCTCTTGCAGGGTACCCTGCCACCACCCTCCCATGGGGCCTTCTCAGGCCACCACCTGCCATTCGTGGGCTTCACCTATACCTCCAGCTGGTGAGTCTAGTTGTCACACACCTGCTGGGAAGCTGGGGGCATTGTTCATCGAGAGCCTGAGAAAGGGCTGGAATGACTTCCCAGAACCAGCATGTGGCAGTGAGCCTCACATCCTTAGGGTTCAGGCAAAGCCATGCCCATATCCTGCAGCCACATGCTAGCATGTGGCCTTCATGATGCCCTACATGGCAGGCTTGGAATACATCGGACTCAGAGGAGAGACTTGCAGTTTGGAGGGCTCCTGCTTCTCCTGAGCATCAATTTGTACCTCTGTAAAACGGATGGGAGGATGTCCATTTCTGGGGCTGGCCCAAGACTAAAGCGAGGGCCCAGTGTAAAGTGCCGTGAGATGGGAGGAGTGCTTTGAGCAGTACATGCTGAAGACCCACTGTGTGCTGGTGTGGGGCCAGTGGGCCCGTCTTACCTGGGCCTCCATTTAGCCGTGTGAAAACTGAGGCTCAGATGTTAAATGACTGTCCAGGTCACCCTGCTTGTGAGGGCCAGGATGGCCCAGGGTCTCCTGAAGGCCTGGGTTGATCTCGCTCTCTCTCTCTCTCTCTCTCGCTGGCACAGAGCCCAGTCCTGGGAATGGAGCTGGCATTCAGTGGGTATTTCTAGGATGAATGGAAGCAGGAGGATGGAGGAGGCTTTGGGGGTGAAGTTTCCGGTAACTCGAGTTGCCCTGTCCTCCTCTAGTTCTGCTTCTGAGAGCAGATCTGAACCTGGGGCTGCCCTGGAGAAGTTCTGCCATTTGGAGCAGGAGAAGGTGGAGCTGGGCTGGAAGCACCAAGGTAAGGGGCAGCTGGGTCAGGCTGAGGGTTCCAGCCCTGGGGGCTGCTGCTGCAGGACGAGCTGCTCACTTTGGGCCCTCCTTGCCAGAGGCCCTGCACGGCCGCTCAGACCACCAGGAGCTGGTACAGCTGCGGACAGAAGTGCAAACTCTGCAGGGGAGGCTGTCAGGTATCGCTCCCCCTTCCCAGCACAGGCCGTGTCCTCCCTGTGTCCCCATCCTGCACCTGCTCTGCCCATGCCATATGGTCTTGGGGGAGAGGCTCTGAGCCTCCATGTGGAAAATATGCCTGGGAGACCCACCCACTGGGCTGCGGGGAAGGTTCCATGAGATCCTGTGGTGGAGTACCCTGAGGCTGGGGAGGTCAGTACATGCGGGTGTCAGTGACTGTTCCTGCAGAGATGCTAAGAGATAGCAAGACCCACTTGTCCCAGATGGATGGGGCTCCTGCTGGTAGCCTAAGCCAAGACCTGTGGCAGGAGAAAGATCGTCTCCAGCAGGTGAGAGCCGAGTGAGGGGGGTGAGTGGCCTGGGCTCATACTGCAGAGGTCTGTGCCCTGACTTGACCTCGTGCTCCCCATCCCTGGATCCCTAGGAGCTGGCCGAGGCTCAGGCAGGGCTGCAGGTGCAGGGTCAGGAGCTGCGCAGAGTCCAGGGCCAGCAGGAGGAGTTGCTGCAGCAGCTGCAGGAGGCCCAAGAGAGAGAGGCGGCCTCAGCCAGCCGGATCCAAGCCTTGAGCTCCCAGCTAGAGGAAGCCTGGGATACCCAAAGGGAGGTGGGTGACGGGAGTGGGAGGGAACAGCAATGGACCCTGTGCCTGTGTTCAGGAGGAAGCCTGCAGAACCTGGTTCAAGGAGCTGGGAATACCATATGCCTCTGTGTCCCACATGTGGCTGGGGGAAGCTGAGCCAGGGCACCATGGTGGGGAAGGGTGTCTGGGAACCCACTTCCTCCTCTAGCCCACTGTGCCTGGCAGAGCCTGGGAATCTGTCAAGTTGAGGTAGAGGGATTCGGGTGGCAAGGCCAGCATTGACCTGATTGTACCCCCTCACAGCTGGAAGGCCAGGTGGCTACCCTGCGCCAGGAGGTGGCGCAGCTCCAGGGACAATGGGAGCGAAGTCTTGAGAAGAAGTCTTCCCCAGCCAAGGTAGTGAGGCTTCAACCCCTGGCCAGAGGCACTCCCACCAGGGTCCCTGTCCAAGCCCCTGTCCTATGGTGGAGTGGGCCATGGCCGCTTGGGCCCGCCTTGCCTGACCCCTCCTCCACATCCTCAAGACTGTCCACACAGCCTCTGAGACCAACGGCACAGGCCTGCCTGAAGGTGGACCTCAGGAGGCCCAGCTGAGGAAGGAGGTGGCAGCCTTGCAGGAACAGCTGAAACAGGCCCACAGCCGTGGGTGAGCAGGCAGCAGGGACAGTGGGAAGGGCTGGCCTGGGCCTCGCTAGGTGTCACCACCACCTCTGCCTTTTCCTCGCCAGGCCTGGAGAGAAGGACGAGGCCCTGTGCCGGCTGCAGGAGGAGAACCAGCGACTGAGCCGGGAGCAGGAGCGGGTGAGCAGGGTGGACAGAGAGGACTGGGGGACTGACAGGCAGGACAGGGCGAGTGTTGGTGGGGTAGGTGGGCAGAGCTGCCAGCGACGTGGCTGGTGGGCACGATGTAGCAAGTGAGAAGGGTGAACGAAGATGGGCTTCAGGGTGGTGGAGACATCTGTCAGGAGACTGGCAGGGGTTAGGGAGCTGGCAGAGAGCCAGGGCTGCTAGGCCTCCTGAGGACTGAGGCCATCTTCCACCTGGCACCAGCTGGCAGAAGAGCTGGAACAGGAGCTGCAGAGCAAGCAGCGGCTGGAGGGAGAGCGACAGGAGACCGAGAGCAACTGGGAGGCCCAAATCGCAGACATCCTCAGCTGGTGGGTAACAAGGCCCGGTGGGTCCCAGGTGGGCTGAGGGCCCAGGCCATGACCTTGAGCCCTTCCCAATCAGGGTGAATGATGAGAAGGTCTCTAGAGGCTACCTGCAGGCCCTGGCCACCAAGATGGCTGAAGAGCTGGAATCCTTACGGAATGTGGGCACCCAAACGCTCCCTACCCGGCCTCTGGTGAGCCCCAGATTTGCACTGTGGGGGTGGGAGTGGCAGAACCAGGGCTTTGGACCTGACTAGGTGGCACAGGCAGCATGTGGTCTGGTGAGAGGGAGTTCTAAGGCAGCCAAGCCCAGAGGACATCTTATAGGCTGCCCTGTGGCCACCAGGACCACCAGTGGAAGGCGCGCCGGCTACAAAAGATGGAGGCCTCTGCCCGGCTGGAGCTGCAGTCAGCGCTGGAGGCTGAGATCCGTGCCAAGCAGAATCTGCAGGAGCAGCTGACGCAGGTGCAGGAGGCCCAGCTGCAGTCTGAGAGGTGAGGCCAGTGGCAGGCAGGGTTGGGGGCCGGGGCCCCACGTGGAGGCCTGGGGTAAGCCTTTTCCTGCTTCCCCCCAGACGCCTGCAGGAGGCTGAGAAGCAGAGTGGAGCCCTGCAGCAGGAGCTGGCTGCCCTGCGGGAGGAGCTGCGGGCCCGCGGGCCAAGTGGTGAGTGGCCACAGCATACCTGTCTGGGAGCTAGTCCCCCACCCTGACCTCATGGTCACTAGGAGGCTCCCATGACAGCCTGGCTGGGCTATGGAGAGAAAAGTCTGCCCACACTCAGCAACTAAGCCCAGCACCTGTTACCCAGTACTTATTCAGCACCTGCTGTGTGCCATCTCCCCTCCCTCCTGGCCTGTGGTCATTTCCCCGCTGACGAAGCTGGGAGTTGAGATCCCCCATTGCTGCCTCTGTTTTCTCAGGCCAGGAACCCCACCTCCAGTGACCCATGCTCTCTGTTTGCAGATACCAAGCCCTCAAACTCCCTCATCCCCTTCCTGTCCTTCTGGAACGCAGAGGTGAGAACCAGATAGAGGGACTGGCTGAGCAGGAGTCCTAGGGAGAGGCAGAGGCCGTGACTATTGTCCCTCCCTCCCTCTCTCATCCCCAGAAAGACGCAGCCAAGGACACTGGCATCTCAGGAGAGGCCCCAAGGCCTGGGGCGGAGCCAGAGCTGAGACCAGAGGGCCGCCGCAGCCTGCGCATGGGGGTGAGGACGTGAGGACGGGGGAGATTCCATAAGTGGGGGCTGGGCCATGTCCCTGCCCCGTGCTTGTCTCACCTACTCGGGTCCCTCCTGCAGGCTGTGTTCCCCAGAGCACCTGCTGCCACCATTGCCCCTACAGAAGTTCCTCCTGCCAAGGTCAGTGCTTTGAGGAGCTAAGAGGGATGGGGACTCCAATCCATTCTGCCACTCTCCATGCACATGTTGGGACTCTTCACAGACATCACCGCAGGCAGACCGTGCTTGTGGTGGCAGCAGTGGCCAAATGCACTGCCATAGTCCCACTGGGCCTCAGAGTGGGCACTGTGACACTGTTAATCTTTGTCTGCCTGCCTGATGCCTCAGATGGTTATAGAGCCAGCCCTGGGCGTGGCAGGCATGGGTGATGGCGTGTCCCTCCTCTGCAGCCTGGCTCACACACACTGCGTCTCCGGAACTTCTCGTCCCCTACCAAGTGTCTCCGCTGCACCTCACTGATGCTGGGCCTGGGCCGCCAGGGCCTGGCCTGTGATGGTGAGAACCCCATACTCCATACTCACCCATTTCCCCAGCTAGGCCCCAGGCCCGAGGGGTGTGGCCCTGATACCCCCAGGTTCTTTGTCTCCAACAAGGGTCATTGGTGCTTCCTGGTCAAATTTCCCACCACTCAAGTTTTTCTTTTCTCTTTGATGGGCAGTTGATGGTAGTTGAGGTGCCACTGTAGCCTCAAGGGAACGGGGGCTAGGAAGGCCCAAATCTTGGGTCTGGGCTGTCACCACCCAGCCTCACACCATCCTATTCCTCTGCTTCCCCTGCAGCCTGTGGCTACTTCTGTCATTCAACCTGCGTCCCCCAGGCCCCACCCTGCCCTGTGCCCCCTGAACTCCTCCGCACAGCCCTGGGAGTGCACCCTGAGACAGGCACGGGCACTGCCTATGAAGGCTTCCTGTCGGTGAGCTGGGGCTTGGGGGAGAGGGAAGATGGGCACAGGGGCTGAGGACACGCGCAGCCCTCCCATGCTTACTTCCCAAAGGTGCCACGGCCCTCGGGCGTCCGGCGGGGCTGGCAGCGGGTATATGCTGCCCTCAGTGACTCACGCTTACTGCTGTTTGATGCACCTGATCCGAGGGTCAGCCCTGCCAGTGGGGCCCTCCTGCAGGCCTTGGACCTAAGGTAGGTGCCGGGCCGTGGGACAGGGTAAGTGACTACTGGGTGAGATGGGCAGCCAGGGCCAGTGCAATCTCTGACCTGCTCCATGCCCCTCCCAGGGATCCCCAGTTCTCAGCCACTCCAGTCCTGGCCCCAGATGTTATCCATGCTCAATCCAGGGACCTGCCACGCATCTTTAGGGTGAGTGCTTAGGGCAGGGTGGATTCAACCACTGTCCACCTTGCCATCCCCACTGTGGCCATAGCTGCCCCCTTGGTCAGTCCAGTTTGTCTCCTTGTGAATGGCTACACAGGCTCCTGGGCTGCCTTGCGGGAACCTGGCCTTGTCCTGCCTTGCTTAGGGCCCTTGTATAGCTTCCCATTGCCCTCAGGGGGCTCTGAGGCTCATGGTTCTGACCCCACAGACCTCCCCCACCCTCTATCCTGTCACCTCTCTGCTCCAGCCACACGGTACCTTCTCCAGTTCCCAAAGTGCCTTGTGCTCATGCATGCCCCCTCTTTGGTTCTTCATATTCTCTTCCCCTGTGCGGACTTGCCAGCCCCAGGCCTGAGCTCACCATGTTGACCAACTCCTGGTTAGCTGCTTGTCCCCTGGGCCTGGGTAGAGCCCTACTTTGCATTTGCACAATGCCTGTCCTTCCCCCTGTGGCCCTGGGGCCAGCTGAGTGCCTGCCTGACCGTACTGTCTGGTTTATCCTCTGCTTTCCTGTGCTTAGCACTGCACCCAGCAAGCGCAGTCCTCAGCTGGTGAAGGAGTGGAGGGAGGAGGGCAGGATAGGTCTTGTCCTGCAGCCCCATGGCCTGGGTTCCCACCCACAGGTGACGGCCTCCCAGCTAACAGTACCACCAACCACCTGCACCGTGCTGCTACTGGCTGAGAGTGAGGGGGAGCGGGAGCGCTGGCTGCAGGTGCTGGGTGAGCTGCAGCGGCTGCTGCTGGACACACGGCCAAGACCCCGGCCTGTGTACACACTCAAGGAGGCCTACGACAACGGACTGCCACTCCTGCCCCACACATTCTGCGCCACTGTCATCGGTGAGCCTCTTGCTGAGGGAACTCTAAGCAGCTTGGGGAGAAAGTCCAGGCCTACAGGGAGGGGCTGGCCCAGATCGTCATTAAGGCCACTGTCAGTGCCCTTTCCAAGAGCTGCAGACCCTCAGGAACTTAGCAAGACTATATTAAAAAAAAATTAAAAAGGCTGGTCATATAGCTCAGTAGTAAAATACTCCTGGGTTCAATACCCAGTACAGTATCCCCCCCACCCCCTGCAAAAAAAAAAAAAAAAAAAATCACAAGTTCAAAGCCAGCCTGGGCAACTTAGCAAGACTGTGTCTTAAAATAAAAATGACTGCAATGTAGCTCAGTAGGACAGCACCACTGGCTTCCATCCCCACTACTAGGGGAATAAAAGATAAACAAGGGTCCCAGTCCTGGTTGTCCTGCCAGCTGATGGGTGACCATGGAAGAGCCACAGAACCACCTGAAGCCTCGCAATGTCTCCAGTGTGGAGCTGCCAGATTCACTTGGGGTTAGCTGGGAGCCTGGCCTCAGCAGGAGTGAAGCAGAGATCTTTGGCTTCCCCAGCAGCCGAGGTCCTGAGCCAGCTGGAGCCATGCAAGTCACTTAGGGTAGAAGCCACAGGAGAGACTGTGGGTCTCCTGGGTCACATTGGAGCCAGAGATTGAGGTTGTTCCTTGGCAAGGGGTTGTCCTTGGTGCTTGTCCTGCACTACTTCATCTCCTCTGCACAGCACCTGTTTACAGGTCTTTAGTTTATGTAAGGGGAAAAGGAGGTTCCATGATGTACCCAGAATCCCACAGTTCAAGATGGTGGGGCTCTCACCCTGACCCCTGCCATGGAGGCCCTTCCCCTTTAAGTCAGCCCAGACTGTGGGAGTGACCTGCCCACTGAGGGGACAGTAAACAGGATCCTCGCCCCCATCACCTCAAGAAACAGAGACTCAGCAAGGCAAGTGAATGCCCCGACTCCCCAATCTGGTTTGGCCCTCTGACCCTTGACCCTCTTCCCCTCCCAGACCAGGAGCGGCTTGCCTTGGGCACAGAGGAGGGGCTCTATGTGATCCATCTGCACAGCAATGGTACATGAAGGG
The DNA here is from genome assembly GCF_048772815.1 of Callospermophilus lateralis. Taxonomy (NCBI): domain Eukaryota; kingdom Metazoa; phylum Chordata; class Mammalia; order Rodentia; family Sciuridae; genus Callospermophilus; species Callospermophilus lateralis. The sequence continues at coordinate 204,254,422 of NC_135306.1, read as the reverse complement.
TTGGGCCAGGGTTGGTGGATGGAGCCAGCCCCAGGGTATGGCGGAGGATGGGGACTGGGTTGCTTCTCACCCACCTGCTTTTTTCCCCACTCCCCAGACATCTTCCAGGTGGGGGAGTGCCGACGGGTGCAGCAGCTGGCTGTCAGCCCCTCTGCAGGCCTGCTGGTTGTGCTGTGTGGCCGTGGCCCTAGTGTGCGCCTCTTTGCCCTCTCGGAGCTGGAAAGCACTGATGCAACAGGTGCCAAGATCCCCGAGTCCCGAGGCTGCCAGGTGCTGACAGCTGGGCGCATCCTACAGGCCCGCACTCCCGTACTCTGTGTAGCTATCAAGCGCCAGGTGCTCTGCTACCAGCTGGGCCCGGGACCAGGGCCCTGGCAGCATCGCATCCGGGAGTTTCAGGCACCTGCATCTGTGCAGAGCCTGGGGCTACTGGGTGATCGGCTATGTGTGGGTGCCGCTGGTACCTTCGCCCTCTACCCGCTGCTCAACGAGGCTGCACCCTTGGTGCTGGGGGCCGGCTTGGTGCCAGAGGAGCTGCCACCATCCCGTGGAGGCCTGGGTGAGGCCCTGGGTGCTGTGGAGCTCAGCCTTAATGAGCTCTTGCTGCTCTTCACCACTGCTGGAGTCTACGTGGATGGCACTGGCCGCAAGTCACGCAGTCATGAGTTACTGTGGCCAGCAGCACCCACAGGCTGGGGTAAGGCCAGTAGAGGGCCTGGCTGGATGGGGCTGGGCACTGCACTGTATTGAGGAAGACTGGGTTCTGCCCAACCTCCTGAGCTTGGCACTGCAGCCAGAGCCTGGCATGTCCTGTTCTGCCTGGGTGTTGTACCTGGGATTTTCCTCTTCTGTCCTTCGTTTCTCCTTTTCCCCTCCCTGTGCTGTGCTGCCCTCCTTCCACTTGTACCTGGCTAACTCTTTTTTTTTGGTGGGGGGAGGGAGGGAGTACCAGGGATTGAACTCAAGGGCACTCAACCACTGGGCTACATCTCCAGCCCTTTTTTGTATTTTATTTAGAGACAGGGTTTCACTGAGCTGCTTAGTGCCTCCCTGTTGCTGAAGCTGGCTTTGAACTCTTGATCCTCCTACCTCAAACTCAAAAAATACTAGGATTAGGGGTGTAAGCCACAGTGCCCAGCCATGGCCAACTGTTTTATTTGTTTGGTACTTAGGATTGAACTCAGGGCCCCTTAACCACTGAGCCACATCCCAGCCCTATTTTGTATTTTATTTAGAGACACGGTCTCACTGAGCTGCTTAGCGACTCACTGTTGCCGAGGCTGGTTTTGAACTCTATATCCTCCTGCCTCAACCTCCAAGTTGCTGGGATTATAGGCATGCACCACTGCACCCAGCTCCTGGTCAGCTCTTAAGTCAAGCCCTAATGGCACCTCAGGACCTGGAGCTAACAGGCACTCCATGACTGCTGTCATCATCATTATTGCCTTCCGGCTCCCCTCCCTGTCGTGCCCTCTCCTGTCACTGTCCTTGGCTTCTCTTTGCTTCCCCACCTCTTTTCTGGGCTCCTTTCTCCTACTTCACAACTGGTTTGGTGCACTGGGAGCCTGCAGAATAGGTTGGGACTGGTTTCTTCCTCTACATCCAGCACCCAGGCCAGGCAAGCACACCCTAGGGGCTATGGATGTCAGGAGCAATGTGCACTGAGGTGGTCTGGGGCGTCCATGGAGTGACAGGATAAGGGCTAGATTAGAGGGACAGAGCTTCCATCACGACCAAAGTCCCTTCTGGGGTGAGGCCTAGGTTGGGTGTAGCACAGACATTCGGTTTCCAGTCCCTCTGCAGGTTGGGGGTGATGTGGTACCTGCTGGGAGTTGTTGGGAGACTTAAGGGCGTCGTGGGGGCGTGTAGGGAGAGCTCCCTGGTTACCTCACTCCTTAGGGAGAGGGCGGGGCAGCCTGCGTCTTCAGGGAAGGACCTTTGCAGTGGGGCTTGGAAGTCCCTGTACTGTGGCAGGGCACAGGGTCTTCCCCTGGAATGGAAGCGGGATCCAGCTCAGAGAGGTTCCTGGCTTGCCTGGGGCTACACAGTACAGGCAGTTTCCCTCCTGCAGGTTACACAGCCCCCTACCTGACAGTGTTCAGTGAGAACGCCATTGACGTGTTTGACGTGAGGAGGGCAGAATGGGTCCAGACGGTGCCGCTCAAGAAGGTGAAGGCCTGCCCAGACCCCTGGGGCTGCACGTGGTGGGGCTGGGGGCACGGCCTGACCCTGGTACCTACTGCCTCAGGTGCGGCCACTGAACCCAGAGGGCTCCCTCTTCCTGTATGGCACCGAGAAGATTCGCCTGACCTACCTCAGGAACCGGCTGGCAGGTGAGGGAGCGTGGGGTTCCACGGGTGAACACGTGTGTGGGGGGGTGACCCCAAGTGCAGCTGACCGGAGCCCTGCAGGCTTGTGAGCACGCCCACCCCCCAGCTCTCTGCTTCTCTCTCAGAGAAGGACGAGTTCGACATCCCCGACCTCACCGACAACAGCCGGCGCCAGCTGTTCCGCACAAAGAGTAAGCGCCGCTTCTTCTTCCGTGTTTCGCCGGAGCAGCGGCAACAGCAGCGCAGGTGCGCATGCGCGATGCGGGGCCGCTGCTGGGCGGAGCCTTCCACCATTGGGGGCGGAGCGAGCACCAGCTTGTCAGCCCTGCGCCTTACGCCCCTCTGCCCGTAGGGAGATGCTGAAGGACCCTTTTGTGCGCTCCAAGCTTATCTCACCGCCCACCAACTTCAACCACCTGGTGCACGTGGGCCCTACTGACGGGAGGCACAGCGCCCGGGACCTGCCCCGAGTAAGTCCTCCGGAGCCAATCACAAGCCTCCCTAGTGGGGCCAAGCCAATCACCGGGCTCTCGGGTGAGCGCGAGCCAATCACAGGTCTCTGATTACCTGACTGCTGAGGCCTGTGACTCATCCCTCTGATACCTGGCCTGGAGCTGAGTGTTCATCCCGTCTGTTGTGCTTCCCGCTGCCAGCCTTCTGCACTGTCCCTTAACAGGCTCCGGAAGAGAAGGGCCGAGGTGCCCGCAGCTCCGGCCCGCAGCGGCCCCACAGCTTCTCCGAGGCGTCGCGGCGCCCTGCGTCCATGGGCAGTGACGGCCTCCCTGGAGACACAGACCCCAGTAAGGGCAGCCCCTCAGCTTCCCGTACTCCACACCCAAGTCTCCAACCCTTCGGACCCCGCAAATCTGACCTAGGCACTTTTGTTCTCTTCCCCAATCCTGCTCCTGGAGCAGTGAAGAGGAAACCTTGGACTTCTCTGTCCAGCGAATCAGTGTCTTGCCCCCAGGGATCCCTGAGTCCTGCAGCATCCCAGATACAGGTGAGCCAGAGGGAGGGCTTTTCCCTCCCCTATCCAAAGGTCAAGCATTCTTGTTTTCCTCTGAGCCCTGCACCGTGTTGTGAGGCCAGAGGACAAACTGAGCCCTTCCCTGCCCTCAACCCTAAGACAGGCAGAATCTTATCTGCCTCGGCCCCTGGAGGCAGGTGGGCCTAGGCCGCTCTGACTGTTCTAGCTGCGTGCCCCAGTGGAGCCCAATTCCCTAGGCCTGCCTCACCTATAAAATGAGGTAATACTGTGAGATCGGTATGAGGTGATGTTACCTGGAATTGGAAGTGCCCCCGGAGAGTCCTCGGGTCTCTCTCTTTTTTTTTTTTTTTTTTGTCGGTGGTGGCAATCTGGGGCTGGGGACAGAATGCAGAGCTAGGCAAGTATAATACCACTGAACTCCAGCACCAGCCCCTGGGATTCTTCAGACCCAGCCTTTGGTTTGGGAGAGAAGGCAGGAAGGAGCAATTTAATGTGTAGAAGCAGGGAAGACAGTTTCTTTCACCTTCCAGCCACCTCTCCATCTGTCTCCCAACACACACACACACACATACACACACACATACCCATTCTCTCTCTCTCTCTCTCTCTCTCTCTCTGGTCACACAGGGCCACTCAGAACCCCAGACTTGCCTTGGTCTTCTGTACTTTCAAGCTCTTGCCCCTACAGTCCCTCCTCCTTTGAATGTCCTTCTCTGTCTTCAACCTGATTAACACCCAGGCCACCCAGGCTGCCCACTGATCCTGGAGGGGAGAGGAAGTTTTCCTGGCCACTTGGTTAGGTGGTCACTGCCACCCCATCACCCTTTCCTTGTGTATCCTGCCTTGCTCTGGTTTTCTTCTGGGTACCTAGGCTCTTTAGTGGACTGTGGGCTCCTTGCTGGTAGGAGTCAGGTTTCAAAGTTTTGCCCAGAGTAAAGCCAGTTTGTTGACTGGGTGCCGATTGGAGTGAATGAATGATGGACTTTGGGTTCCTTCAGGGTTGAGTAGGAGTGTGTGCCGATTGGAGTGAATGAATGATGGACTTTGGGTTCCTTCAGGGTTGAGTAGGTTCTTCCAATGACTCAGTTACTCCTATCCCTGCCACACTGCACATCTAGCTTCTGCCAAGGCCCTGTGATGGGTCCTAGGGAGGCCTCTGGGAGGCACTGGCTTGCTGAGGACAATCTTCCCTGCCCCTTCCTCCCTGCTTCTTTTCTCCCTCTAGGTCTCAGAGCGGCCCCGGAGCCTCCCACCAGCTGCTGAGTCAGAGAGCTTCCCTTGATGCACTCTGCAGGGCCCACCCCAACCCCAAGACAGAAGGATGTGAGGGAGCAAAGAGCTTGAGGAACGCCATACTCCGGCTGGTCCCGGATACATGGAAATTGGACTCAGGGAGGGCCTGGGCGGGTAGTGCCCAGGAGGCTTGCCTGGATTCCCAGGGCTCAGGGTCCTGACTCCTTACCCTCATCCTGCCTTTCCCCTTGGCTCCCATCCCCAGCCTATGCTGGCCACTGGGAATAGAAAGGCCCTGGTGCCCCGGGGTGACAGTGCCAAAGCCCTTCCTTCCAGTGGCAAGTCCTGGGGTACTTTTAAGAGTCAGGGTGAGGAGGATGGAGAGGGACAAGGTCTCTGGGAGCAGGTCAGGGGTCTTGTGTAGACACTGGCCCCCAGCTGAGATGAAGATGGGGCATGTCAGGGTCTCTGCTCAGGGCAGGGTGGGACAGACAGGCTCTGATTCAGAGAAAAGAGTAGAAAAAGGAGGAGGCAGGATGTAGGTGAAGAAGGTGAGAGGCCAGAGGGGGAGAGGAAGTGGAAGAAGAGATGATAAGGATTGAAAGGTGAGAGAGGGCATCCAGAGGAGAGTGGAAGGATAAAGGAGGAACCAAGAAGAAGAGGAGGGGAGAGGGAGCTGAGGGGGAGAACCAGACCCTGGGGCTCTTCTCTGGGAAGGGCTTGGTGGTACTGGGAGCAAGATAGACACTGTCAGCTAATCCGCCCGGGGGCGGGGGGGGGGGGGGATAATTTGGGATGGGGAGGGTATTTATAAGGCTTCTCATGGGAGACGGACACCCGTTGGGGGCCACTGGGCGGTCTCCAGGCATACTTTGGCCCTTCCCAGAAAGAGGGGTCCTTTTTCTCGAAGCTTCAACCAACTGTGTATTAGGGGAACCTAGGGGGCATTTTATTATTGATCATAGTCATTATTATTATATTACTATTTTTATTAAACCTCCTCCTACTAAAGCGTGGGGGGCAAAATAAGTATTTATCTCCTCAAATGCCACATCCCTGGGAGGGATGGACCTGATGCTCTGAGGCAGCAGGAAACCAATAAAGGCAACTTTGTAAGCTGCTGGCCTCCCAGCCTGGGTTTGTTCTTGGGGGGAGGGGTTGTAAAATGGAGGATGGGAGATGGAGGAAGAGGGGCACCTTGTAGATAAAGACTATCTGTTTTTAGAAATGTGGTGATACTCCAACAGGATGAGAGTTTAGTCATAAAGGGAGGGTGTACAAAGGCACATGCAGTGTGAAGGGACCCCTTCTAGGAGCTGCAGTGTCCCAAGGCCAGCCAGCAGGAAGACTTGTAATGGCCTGGCCATGGCTGAGCAGGAAGGCAGCCCAGGAAGTGAATCTCTGGTATGTGGCTATGTCCTTTTGTGAAATCCAGCCGGCAGCCAGAGGCCTCAAGAGCACAGTTATTGCAAGTGGTAGAGGGCAGCCTTGGAGACTTCCTTGGGCACCCCTCTGCCCACTCAGGTGTGGCAGCTCAGAGAGGGGGTGGGAGAAGGTGGAGGGAGGGCCTGGAGGGGTCTTACTTTTTAATTGGAGTTTCCATGACTAGGCAGGACATGGATCCTGGAAGCTGGTCTTCCCCGAATACAGAGAAGGAACTGGGGTGCCACCATCTGGTTGGTAATGGGGGTTGGAGGCTGGGTATGGAATTCTAGGATCTGGTTAGGAGCCCAGGCTGGAGTCAGACAACCTGGGTTCTAGTCTGTCTGTGCAAGTTACCTGGCCTCTATAAGCCTGTGTCCCCATCTGTAAATGGGAATCTGTAAAACCCATGTCAGGTGAGCTTTATAGTGAGACAGTGACATAAAAAGCTTTCAGACCACTCAGGAAGTGTTTCTTCCACCTATTGGGGGGCACAGGCCCAAAGAGAGGACTTGTGCTAAGACTGAAGCTACTCCTCACCCAATTGGGAGAAAAGCCTCCTTCCCTGGCACCCAGCAATGAGTTAAGCAAAACACTTTCAGTATTCCAAATTTTGACACCTTTGAAAAGTTAATTTTTCTCAACATTTTATATTTTTGGTGCTGAGGATTGAACCCAGGGCCTTGGGCATGCGAGGCAAGCACTCTACCAACTGAGCTGTATCCCCAGCCCTTAAAGTCATTTTAATGACAATAATATGCAAATATTTTTTGTAATCGATTTAGAGACTGGATTCCCCTTTGTCCCATAAGATGGCGGTATTGATGTTCCTGTGTGCAGTGTGTAGCATGCATGTCCTGTATGAGTGGTGGGAAGAGGCCCCTGCCTGGCCTCCCAGCTGCCAGCAGCAGAAATCAATTTGGTGCTCCAAGACCGTTGGGGTTTTTAGCCCCCTGTTCCCTCCTGACCTGTGGGAGAGATTGGGGGAGCACGCCCCAACCAGCATGAACCAAGAAAAGTAAAGGTCCACTGGCCGCCCGCACCCAGCCCTCCCTTGCAGGAGGACAATCAGACTTGCCAGGGAGAACAGTCAAAGCAGGATCTCGATAAATGAGAAAACACACACAGCTAATATAATGTACAGGAGCCAATCAGGGTAAAGGTCAGCAGGGTGGGGGGAATTTACATCTACACCCATCCTACAGACAGTAATGTCTGTGAGGGCAGAAGGGTTCTGAGCCTATCCTAGAGGTGGTCTGATTCTTCATCACAACCCATGGCAATGCCCTCTGGCTAATCGCTAGGTGCTCTTAGCCACTTGTGGCCCCAGGACTGGGAAGTGGGTAGCAGCCAGCAAGTTAGGTTTCCTCTTTTCTGATGCAACATGCTCCTCATTACATCATGCCCTACACAAGACCTGCCAGATCCCTGCCTTCACACTTGACTGGCTCACCAACCCCCACCCCATGTGTTGAGACCAGAAGAAGGGGTCACGCCCTTTATCCTTAGAGGTCAGGTTCACTCAGGAGACTCTGGCTTCCCAAGTTCTGCATGTCTGGGCCATTCTGTGGCCCATTCCTGCCCCTCAGCCCCTGATAGCTGCCGTGTGCCCTATGTAGATGATGGTCCATCTTCAGCAAACCCTCCTGGTCCTCATCCCTTTCTCCAACAGTCCTACCCTCCTTGAGGTCTTGGCTGTGCCCCCCACTTCCCTGCAGACCTTGCTCCTCCTGGAGGAGGTGGTGAGGGCACTTTCCTCAACCCCCATCACCACCTACATATGTCCTCCTTCTTCCCTCTCCGAGACACTCAAGTTCAGACTTCCCTTGTCAGCTGTTCCTGCTCACTCCGTTTCTGACATCTCCCAGCCTGGGGTGGCTCACCTCCCATCTCCATCCTGTTCCTCACTCTCCAGTATGCCACATACATGACCCAGCCACCAGCTCTCTCAGGTCCCTGGAGCCCTCATCTCCCAGCATTGCTCACACTCACAGGCTATCCTGGATGAGAGCCGCCAGCCAAACAGGGCTTGAGAACACTGTGGCTCCTTGGAATGGACATGCATGTGCTGAGGTATCAGCTGCTTACCTGCTTCCCAAGACTCGGTGTGAAAGAAATGGAAATTATCATTAGTAATTTTTATATTGATTACAAGTTGAAATAGCATCTTTTCTTTCTTCCTTTCTTTGTTTCTTTATCAGTACTAGGGATTGAACCCAGGGGATCCTCTACCATTAAACTATATCCCTAGCCCTTTATAGTTTTTATTTTGAGATAGGGTCTCACTAAGTTGTCCAGGCTGGCCTCAAACTTGCTATCCTCTTGACTCAGCCTCCTGAGTCACTGGGTTTCAGGTGTGTATCACCATGCTCATCTCAGCAAGTATTTGTTGACATCTCTATGTGCCAGATATGTTCTAGGTACATGAGACACATTAGCGAAGAAAACGCACATGTTCCCTGTCCTGTGAAACTGATATTTTGGTGGTAGGAGGTAATTACACTGAGTCAGTACATTGGATGCTAGAACAGTGGTTCTCATCGTAGGGCTATTTTGCCCCTCAACAGACATTTGGCAAGGTCTGGAGTCAGTTTCAGTTATGACACTAGGCAAAGGGTGTTATTGGCATTGAGTGGGGAGAAGCCAATAGATCTGGGCAGGGTAAAGGTGTTGGTGGAGGAATTTAGATCACATAGTGTGATTTGAGGTAGAATGGTTGGGTCTGCTGGGTTGGCCTTGTTGAGAAGGTCACATTTGAGCAGAGGCGTGAAGGAGGAGACTGGTGACACTTGGAGAGCAGATGATGACTGATTGGGCATCTTAGTGCACTAGGAAAACTGGTGCAGCCCTCACCTGTGCCTGACTTCTCTGCAGCTATGGTGGCTCACTGTCCATGCTCCTGGCAGAGCCAAACCTGCACGGGGAGCCCATTCCCCTCACTCATTCAAGGCCATGGAGTTCTCTATGAATCACGCACAACCTTCCTCCACCCTCTTCTTCTCCAGTTGTCATACTTTTCTACTTCCCATTGCTGTGAAGGTCACTGGGAGAGTCCTGTGTTAGCCCAGTCTCCAATTACTCTCTTCCCCTTTTTCATGAGCCCAAGCACATCAGAATTTTTTTTTTTTTTTTTTTGTACCAGGGATAGAACTCAGGGGCACTCGGCCACTGAGCCACATTCCGAGCCTTGTTTTGTATTTTATTTAGAGACAGGGTCTCATAAAGTTGCTTAGTGCCTCGCTTTTGCTGAGACTGGCTTTGAACTCACAATCCTCCTGTCTGGGCCCCACAAGCTGCTGGGATTATAGGCATGTGCCACTGTGCCCGGCCACCCCATCAGACTTTTGCTCCTAAACTATTCTTCATAAGGTCGTCAGGGGCTTCCACAGTGATACTTACTGCTCAGTCCTTCAGCAGCAGCTTCTGCCACTGTGGATCACACTTCTGCCTTTGTACTTGGTCTTCTTATGTCCTTCAGGTTTTTACTCAAATCCCCCCTTCTCAGTGAGGCTCTTTTCAGGCATCCTAGCTAAAATTATAACGTCCCAGGCACTTTTTTTTTTTTCAGGTTTCACTCACTTTCTTTCCCCCTTTTTTTTTTTTTTAACCTTTATCCTTTATTTATTTATTTCTATGTGGTGCTGAGGATCGAACTCTGGGCTTCGCATGTGCTAGGTGAGTGCTCTGCCACTGAGCCACACCACAGCCCCCTCTTTTGCTTTTTTTTGATGTTGGGCATTAAACCCAAGGGCACTTTATCACTGAGTTCCATCCCTAGTCCTTTTTATTTTTGAGACAGGGTCTAAGTTGCTTGGGGCCCCTCTAAGTTTCTGAGGCTGGCTTTGAATTTGTGATCCTCCTGCCTCAGCCTCCTGAGTCCCTGGGATTGTAGCTGTGTGCCACTGCACCTGGCTTTGCTTGATTTTTCTTGTATAAATACCCTGTGTTGTAGCCACAGGTGGAGCCTGGATCTTCTGCACAAAGTCTCTGGTATGGATTTTCACAAGGTGATGAATTCCTGATAGGGAGACCTGGTTAACACAGTCTTTTTGCAGAGATTGGGGTTCAGGAGTTATATGTCTTGGAGATGGCATGGAAGGTTGCCTTGGCAAAATTGCCCGAGGTGGCAATGCAGCCCCTGGCAGAAGTGTAGCAGTCACCAATACCAGCAGCAGCAGCAGCTTCTTGGACACAGGGGCTGAGATGATGCCAGTGCCTCTGGGGGCAGGGATGGGACACACCCACACAAAAACACAGTGGCTTGTCACCTGGCAAGGGACAGTTTAGGGCTTGCCCATCTTGTTCCCCCAGTAGCCTCTCTGCACAGGAACAATGGGGAGTTTGGTCAGTATGATGGCCCCTCAGAGAACAGTGGCTACCTTCTTGGAGCACTTAACTCCCAACCCTATTGACCAGTGCAGTCCCAGATAACAGCAGATGCCTGGCACCTGCTCCCTGGCCAGCGCAGGTCTGCTTCTGCACAGGCATGAATTTGAAACTTCATCCTTGGGTGATGCCCTCAGAAAAAAGTCAATGACTTCAGAATCCTTGATGGGTAGAAAGAAGAGCTAGATTTCCATGGACTAGATCTTCAAGTCCTTGGCCAGGGATCTCAGCTTGGTGACTGGCATCCACTCCTGATCCTCAGCCTTGCCTCAGCCACAGTTTCAGCCCCAACCCCCGCCTTGGAGGAGGTTGCCAAAGCTTCTGCAGCAGCTGCATCCCCTCAGACTTAGGCCAACTGGGATGGTTGGTCACCCAATTTGCCAGTTTTTCCACCAAAGTACCTTTTCTCTTCCAGGATTCACTCCAAAATACATGGTATTTAGTTGTCTTGTCTCTTTAGTCTCTAATTTACAAGCTTCTGGATCTTTCCTTGTCTTTCATGATCTTGACACTTTTAAGAAGTACCACTAACGTATTTTTTAGAATCTCCCTCAATTTGAGTTTGCCAGGTATTTTCTCATAATCAGGCTAGAGTTATGATTTTTTAAATTTGAATTAATTTATTACATTTCTTTAAATTTTAATGTTATATATGACAACAGAATGCATTACAATTCATATTACACATATAGAGCACAATTTTTCATAACTCTGGGTGTACTAGAGTCACATCCTTTGTGTCTTCATACATGTACCTAGGGTAATGATGACCATCACATTCCACCATCTTTCTTACCCATATGGCCCCTCCCTTCCCCTCTCTCCCTTTTCCCCTCTGTCCCATCTAGGGTTCATTTCATCCTCCCATTCCCCCCTCCATTATGAATTTTGAGAGGAGAAAATACTACAAATAATAAACAGGACAGGAACTTAATCTGGTTATTCACTACTTTATACCCAGAGCCCAGATGGAATGCCTGAGTTATTGTAGGACACACATACACATTTGTTAACTGGGCGTGTAATCCTAGCTATTCAAAAGGTTGAGGCTAGAGGATGGCAAATGAGACCAATCTGGATAACTTAGCTAGACCCTGTTTCAAAAATAAAACAAAATAGAAAGGGATGGAGGTGTAGGGCAGGGGAAGAGTGCCCCTGGTTCAATACCCAGTCTGGAGGGAAAAAAATCCTTTTTTTTTTTTTTTCTTTAAAGAGAGAGAGAGGTAGAGAGAGAGAATTTTAATATTTATTTTTTTTTAGTTATCGACGGGCACAACATCTTTGTTTGTATGTGGTGCTGAGGATCGAACCCAGCCGCACGCATGTCAGGCGAGCGCGCTACCGCTTGAGTCACATCCCCAGCCCAAAAATCCATTTCTTGAGTGAATAAACGAATGGATGAATGATGATGTAGAAACTTTTTAGTATTGTTTTCAATGTCACTAATATAAATACTGTCCTAGCATGCCTATTGTTCTATAGCTCTTTTCTTGCAATGGTATGCCCTGAAGACCCATGTAGGAAGCTCAGAGCTACCTACTTCACTCTCTTTTTTAAACTTCTTCTATCCTAATATAAATAACTGCAGAGGTTCTTTCAATGTTCTCTGCCTGTTAGATTTTTCTCATGTTCAGAATGAGGAGAGAATTATTATACACGGAGTAACATGAGACGTGCGTTACTGGACATTGCTAAATTGTCAAGTACATGGCTGAACACATACACACCCTAGCAGTGTTTAAAAATACCCGTTTTGCTCACATCTTGCCAACCTACAGCAGCGCAAGCACCCACCCTGGCACTCTGGTCACGCCGGAGACTACATTTCCCACAAGGCACCGCGTACCCTATTCCTTTCCTGAGCTGCGTGGAAAGAGAAACCAATCCCCGAGGACCGCGGGAAGGTGGTGCCACCTCCCTTCCTACCTGCCTCCCGGATGTCCGGACTAGCGGACTACCTTTCCCACAAGCCACCACGGCCATCCAGGGTGCCACCATTTCAAGACTCGGCGAGGGCGGGGCACAGCCTCGGACTCCACTTCCCGGCAAGTAGTGCGGCTCGAGGGGGCGGGACTCCATTTCCCAGCAGGCTCCTGGCGGCGGGTGCCGCGGTGCCTTGTGTGGGATGTAAGCGCGGAGGTGGGCGCGGGGGTCCGAGGCCAGGACTCTCCTTGGGATTTAGGGGGGCTGGCCCGGGAGCGCCTTCCGGACGACTCTAGGGGCTCGGGGATACGGTCGCAGGAAGGAGGCGGAGCGGCCTTTGGGGGACCTCAGAAAAATCCTTGGGTTGCACCCCATCGGGGCTGGGGGTCCCAGGGTTGTAGGGGACGAGGAGGCCCTGGAGCCTCGACTGAGGGGTCTCGCCGACGAAGGACAGGCAGCTGGTGGAGCGGAGGGTGAAGGGGGCAGAGAAGCAGGGGAGCTGCGGGGGTAGAATCTTAGCCGAGCCTGGGAGGGGGCTCTCCCGCCGAGCCCGACCCTTCCTCCCCCCCCCCCCGGCTCCTCCGCAGGCCGCCGCCCGCCGCCATGGGGCTGAAGGCCGCCCAGAAGACGCTGTTCCCGCTGCGCTCCATCGACGATGTGGTGCGCCTGTTTGCTGCCGAGCTGGGCCGAGAAGAGCCAGACCTGGTGCTCCTCTCCTTGGTACTGGGCTTTGTGGAGCATTTTCTGGCTGTCAACCGCGTCATCCCCACCAACGTGCCCGAGCTCACCTTTCAGCCCAGTCCTGCGCCCGACCCTCCTGGTGGCCTCACCTACTTCCCGGTGGCCGACCTATCCATCATCGCTGCCCTCTATGCCCGCTTCACTGCCCAGATCCGCGGCGCGGTTGACCTGTCGCTCTACCCGCGAGAGGGGGGCGTCTCCAGCCGGGAACTGGTGAAGAAGGTTTCGGATGTCATATGGAACAGCCTCAGCCGCTCATACTTCAAGGACCGGGCCCACATCCAGTCCCTCTTCAGCTTCATCACAGGTTGGAGCCCGACAGGTGGCCAAGGAGAAAATGAATTTGGTCCACCTCCTCTTAACACTGTGTGGTTTACAGAGCCCTTTTGAGACCTGTAAGCCTTGTGAGGTGGGGCAGGTGTTAATTTTCCCTTGGCAGTTGTGGAAGCTGAAGCTCCAAGAGAGGATATGATGTGCCAAAGTCACAGAATGGCAGGGCTGGGACTGGAACCTGATCAGTTGATTCCACATCCATTTACTGACCCTTGGCCCCTGAGCACTCCCAGCCCTGCCATTGAGCAGCCACAGGAGTCCTACAGCCCAGCATGAGGCACAGAAATGGCCACAGATTGGAGATGGGAGAGAGAAAAAAAGAGGGCTGCTTTGGAGACACTTAAATGGAATGATATCTATAAACCATTTTGAAAGGGAACAGATTATGAACTTGACCTTAAGAAGGTTAAGGCTCAGGGTTTGCAAAGAGTCTGTGCCAAGGCCCATGGATGGAGTTGCATCCTCGTGCCATGTTGAGAAGGAATCAGGTCATTTCTGGGCTTAACAGGAAAAAAATGTAGAACTAAATTAGGAATATCTCTTGGTGGGTGTGTGAAGTGTTGTCCAGAGTGCCCTGTTATAATTAATAGGTGTAGTAAAACAGGGAAATCTTTAAGAAAAACAATATAGGGTCACAGAGAAAGGGAAGGGACAGGGTCAAAGTGGGTCAAGCTGTGGGAAATCCAGAAAAGTCTCTTGCTGGGAAGGGGGAAGTAAACGGGGAAGGAGAGGCTGTGAAGGAGGGCAGGCATCAAGGAATGAGGGGCAGGAGCACCTCAGGCACGGGCACAGGCTGGGGGGCCGTGGGAAGGGGCATCAAGAGCTGGGCTTGTTCCTCCAGACCAAAGTCCAGAGGATCCTTTTTCATTACTGTCCCCTTCCACAGGTACTAAACTGGACAGCTCAGGTGTGGCTTTTGCAGTGGTGGGGGCCTGCCAGGCCCTGGGTCTCCGGGATGTCCACCTGGCCCTGTCTGAGGATCACGCCTGGGTAGTGTTTGGGCCCAATGGGGAACAGACAGCCGAAGTCACCTGGCATGGCAAAGGCAACGAGGACCGCAGGGGCCAGACAGTCAACGCGGGTGTGGCAGAGCGGGTATTGTACCCCCCACCTTGTCTCCTTTGTTCTCTGCTAGATTAAGCCATCTAAGGATTACACTTTGGGCTATACTCCCCTCTTCCCATCACCACCTACATAGGGTCCCCAAAGCAGGCACAGGGTAGGCCATCGTGAGACATCCAGTCTTGTCCCCTTTCAAGAGCTGGCTGTACCTGAAAGGATCATACATGCGCTGCGACCGCAAGATGGAAGTAGCCTTCATGGTTTGCGCCATCAACCCTTCCATTGACCTGCACACCGACTCCCTGGAGCTGCTGCAACTGCAGCAGGTAAAGGGTATGCCCAAGGGGCAGCCACGGACAAGGCTGGGCCGCTGTGGGGTCAGGGGTACTTTCCCTTCTGGAGCCTCAACTCTTTTGTAAGAGGGGTGAATGATTCACCATTCCCAGGGCTCTTGGGAGAGTGAAATTGAGACATGAAGGGGCTTTGATTCTGTTAAAGGGCTGGTTTGTGAATTTTGCCCTTTCCTACCTGGTGGGAGGTCCCTGCTGGTTCTGGATCACACCTTGACCTTGCCTGATAGGCAGCTCCCCTTCCCACAGTTCATAATTCTTCTTTGGCCCCTAGAAGCTGCTGTGGCTGCTCTATGACCTGGGACATCTGGAAAGGTCAGTAGGGGGAAGTGGCCAGATCGAGCCTTGGTGGGGCCAGAGGGCTGGGTGGTAGCCTGGATTTCTGATCCTTTCCTAGGTACCCCATGGCACTAGGGAACCTGGCAGATCTGGAGGAGCTGGAGCCCACCCCTGGCCGGCCAGACCCACTCACCCTCTACCACAAGGTGAGGGCATCTCAAGATGGGGCATAAGGGAGGCCCCAGAAATGACTGGGGTCCCCTTCTTTCTGGGGACAGGGAAGATTCATGAAAGAACTTTGTGAATTCAGGAGTATTGCCCACCTAGGTCCCACTTTGTACCAACCATGTATGTAATTGGCGTAATTAGGGTTGTCTGAGATGTGTTCCCCAGCCTATGACTGACAGAGGTTGGGTTGTTCCGGGAACTCTGCATTTTCTGCTGTCCCTCATTGTTCTTCCTGTGTCCTGTAGCAAAGGTCAAATGTGGTGGGAGCATTGGGGAGGGGAGGTGGGGCAGGGGGTCACTGGCCTTAGAAGTCTGATGTTTTATGTAGAAGAGTGTGTAGGAAAGACCTGTCCTAGGTCCTACTCCTCCCCTCCCCAACCCTTGTTCTGTGGGGGTCCCCACTCTGCAGTCTGTCCCAGACTGGCAGGCAGGGAGTGGAGGTAAGGTTGGACTTGAGGAGGACTCGAGATCTTCCTTTCACCCCTTCTGGGTGTGACCTGATGGGGTGCTCATGCCAGCCCAGGCAGCTGGTGGCTGCTTCCCTGAGGCTTTTCTGCCCCATCCCCCAGGGCATTGCCTCAGCCAAGACCTACTACCGGGATGAGCACATCTACCCCTACATGTACCTGGCTGGCTATCACTGTCGCAACCGCAATGTGCGCGAAGCTCTGCAGGCCTGGGCAGACACGGCCACTGTCATCCAGGAGTGAGGATCCCCCCAGTAGGGCCCCTAGCCCGTCCTTTACTCTTCCTCCACCCAGTTTCCAGTCACTCTTATCCAGGCATGAGATCTGAGTCCCAAGCACTGTCCCCTCTCCATCCAGTCCCTAGGCAGCCAGTGCCACCATCACTCAGGAGGTAGGGATCTCAGAGCCCCTCCTTCCCCCTTCTGCCCAGTTGTTGATCATCCAGGGATCCACCCCTAGCTGCATGCCCCTCCTCACTTTTGCCCTGGGCTGACAGATTCCATCATGTGGGGGGAATCATTTATTCATTCAGTCTGTGGATGACCCTGGGAGAGTCCTGGACTGTATCCTCCACCAGCTCCCTAGGGGTTCCCATGGCTGAGCCCCCACATGCCCCACTGCTCTCACAGCTACAACTACTGCCGGGAGGATGAGGAGATCTACAAGGAGTTCTTTGAGGTGGCCAATGATGTCATCCCCAACCTGCTGAAGGAGGCGGCCAGCTTGCTGGAGGCTGGCGAGGAGCGGCCAGGGGAGCAGAGCCAGGTGAAAAGGCTGGAACTCACCAGTATCCACCCTCCCATCATTGCAGTGCCCCAGCCATGGCACTGCATAGGCAGGGCTGGGGTCTGGGCATTCAAGGTGGCCCAGAGAAGAGGCCTCTATTCCCTTTTGCTGTAGCTGAGGTCCTGGGTCTGGGCTTGAGGGAACCAAGGTGTTTCACAAGTTTCTACCCTGTAGACGGAAGCCTGTCTCTTTTATGGCCAGGGTCTCACATAGGGTAGGATGGAGATAAGGGATGGTGCCCTTTCCTCCATCCTGGCTGAGGACTGGCTTTATTTTAGGAAGGAAGTTCTAAGATACTCCTGACCCTGGCTTACCTTTGCAGCCAGGGCTCTGCCTAGGCGCTGTCTTGACCTGCACCTTGTGTTAACAGAGTCTGACTGTGACCTTTCTTCCCCTTTCCTAGGGTACCCAGAGCCAGGGTTCTGCTCTCCAGGACCCTGAGTGCTTCGCCCACCTGTTGCGATTCTATGATGGCATCTGCAAATGGGAGGAGGGCAGCCCCACGCCTGTGCTACATGTGGGCTGGGCCACTTTCCTTGTGCAGTCCTTGGGTCGCTTCGAGGGACAGGTGAGGGCGACTGGGCGTTATAGGGACTGACTGCAGCCATGGGGAATTAGACCTTTGTGGCCCAGAGGCCACACCTGCCCAGCCATCTGGGTGTAGATGAGACTAAGACCTGCAGATGGCTTGGCAGAAGTTGGACCTTGGTATTCCAGCCAGTGGTCTTCAGCTTTCCCCCAGCTTGCTCTCTTCACCCACCCAGGTCCGGCAGAAGGTGCACATAGTGAGCCGAGATGCGGAGGCAGCAGAGGCTGAGGAGCCATGGGGTGAGGAAGCCAGAGAAGGCCGGCGGCGGGGCCCCCGGCGGGAGTCTAAGCCCGAGGAGCCACCACCGCCCAAGAAGCCTGCTCTGGACAAAGGCCCTGGCTCAGGCCAGGGTGCAGGGTCGGGACCTCCCCGAAAGCCCCCAGGTACAGTCCCCAGCACTGCGCGGGGTCCTGAAGGTGGCAGCGCAGCTCAGGGGTCAACTCTCCCGTCGTCACCCCCGCCGGAGGGCCCGGTGCTCACTTTCCAGAGCGAGAAGATGAAGGGCATGAAGGAGCTGCTCGTGGCCACCAAAATCAATTCGAGTGCCATCAAGCTGCAACTCACAGCGCAGTCACAAGTGCAGATGAAGAAGCAGAAGGTGTCCACACCCAGCGATTACACTCTTTCTTTCCTCAAGCGGCAGCGCAAGGGACTCTGAACTGCTGGGGACTTCTGAACAGCTCACAGGGACCCAGGCCTCATCCTCAGTCTGAGGGGAGACTTCCCCAGCCCCACACCCAGAGGCCAGGCTCCGCCCCCAAACCTCACCCCTACCTGAAACTTCAGGTCCCAGATTTAGAGACTACACACCCCGGCACCGAACCTGTGATTTGCTCCAGCTCGCAGCCCAGGACCCTGGCCTGGTGGTTAGAATGTAGGTCCCATCTTCCAGAATCCCAGCTGGCCAACTGGAATCCCGGCCCCATCTCCCAACTAAAGTGCTGACCCTAAGCCAGACAGTGTTGCTCAGGGTTTCTCCCAGTTCCCTTAGCCCACGGAGCACATATCCTGCCTCCACCCTGGGACGAAGGACCCTACTCAGCCCCTGGGAATACGTTTCTGTACTTCAAAACTCCATCCCTTGGGAATTCAAATCCTCAACCCCGAAGAGCTTAAGTCCCGTTGCTAGAATTTGGGAATCCTATTTTCCTCTCCTCCCTGTCCCTAGAGTCCACGAAGCTCCACCCCTAGCTTGTGTGGACACTGAGCCCCGCCCTCTTCCTGACCAAACTGGCCCTAGATCAGAGCAGGACCTCTTCCGACCCTCTGGGAACCTCCCTAAGGTTCAGACTATCTCTGGGGAACCAGGAGGAAATCTGCAGGGGGTTGGGAGTGGGTGAAGGGGGCCTGATCTCTTCCTGTTTTGTACATAGATCTATTTTTCAGTTCCAAGGAAGATGAATACATTTTGTTAAAAAAAACACGTGTCAGTGTTGCATCTGGTAAATTGGGTATGGGCCGGGAAGTGGGACGGCCCGTCTTTCCCCTGCCTTCTTCTGGCTCTGGACTTTGCGTTCCCACCTGTAGAGCGCAAGAAACCGGTGCCTGGAAAGGACCCAAGCTCCGCCCGGGTCTCGGGACTTCCCCGCGATGCCAGGGCCTGTCCCGCGGGCGCCTCCTCCCGGCCGGGCGGCGGGGCATCCCTGGCATGGCCCCGCCCCTGGGCCCCGGCCCCGCCCCCGCGGCCTCGGAGCTACCGGCGCCCGCCCCGCCCCGCCCCGCGCCGCCCCGCGCCGGCTCCGCAGCTCGCGCCCGCTGGGCGCCGGGCCATGGCGCTGCTGCGGGATGTGTCGCTGCAGGATCCGCGGGACCGCTTCGAGCTGCTGCAACGCGTGGGGGCCGGGACCTATGGCGACGTGTACAAGGTGCGCCGGGCGGCAAAACGGGCGGGAGCGCGGAGAGGGGGGTGCCCGCTCCCGCGCCCGCCGCAGACGCCAGCCCCCAGCCCCGCCCCCTCCCATCCCGCTTCTTCCCCTCGGCCCGCAGGCCCGCGACACCGTCACGTCGGAACTGGCCGCCGTGAAGATCGTCAAGCTAGACCCAGGTGAGGGCCCAGGCGGGGCCTCTGCGCTGGAGAGAGGCCGGGCGCGGGCGGGCGCGCTGTCGGGGGCGAAGAGTTGACATTTCTAGATCCCCTGAGAGGCAGGCTCCAGGAGGAGCTGTGGCCTGGCACCTGTCTGGCCGAGGAACAGGCACTCTGCCCATTTTGCAGATGGGACACTAAGTCAGGGCGACCCTTACCCACCACCCCATGATGCCTTGTGCTCCTCAGGGGACGACATCAGTTCCCTCCAGCAGGAAATCACCATCCTTCGTGAGTGCCGCCACCCCAATGTGGTGGCCTACATTGGCAGCTACCTCAGGTGAGGTTGCTTTATCCTCTGCCCCAGGCAGCCCCCATATGGCCTGCTGTGTGCCCACCCCCAGCTCTGTGTCCCCCCAGGAATGACCGCTTGTGGATCTGCATGGAGTTCTGCGGAGGGGGGTCTCTGCAGGAGATTTACCACGGTGAGGGCCAGGCTCTAGGCTTCAAAGGGCCATGACCTTCCCCCCACCCCAATATGGGGGAAAGAGAGGGAGTCCAAGATGGACTTGGGCTCCTCTTCACTCCTGACTGGCTGTGTGACCTTGAGAGAAATGCTCTCCTTCTCTGGGCTCAGAATCCCAGACTGTGCTGGGAGGGGATGTGGCTACTACCTCTTGACCTAGTGGTGCTTGGTGAAAGCACTGGGTAGTTGGGAGGGTTGCATACCCTGGAGACTCCTGTGTCAGCCCCTTGCCCTTTCCATTTCAGCCACTGGGCCCCTAGAAGAACGGCAGATTGCATATGTCTGCCGAGAGGCACTGAAGGTAGCTATGCCCATGAGCTACCCACATTCCGTGGAGCCAGCTGACCCGTGGTGGGAGGGTAGAGTGCCTCAGGCAGGGCTGGCCCCAGGGTCTGTGGGTCCTGGGGGGAAGGGGCCTCAGGCCTGTTGCCGGAAGCAGCCCATTTCCCTCTTGGCTCAGTCACTTCCTGTTTGGGGAGTGGGGAGGAGGAAGCGGCTTGGGTGGGGGGCCCAGTCCTGAAAAGGGGCGGAGGGGAGGGGAGAGTACTAGGGGGCTGCCCTCAGGGATGCCTCTTTGTCCCCAGGGACTCCACCACTTGCATTCTCAGGGGAAGATCCACAGAGACATCAAGGTAGGAGTGGACCGAAGGCATGGTGAGGGGGGAGGAGGCGGCCTTGGGGACACCAGACGGGATTCTCTCTCCTCCATCCCCACAGGGAGCCAACCTTCTCCTCACTCTCCAGGGAGATGTCAAGCTGGGTCAGTACCGGGAATGCAGTCAGGGAGAGGGCTCAGTGGGAGCCCTGGAAACCACAGGTGCCGGGTTACCAGGGGCAGGCCACTTTACTGCTTGGGCCTCGGTTTCCCCGCTTAGAAACGCAGCAGGACTTCCTACTTGCTGGAAGTTGGATGAGGTTGGTCTTGGTGGAGGCTGAGGCGGGACCAGGAACTCAGTCAGGGATAGAGGGTACCCAGCCCCTCCAAGGGACCTGCCTGGCCTCAGACCTGTGGCAGCTGTGGCTGGACCTGGGCCACCTGGCCATCTGAGCCTGAGCCCTGGGGTGGCTGGCAAATGGGACAGAGGCTGGGAGAGCAGCTGTTCTTCCTTGCAGCTGACTTCGGGGTGTCGGGCGAGCTGACGGCATCTGTGGCCAAGAGGAAGTCTTTCATTGGGACTCCGTACTGGTGAGGCTGTACCCTGGGCAGAAGGCTGGGCTGTACCCTGGGCAGAGGGTGGGGCACCTGGCCATGCCATCTGTGCTCTCTTCTAGGATGGCTCCAGAGGTGGCAGCGGTGGAGCGCAAGGGTGGCTACAATGAGCTGTGTGATGTCTGGGCCCTGGGCATCACTGCCATTGAGCTGGGCGAGCTGCAGCCGCCCCTCTTCCATCTGCACCCCATGAGGTCAGCCTCATACCTGCCCCTCGCCTGACCCTTGCTCTGCTGACCCTTGACCCTGACCTCCCATCTTCCACAGGGCCTTAATGCTCATGTCAAAGAGCAGCTTTCAGCCACCCAAGCTGAGAGACAAGACACGCTGGTGAGGACCCTTCTCTCCCCGCTGCTGGGACCTCTGACTCCCAGGGCAGGCATGGAGTCAAGAGCCCTGCTTTTCAGGCCCCCACAGACCATCTGAGTGATGGTCTGGGCAAGGGGGACCAGTGTAGACAGGAAAGAAGGGCAGATGACCGGGCTGGAGTTGCTGCCATGTCACAATAGCCATGTTGACAGGCAGCTCCCTCCTGGGTGGGCCGTCAGTCCTGGGCTGGCAGGACAGCTGGCAGGATGCCCCACCCGAGGCCTAACCTGGGCTGGGGCGGTGGCTCTTGTGCCTACCAGGACCCAGAATTTCCACCATTTCCTCAAGCTGGCCTTAACCAAGAACCCCAAGAAGAGGCCAACGGCTGAGAAGCTTCTGCAGGTAGGAGAAGGGGACGGGTCTGGGGCTTGATGCTTCAAAGCAGGGCCTGCATGACAGGGCCCAGTCTGATCACCCCTCCATCCTCCAGCACCCATTCACAACCCAGCACCTCCCACGGGCCCTCCTCACACAGCTCTTGGACAAGGCCAGTGACCCCCACCTAGGAACCCCCTCCCCTGAGGACTGTGAGCTGGAGGTAAGTTGAGAGAATGCTGGGAAATGGGCTTTGGCCTGCCCAGGTAAGGAGGAGGTACCCAAAGGTGATATCGTCAAGGTCCCTTTAAGTTGCCTATTTCCAGCACAAAGAGCCTCCCTTCAGCTGAGCCTGCCCATCAGGAATCATTCCCGGCTGGGTCTGGCTTCCCTTTAATAACCACTTGATAAGTTCCTGCCTTGGGCCCAAACTGACCACGGCCGTGACTAAGCCTTCTTGCTTTATGTGTGATCCTTGGCAAGTTACTTGACCTCTTTGTGCCAGTTTTCCCATCTGGGAAATGGGGATGCCATTGTACCTCACAGGAACCTCGGTGGGTTGTAGGAAAATAAAGCACACCCATGGTATAAAGAACCTGGAAGACTTCCTGGCAGCAGGTGAGGCCCCCAGGTGTCCACCGTGCTTGTTCTTTTTTAGACCTATGACATGTTCCCAGACACCATCCACTCCCGGGGGCAGCATGGCCCTGCTGAGAGGACCCCCTCCGAGATCCAGTGTGAGTCCTCTGGCAGGAAGACGCGGCTCAGATTAGGTGTGGGGGGCTCAGTCCTAAGCTGTGCCCCTCACCCTGTACTCTGGGCCCCCCAGTTCACCAGGTGAAATTTGGCGCCCCACGCAGGAAGGAGACGGACCCCCTGAATGAGCCGGTGAGGGGTGGCTGCGGGAGGGGGACAGCCGGGGGCGTTGGGCCGATGAGGCTGAGCACCTCAGCAGGGCCCCGGGGGCCAGGGGCTTCTTCTGGGGCCAAGTTCTTTGCTCAATGGGCTGGAGGGTGGCAAGATGACCATACCTGTCTGAAAAGGGGCCTGTCACAGAGCCGAGCCCCCGTGCTACCTGCCCCTGTCAAGCCACACTTCCCAGCATCTGTCACTGATGTGTCACTGAGGTCTCTGCTGTCTGTCTCCGTCACCATCAGAAGCTGTCTTGCATCCAGTGGCCCTCCCTAAGCCATCCTCTGCATGTCTGTCCCTTTCTGCTTCCTGTTTGTCACACTCACCATCTCAGGCCCTCTGTCTTTTGCCTGCTGTGTTTGCACTTTCCATCTGTCTGTCTGTCGTCTGTCCGGCAGTGTCTTGATCACTCTCTGCCTCTCTCCCTCCACCTGCCCCATCTCTCTGACACGGTTTCCCCCAGTGGGAGGAAGAGTGGACGCTGCTGGGAAAGGAGGAGCTGAGTGGGTGAGTGACGGAGGGGAAGTCACGGGGTGGGGGGTGGGGACAGCGGTGAGGCTGACCTCTGACCCCTCTCCCTCCACCAGGAGCCTGCTGCAGTCAGTCCAGGAGGCCCTGGAGGAAAGGTGAGGGGCTGGTGGCCCTAGTGGTCTCCCTCCAGATCCGCCTAGTCCTGGTTGCTAACCTTGGGTGGGCAGGACAGGGACAGCCAGGCCGCCTCACACTCGCTGCTCTTTGCTTTGTCTCTGCAGAAGCCTGACCATTCGGCCAGCCTCGGAGCTCCAGGTGCGGAGTGGTGGGAGAAGGGCTGGGGAGTGGGAGAGTGTGCAGAGGGGCGATTGGGCTGGGGCAGGGTCATCTACTAACAGCTGGCTGGGGCCTCTTGCCAGGAGCTGGACTCCCCAGATAATGCCATGGGAACCATCAAGCGGGCTCCGTTCTTGGGGCTGCCCCCCACTGAGCCCACAGTTGAGGCCCCTCTGCCCAGCCCCCCAGGTGAGTCCTGGGCTCTGGAGGCCAGGAGGCAGAGGCAGGCCCAGGGCGAGGGTAAAGGCTAGAAATCACTGTGGCCTGTGCCTGCAGGAACCCTGGCCCTAGTTCCTCCTGGCCCTGGCAGCCCGCCACTCCTGCCCACTGCCTGGGCCACCATGAAGCAGCAGGAAGATCCTGAGGTGAGGGGCCTACATGGGGGTGGGGAGGTAGGCCCCGGGGCTTGCCTCAGCCCTGACTCTCCCCCTCCCTCCCAGAGGTCATCCTGCCATGGTCTCCCCCCAACCCCCAAGGTGCACGTAAGTGTTTGCCCACAGCCCCTGCAGCCCTGCTCCCCATTGCCCACGGCGCCCTCACTGCCCCTCCCCGCCTCTGCAGATGGGTGCCTGCTTCTCCAAGGTCTTCAATGGCTGCCCCTTGCGGATCCATGCTGCTGTCACCTGGATTCACCCCGTTACTCGAGGTAGGCCAGGACTGGGAGAGGCTTTACCTGGATCCGCGGCTTGAGCCAGGGTGCGTGGCCAGCCTCTGACCTTCCCCGACCTGCAGACCAGTTCCTGGTGGTGGGGGCGGAGGAAGGCATCTACACCCTCAACCTGCACGAACTGCACGAGGACACGCTGGAGAAGGTGAGGTCGGCCAGCTGAGGGGGGTGGAGGCCCTGGGCCCTGGGGCTGACCACCTGTCCCCTGCCTCTGTGGCTCCAGCTCATCTCGCACCGCTGCTCCTGGCTCTACTGTGTGAACAATGTGCTGCTGTCACTCTCAGGTAGGAGGTGGGGAGTGGAGGCGGGAGGAGGGATGCCACATTCATCCTGTCTGAGGCCGCCTCCTCCCTCCTGCAGGGAAATCCACGCACATCTGGGCGCATGACCTCCCGGGCCTGTTTGAACAGCGGAGACTCCAGCAGCAGGCCCCCCTCTCCATCCCCGCCAACCGCCTCACCCAGCGCATCATTCCCAGGTGAGGGCTGTTGTGGTCTTAGATATGTCACTTAAACATGTCACCTCCCTGAGCCCCATTTTTCTCCTGATTAGTAGAGTCGGTGGCCTCCCCTCCCCTTGCCCCAGGCTTCTTGGGAGGCAGGAAAGGGACAGTGGATGTGAAAGGGCATTTGTGGATGGTGGTGCTGTGGCTCAGGATGTGGGGCTTTGTCCCACCAATTAGCCTTCATGGAGCACTTCTGCTGGGCTTGGGGACATAAGTCGTCAAGCGAGTTCTTGCTTTCCAGAAAGAAGGGAGATGCATACGGGTGGGTGGGCGGCAGACAGCAACCAGGACTAGGCGGATCTGAAGGGAGATCACTAGGGGCCAGGAGGCTTCAGTGAGACCAGGCGAGCTCGTAGGGTTTCAGAGTGCTGGAAGGTTCCAGGTGACCCGGGTAGGGATTCCGGGCAGAGGGGAGAGCGGATGCAGCCTGCAGACCTGGGTGCTCTGAGTTTGAGTCCAGGAGCTGAGGAAGCCCCCTGGGGGCCGAGCCCATCCTCTGCCTTCTGTCCCATGTTTTGGGATTTGTCTGACTGGTGGCAGCGTTGGCAGCATGTTATTATTTCATTTTATATTATTTTATTGAGCCTAAGGGCACTCAGCCACTGAGCCCATCCTCAGCCCTTTTTTGGCATTTTAGGGTCTCACTAAGTTGCTTAGCGCCTTGCTAAGTTGCCAAGGTTGATGTGAACTCTCAATCCTCGTGCCTCAGCCTCCTGAGCTGCTGGATTGCAGGCATGCGCCACCAGGCCCAGCTATTATTTATCTTTTTGAGTTAGTGTCTCCACTCGGCATTGGGGCACAAACCTGAAACTCAGCGGTTTGAGAGGCTGAGGCAGGAGAATGGCAAGTTCCAGGCTGGCCTCATCCACTTATCAAGACCCTGTCTCAAAATAAAATTTAAAAACGGCTGGGGGGAGCTGGGCACAGTAGAGCACCAACAAAAGTGGAAAATGGGGCTGGGGGTAGGGCTCAGTGGTAGATCACCCCAGTTCGATCCCCAGAACCACA
Source organism: Callospermophilus lateralis (assembly GCF_048772815.1). Lineage (NCBI taxonomy): Eukaryota > Metazoa > Chordata > Mammalia > Rodentia > Sciuridae > Callospermophilus > Callospermophilus lateralis. The sequence goes on along the minus strand of NC_135306.1, from coordinate 204,228,963 downwards.
GAAAGAGACAGATAGGATCTTGTCACATTGCCCAGGCTCAAACTGGCAGTCTTCCCACCTCAGCCACCACGTCCAGCTACTGTCAGCATTTTAAGAGGACCCGTCTGTGGGCCCATCAGGATTCTTCCTGCTGTAGGTGATTCACTGGCTTAAGCACAGAAAGGAGTTGAACAGCTTGTGTAACTGAAAGTGCAGGAGTCATGTTGGCTTCAGGCTCAGCTGGATCCAGTCTTAAATGACACCAGCAGGATTCAGTTTCTCGGCTTTGTTTCCTCTCATTGCCTTTATTCTCAAGCTGACTTTCTTGTCAGGTGATGGCCGCCCACAGGCCTAGGCCAGCGTTCTTCTAGAACCAGGACCGCCATTTCTAAGGCATCCTCACAAAAGCACCAGGGCTGATTGGCATTTTTTTTTCCAGCTTAAGTGTCTGCTCACCCCTGATCCAGCGTTTGGGGCCAGCGGGTGAGGAGCGCCAATGGCTAGGCCTGGGTCACCATCACCCATCCACTCCAGAAGACTGGGGGTGTAGAGGGGGCTCATTAGCCCCACACAGAGGAACATCGGGTCCTCTTGCCAAAAAGAAGAGATATTGGGCGGATAAAGACCAGGCACATCTGCTGGAGAGCTGTGGTGGACAGTGGGAGGGTGAATCAGAGGAGGGGAGGTGACAGCTGGAAGGAGGCTGGTGTGGTGGCCCAGGGCATGGGTTGGGCTAGGCCCTGGGGAGGGCCTGATGGCTGGAGCCATTTAGGAGGTGGAGTGGCAGAGCCTGGGGGCTGGTGGAGGAGCAGATCGCCTAGGCCGCTAGTGTTGACACTGTGTGCGTGCCATGTACTGTTCTGGGGCCTCTGCGTTAAAGGGACACTGCCCCTTGTCCCCACATCACTTGCTTGTGGTGGGAGGCAGATGATAGGCAACCAGAAAACAGAGGCTGTTTGGGAAAAGAGCGGGCGGAGGAGGGCCAGGCCTGTGCCGATCCTGGCTTTGGTTTATCATTTTGTCTTTGAGTCGTGGGAATTGGACCCAGGGCCGAGCACATGCTGGGCAGGTACTTTTCACTGAGCCACATCCCTAGCCTGCCCTTTTTACTTATTTGATTTTAAAATTTATTTTTTATTTTAATTTTTTTGGTACAAGGGATTGAACCCAGGGGCGCTTTAGCACTGAGCTTTGTCCCCAGTCCTTTTTCACTTTATTTTGAGACAGGGTCTCACTAAGTTACTGAGACTGGCCTCGAACTTGTGAGCACCTCCTGCTTCAGCCTCCTGAGTTGCTAGGATTACAGGCGTGTGCCACCGCACCCAGCTCGCTCAGCCTGGGGCTTTAACCAGGTGCTCCTAGAGGCTCCTCTGGTAAAGTGCAAAGACCTGGAGGAGCTGAGGGAGCCGGCCCTGTGGCTTATGGGGACAGCAGAAGTGGGCCTGGCCTGCCCGAGGAACAGCAGGGCAGTCTGTGTGGCCAGGAGGATGGCGTGAACAGTAGGCGATCAGGGAGGGTCCTGTGGCCACAGGGAGGCTTTTGGCTTTGACTCAGAGAAGCCCGGGGGCCACTGCCGAGGAGTCACACCTTGAGATCTCCAGGGATTTTTCAGCTCGGGGTGGAGGAGAGGCTGAAGTAGGTGAGGGTAGAAGTGGGGACCTATCTGGAGGCTGTCAGGGGCAGGTAGGAGGTGATGGTCGGGTGGACCTGGGTGGCAGTGGAGGAAGTGAAAACCAGTCCCATTCTGGCTGCTTTGCAAATTGAGCCAACAGGATTTCCTGATGACAGACGGTGGATGGAAGAGAAAGGGGGTCAAGGTTGGCCCCAAGGCCTTGGCTGGGCAGTGGGAAGGATGGAGCTGTCATCAGCCGTGGGTGTAGCAGGTTTCAGAGGGAGCTGAATTCAATTTTGTCACGTTAACATGCTTATTCACATGCTGTAATCTCAGCTGCTTGGGAGGCTGAGGCAGGAGGATCACAAGTTTGAGGCCAGCCTGGGCACCTTCGCAATACTCTGCCTTAAAAAAAGGGGCTGGGGGTTTTGCTCGGTGGCAGAGCGCTTGCCTAGTGTGTGTGAGTCTCTGGGTTCAACCTCCAGTACCACAAACTTAAAAAAAAAAAAAAAAAGGCGCTTATTTGCCTTGCAAGTGAGATCTCATCGGTTCATGGCTGGAGGGTGCTGGTACTCTAAGGAGAGCAGGCCAGGCTGTGGGCTCAGTGGATGGTTCTAGAAGCTGGTGCGCCAAGCAAGAAGGATGGGGCCAACCAGGCCAGTGGCAGCACCAGCTGGAGACTGGGAGGGCCAGGTCCTTCCTGTGGTGTTCCCTCGAGTCCCTGGGACTGCACCTGGTGCTCAGTGGTCTCAGGGCCTCCCTTCCTGAGCTGGGTCAGCAAGGGAGCCTCTGCTTTGGCCCTGGACTGCAGGAAGCAGACCACTGGAGCTCCTACGAGCCCCGCATCTGTGGGAAACCACAGAGTCACAGGGTCCACTCAGAACATGGAGGAGGGAGAACCATAGTTGTTTGGAGGAAAAATCAAATACAAAATAAATGCCACTGTCTCGCCCGAAGGTCAGCTGGGGAAGAGTGGGAGGAAGAAGGAGGGCAGAGGGCAGGGAGGGGCAGACGCCAGCTTCCTCCCAGGGGCCTGCATCCTGGCAGAGGTGCAGACAGGGCCTGGCCACTGGATGGAGGTGGCAGGGCCACAGGTAGCCCTGTACCCCAGAGGAGGAAACAGGCTCAGAGGGTACCCTGGGGGTTGGGGAGCTCCCCATGATCAAGGCAAGGACCCCTTTGATGACCACCCCCACCTCTTCTCCCAGGCAACAAGACAGACCACCCACTGGTCCTGCAGGGCTGTAAAAGGCATGCCATTTGCTATTAGAAGTCCTTGCCCTTCCCTGGGCCCATCTGTGAAATGGGCCACGTGTGCTCTGCACTGTGGGAGAATCAGATCCCACCTCGATTCCTGACCCTCCATAATCTCTTCATTTCTTTATGCCTTGCCTTTGCCTAAAAAAGGAGGTACAGTGACTCAAAACAGCAGAGAAGCAATGGTCCTGGGTGCAAGTGCCCCTCTGCATTAACTCATTTAAGCCTTGCTATGACTCTTTGAGGTGGGCTCCGGTGATATGCCCATCATACAGATGAGGAAATTGAGGCACAGACAGGTGGAGTAACTTGTCCAAAGCCACACAGTACTAGGTATAGTTTTGTGATCCAACCCCCCCTGTCCAGAGTCTATGGGGACACTGCATACTAGACAGACACAACAGGGCTATAGATCCTCTGTCCCTTCCAGCTGTGAAAAGCAAGTTGCTTTGCCTCTCTGAGCCTCAGTCTTCTACCTGTAAACTGGGAAGATGAGCCAGAGCAAGGTAATGCATGCCTGTAAATTCTAGCAACCCAGGAGGCTGAGGCAGGAGGATTGCAAGTTCAAGGCCAGCTTTGTAACTTAGGGAGACCCTGTCTCAAAATAAAAAATATGAAGGCCTGGGGATGTAGCTCAGTCGTAGAGCACCCTGGGTTCAATTCCCAGAACTGGGAAAGAAAAAAAGGCAGGAATGTAATACTTGCCACCTCTTGAGGATCCGTGGGGACCTTGCCCACGGATAACTCCCCACACAAATGTCCTGGTTGTCACTCCTACAGGCGCTTTGCCCTATCTACCAAGATTCCTGACACCAAAGGTTGCCTGCAGTGTCGTGTGGGTAAGAGCTCGCTCGCGCGGCCTGGAAGTGGGTGAGGCCTAGCCTCCGCTGACCCCCATTTCCCCGCAGTGCGGAACCCCTACACGGGCGCCACCTTCCTGCTGGCCGCCTTACCCTCCAGCCTGCTCCTGCTGCAGTGGTATGAGCCCCTGCAGAAGTTCCTGCTGCTGAAGGTGCGGGTCCTGGGGAGGCTCAGGTGGGTGGCAGGGGACCTAGGGGAGACACAGAGACCCAGGCATCCCTGCCGCCCCCAGAACTTCTCCAGCCCCCTGCCCAGCCCCGCTGCAATGCTGGAGCCCTTGGTGCTGGAAGGGAAGGAGTTGCCGCAGGTGTGTGTGGGAGCCGAGGGGCCCGTGGGGCCTGGCTGCCGTGTCCTTTTCCACATCCTGCCCCTGGAGGCTGGCCTGACCCCTGACATCCTCATCCCACCTGGTGAGTGGAGGGCAGGGCTGCTGGGTGGGATTGGGTGTACATACGTGAGAGAGCGGGGAGGAAGGGAGGACCAGGTTCTGAGATCTCCAAGCAGGATGCCAGGTGAGTGAGTCAGAGGTGGGGCACAGCAGAGCCAGAGGTGATTCCACAGAGACCTCGCAGCCTCCCGATAACGTGCTTCAGCTTGGCTTCTGTCAAAGACTTCGTTAGACTGAACTGGGTGCCATCAGGGTGTCTGTAGGCACAGCTACTTGGTAGGCTAAGGTGGGAGGATTGCTTGCCCAGGAGTTTGAGGCCCTCTTCGGCAGCATAATGAGATCCTGTCTCAAAAACAAACAAAAAAAAGCAGAGAAGGAAGCTGGGTGCATGGTTCACGCATGTGATCTCAGTGACTTGGGAAGCTGAGGCAGGAGGGTCACAGGTTCGAGGTAAGCCTCAGTAATTCAGTGGAGGCCCTCAGCAACTTAGCAAGACCCTGTCTCAAAAATAAATAAGGGAGGAGCTGGGGTTGTGGCTCAGAGGTAGAGTGCTCACCTGCCATGTGAACCCATGCTGGGTTCGATCCCCAGCACCCCATAAAGTAAAATTAAGTCATTGTGTCCACCTAAATAAATAAATAAATAAGGGAGCTTCTGTTGTAGCTCAGTGGAAGTGCGCTTGCCTAGCATGTGTGAAGCACTGGGTTCGATTCTCAGCACCAAATATGAATAAATAAAATAAAGGTCCATCAACAACTAAAAAATATTAAAAATAAATAAATAAATGAGGGGCTGAGGTTGTAGCTCAGTGGTAGAGCGCTTGCCTAGCATGTGAGGCACTGGGTTCCATCCTCAGCACCACATTAAAAAAATAAACAAAGGTATTGTGTCTATCTACAAGTAAATATTTTTTCTTTTAAATTTAAAAATAAATAGAGCTCCGGTGGTAAAGCAAACCTCTGGGTTCAATCCCCAAAACCAGAAAAAGCGGGTGGGGTAGGGTTTTGTTTGTTTGCTTTCATTAGACCAAAGGGCATGCAGCTGAGAAAAAAGTGGTTGACATGCTCAGGTTGTGGCAGGGGCCTGGGGAAGCAGCAGATCTGTCGGGGGCAGGGCTAGAGGCCTCCATTTTCAGCAGGGAGGCAGGACGCTGGGCGTGGGGACAGCTCAGGGGCAGTGGGTAGGCACATGTGGACTGAGGCCTGCTGGGAAGATCCTGGCCAGAGGCCTCACTTGCAGGATCTCACTGCAGATTGTCACAGCCGCCCTGCAGATCAGGTGTCCTCAGGCCTGGGTTACCAGGAGGAACCAGAGCTCAGAGAGGCACAGTGACTTGTTGCAGGTCACATGGGAACTGAGTCTTAAACCCGGTTTGCCCAACTAGAGCTCTCCCTGGGATGCCTCCTCTGGCCCCAGGAGCCCAAAGGTCCCTTACCTTATCTGAGTAGATGAGGTATCTTGTCCCCACTGGTGGTATGAGGCTGGAATGCACTCATGGCCAAGGGCTATCTGGTGCATGTCCCCCATGTTCTCTGGGGGTCAGAGCAGGCTGGTGGCTCAGCCAGGCTCTGTCTCCCCTCTCTGCCCACAGAGGGGATCCCAGGCCCAGCCCAGCAGGTGATCCAGGTGGACAGGGATACAGTCCTGGTCAGCTTTGAACGTGAGTGTCTCTGGGACTAGGGCTGGGGGCAGCAGAGAGCGGGTGTGAGGAGGCTGTGTGGGGCTGCCTTCCTGGAGGGAGACCCACCATCCCCCCTCTGCAGGCTGTGTGAGGATCGTCAACCTGCAGGGCGAGCCCACGGCCACCCTGGCTCCTGAGCTGACTTTCGACTTTCCCATCGAGACTGTGGGTGAGTGAGCCAGAGGTGGGGCACAGCAGTGTCCCTGACTCCCAGCATATGAAGTGGCCCAGGGCCTGGGGCTAGCAGTGTGGGGAGGAGGCAGCATCCCTGGCCCCTCTTGGAAACCACCCTGGTCACCTAAATTCAGTGAGGACCTCTGTGGTCCAGACCTGTGTCCTGGTGGGGCTGTAGGAGCCAACCGCCTGGGGTCAGGTGGGGGCTGATGGAGCCAACCCCCCGCCCCCCGCCAGTGTGCCTGCAGGACAGCGTGCTGGCCTTCTGGAGCCATGGCATGCAAGGCCGCAGCCTGGACACCAACGAGGTGAGTGGGACTGGGACTCGGATGTCCCGGCCCTTTAGAGAGGATCTGAGGGGTGGTCTTAACACCCTTTGTCCTCCCAGGTGACCCAGGAGATCACAGATGAGACAAGGATCTTCCGAGTCCTGGGGGCCCACAGGTAAGCGGGGACACCCAGCCTCTCCTTCAGAGGCCCCTGGGGCAGAGGGAGGATGGACAGGCCTCTCCCCTGCCCCACTCACTGCTTGTGTTCCCTCAGAGACATCATCCTGGAGAGCATTCCCACTGACAACCCAGGGGCACACAGCAACCTGTACATCCTCACCGGCCACCAGAGCAGCTACTGAGTGGCCTCCCTGCCCTTTTGGGCCACTGGGCTCTTCCCAGATTAGAGGAGCCCAGGCGTCGGCTCTGCTGGAGCCAGGGGTACACCCATCCTGGGAGGTGTCAGGACTGGGTGAGCAGCAGAGCCCCCCAGGCCTTAGCAATAACTGGACCAGAGGAAGCTGCTGTTGCCTCCCCTGCCCCATGGGCAGCTCTATCCCTGGCAGGGGACCCTGGGCAGGAGGGGGCTCCTCTGCCAATCCATTCCATTTGTTCACATTTCCTTTCCGCTCTTCCTGCCAGGAGCCCACCCGGCTCTGCCCTGGGGAACGTGTACTTGAGAGTGCTGTTGGTATTAAAGCTGGTTGGTTTACCCCACTGTCCCTCTGGCTGTGCGGAGCTGAGCCCGCCTCATCTCCCTCCTCCTCTCTCCCTGCATCCGGGTGGGCACCTGGTTCTTCCCCTGTACGCTCCATGGAAGGGCAGGGCCACCAGAGTGCTGGGAGTCCAGTGGCCCTAGCAGTCACCTTAGGGGCAGTGCTACCCTCAGACTGGCAGCTAGACACCTTCATCCCAAAGACTCATGCAGGGGAGGGGCCTGAACAAGGGCCTGTCATTCAGGGCAGCCCTGATCCCTGTAGCTCTCACCAGGAAGGGCACCCCAGGGCTGCTCCACCAGCCCCAGAGGCTGCTGCCCATGGAGACAGCTGTGTGACCTGGGCTCTCCCCCTCCTGCTAACCACAGTGTCCCGTGTCAGGCCAGAAACGTTACCCTGTGGCCTTCAGGTTAGACTGGGAAGATTGGCCTGTGACCATCAGCACACACTCCCGAGGTAGCCCTAGTGCCAGGCTCTCGAGTCACCACTGGATGAGGACTAGCCCTCAGAGCAGGGGCCGTCCTTGCTGGGCACAACTCAAGAGCTCATGTGTCCTCCTGTGGCTCAGTTCGACTTTACCTTGTTCTCCTACAGTCACCAGAGTTCCCTTCAGAGGGCTCTGGGTGACCGAGCCAGGGATCCTGTTGCCCAGGTGCTGAGTGGCAACTTGTGACAAGAACCTTTGCGCACAGCAGGCCATGGAGGCAGGACGGGCGCCCTGAAGGGAGGGTCTGAGGGCACAGGCAGATCTCAGGAGAGCTGGAGCAAAGGCACGGGCTCAGGTAAAGGTGAGTGTTGGCATTAGACCTGTACACCTGGGGGACAACAGTTAGTGTCAACTCAGTAAAGCTATGGGGGGAGGCAGGACAGGGCAGTTCCTGTGAACAGACTTGTGGTCCTTGTTGTCACACTTGTCCCCTTGTCCACCCTCCAGCAGAGCTCTACTGCTGTTTCCAGTGAGTAGCAAGGGAATGGGCTCTACGCCAGGTGAGGGGTACATCCCACATTCCTGGTGAGACCCACAGGATGGTGAGAGGCACCTTCCAGCTCTGAAGGTTGATGTCCATCAGGGGATACCTGATGGGATAAGAGTGGCAGGGTAGGGGAACAGTGTGTCCCCAGCTTCCACCTGTCCAGATATCTTGGAGGTTTGCCAGGTAGGCGGGTGAAGGTGAACTCCCACCCTGCAGAGGCTCACGCCCCAGGGTGCAGGTGCCCTCAGAGCAACAGGCAGCAGACAGCGCCGCCTTGTGGCAGGCCGTCCAGCCCTCAGTTTGGACCTGAAGCGGGGGTGTGAGGTGGGGGAGTCCCATCTCATGAAAGGCAAGGCTATGAGCCAAAGAATGGCCAAGAAGCCGGGGAATATATACTAAAAATCTAATATTTATTTATGTGTTTGTTATACACAACCTTTAGTCAAGGCACATAATTTTTTTAAAATGCAACAATGAAAAGTGTTCCTTTCACCCAACTGGCAGCCCCCCAGGTTCCAGGCACTTAAAAACGCTTTTAGAAATATTTATACATAGGTTAAGTGTTTCAGTATGCTTTACCCACACCCCGCTGCTTCCTTATACACATGGTAACATACTCCGTGTGTTATACTGACCTTGCCCTTTTAAAATACATCCTGGAAGATCTTTCCATTATCTATTTTGCCCTTTTTTTTTTTTTTTTTTTTTTTTAATAGCTGAGGGTGGTCCATGGAATGGGTTTCCATAACCAATGTTAATGAACTGTAACTGGATACCTACTGATGGAAAATTATGTTGTTTCTACTACTGTGATATTAAAACAATGCTGCAATAAATATTCTTATGTCAATGCCACTCAGCACAGTCAGGTGTCTCTGGAGAATAAACTCCTGGAAACAGCATGCTGGGCCAGAGGTGGCCGTGTTTGTCATGGTGAGGGCCATTGTCAGATTGCCTCTGTGGACAGAAACCTGCAGAATGGGGAGACCAGCCTCTTTAAAAGTCTCAGTGTGGATAAGGAAGAGATCTGGTCATCTCAGATGTTCAGGGAACGGGCCCTTACCAGAAGTGTATCTGGTGGTGATGGACGAGGGGGAGAGACCCCTTGATGTATGGCTGTTTGCTGTAGGTGCATGGGGTCCCCAAGAGGAGTGAGTATGACGTGGTGCCGAGGATGTTTCTGAGCGGGGCCCCTGACTGGACGAGCAGCCTTACTTGATGAGCTCTAGGTTCCCTAAGGTACACCATGTCTTAAACTGAAGACGGGGTTGCTGGGAGGCCTGGAGTACCGTGATGTGCACCTGCAACACCACAGGTGAACCTCAGAGATTAAAACAGAAATGTGTCAAATTACAGAGTGTGACAGCATGCTGTAAAGCTTAAAAATAAGCAAATGAAACCATCTACTGTTTGGCCATGCATACCCATGACAAATATATTAAAAATCATGGGAGGAGGCTAGGCATGGTGGCACACCCCTGTACCCCCAGCAACTCAGGAGGACGAAGCAGGGAGAGTCCAAGTTCGAAGCTAGTCTGGCCAACTTAGGAAGAACCTGTCTCAAGTCTAAGGAAGGTAAAGTACAAAATTTGAATGGCAGCCTGTTTGAGGGGAATGGAGATGGCACAAGGAAGGACCCAGGAATTTGCAAAGGGATTGATGGGTCATGTTCTGGCTCTCGGGGAGGGTGGGGGTTGGAGTCACAGGGTGTGCAATGTCTAACTCAGTTTCTAACACATTAGATGCCACACGTCCTTTTGTATCAAATGTGGAAAATTTTTTTTTTAAGTCATGCAAGGCAGTGCATGCCCGTAATCCCAGCGACTATGGAGGCTGAGGTAGGAGGATCACAAGTTCAAGGCTAGCCTCAGCAATTTAGCAAAGCACTGTCTCAAAAACTGTTAGGCACGGGGGTGCACACCTGTAATCCCAGCGGCTCGGGAGGCTGAGGCAGGGGGATCAGGAGTTTCAGGCCAGCCTCACCAACCTAGTGAAGCCCTGTCTCAAAAAATAAATAAAATAGTCTGGGGGACTGGGAATGTAGCTCAGAGGTAGAGCATCTCTGGGTTCAATCCCCAGTACCCAAACAAAACACAAAACAAATTAGCTTTAATGGGAAGCTATAAACATGGCTTTACGTGAATAAATATTTATATGCCAACATTTTAAAAATGGGAAGCTATAAACATGGCTTTACGTGAATAAATATTTGTATGCCAACATTAAAAAAAAAAAAAAAAAAAAAAACATGGCGTTCAGGGGAAAGAATTATGGAAAGTACTTGGAGCACCATGGAGCTCACTCCATGGTAGAGGGCAGCAAAGGCTGGATGGACCCTGAGTCCAGGAGTTTCTTTCCTGGGGAGTCGGGGTGTACCACCCTCCTGGCACATCCCCATATTCCCCAACCTGGAAGCTTTCCCTGCCTCCTTTTTCAGTTTCGTTTCTTTTATTTATTTATTTATTTTTAGTTGTAACTGGACACAATAACTCTATTTTGTTTGTTTACAAGGTGCTGAGAATTGAACCCAGTGCCTCACACATGCTAGGCAAGCGTTCTACCACTGAGCCACACTCCTAGCCCTCCTTTTTCAGTTTCTACTGAGGTTTAATTACAGAGTCAAGATAAATTAAATCACTGGCTATGTGATTAAATTCAATCTCCAGCCCCTTTCGCCTCAGCAACTTAGGCTCTAACCAGCTTCGTGAGACCCTGTCTCAAAATTAAAAAAAAAAGGATGGGGGCTGGGGATGTGGCTCAAGCGGTAGCGCGCTCGCCTGGCATGTGTGTGGCCCGGGCTCGATCCTCAGCACCACATGCAAACAAAGATGTTGTGTCCGCCGAAAACTAAAAAATAAATATAAAAATTCTCTCTCTCTTCAAAAAAAAAAAAGGGATGGAGGTATATCTCAGTGGTTAAGTGCCCTTGGGTTCAATCCCTGGTACCACGGAGGGGGCATGCTTTTTAGATATTTCAAGGTAATGTTATAACTGTAACAAAAGTAGAAATTCATAATAAAAATAATCAAAATATTTTAATTTGGTAATTTAAAAATACTCAAAAAAATCCTGGCTCAAAAGAGGCAATTAAGCTGAAATAACCAGAAAGCGTGAAAATGACTGCCCCATGGGACAGTCACAACTGCAGCCCTGATGTTCATTATTTATTAGCTATTATTTGTGTATTTTTCTTTTCCGTTGTTAGGCTATGATTTTTCTTCATTTACTGTGGCATCCAACATGTTTTGCACTCAATAGCTGCTCAGACATCGAATGGCTTTTCCCTCCTCCAGAGAACTTGTATTTACAGTATAATTTTTCCTTCTCTCCATTTTCAAAATAGATGATGTTAAACTGGGGATTGAACCCAGTGCACTTTACCACTGAGCCACATGCCCAGCCCTTGTTTTTATTTTGAGACACGGCCTCACTAAGTTGCTGAAGCTGGCTTTTAACTTGCCATACTCCCGCCTCAGTCTCCCGAATACCTGGGTTTACAGATGTGCACCACCCTGCCTGGCAACTTCTTGATTCCCTTACCAATGACATGGGATGTGCTGTGCAACTCTCAGTAGCTTTCTCTATACAGTCAGCTACCCACTCGTTCCCCGTCATGGATTCAGCCAACTCTGGATGGAAAATATTCAGGAAAAAAGAAAATACAGTAGAGTGTAACAGCTACTGGCATAGCATTTACATTCTGTTAGGTATGAGAGGTCATCTAGAGATAAATCATACATGAGGATATGCACAAGTTATACACAAAGTCTATACCATTTTGTATAATGGACTTGAGCAACCACAGATTTTATATCCCAGTGGGGTTCTGTAACTGAGGGGTAGTACAAACATGCACACACACACATATAGGTTTTTTTTTTGTTTTTTTTTGGTGGTGCTAGGGATTGAACCCAGGGCTTTGTGCAGGCGAGGTAACACTAACATATCCCCAGCCCCCACATATAGGCTTTTTGTTTTGAAAAGACAAGATTATGTGATATGTACTTCTTTTGCTCCATAGTAATATATCACAGAAATCCCTTAGTCTACTGGTATTGATAAACAGCTTTTCAAGGCTGCCTAAGAGTCCAATTTATGAATATTGAGGGAAACCCACTGTTTCAAATTTTGACCATTACAATGATGTAGTAAATGTAGAGGACTTTGAACACATTTTATAATCACTTGTCTTATTTTTGAGGGCAGGTTGCCAGCAGTTCAATGCTGAATTGAAAGGTTTTGTACCGTTTGAAAGTATTTTGGAAAGTGGTTTTTTTCTTTTTTCTTTTTTTTTTTTGAGACACGGTCTATTTGATCTATTTACCCAGGCTAGTCTCCAACTCCTGGACTCCACCTGCCTCAACCTCCCAAGTGCTGGAAAAATAGGTGCTTGTCCTGGTGCCCAGCTCTCAAAAGAGATCACATTTCCTTTCCTTTTTTTTTTTTTTTTGCTTTGCTGGTCATGAATCTAGTGTCTCACTCTTGTTTGGCATGAGTTCTACCACAGAGCTACATCCCAAGCCCACTTCCCTTTAAATTTATTATTATGTGGTGCTGGGAATGAAACCAAGACTCTTCTGTGAACTAGGCAAGCACTGTACTACTGAGTTACATCTCCATTTTGAGACAAGGTCTTGCTAAACTGCTCAAGCTGGCCTCAAATTTGCAATTTTCCTGCCTCAGTCTCTCTAGTGGTGGGGATTACAAGCATTTACCACCATGTCCTTCCCAATATTGGCTTTTATCTGTAAAATGTGGTAATCGCCCCCCCCCCCGTGACTTTTGCATACAATTTTAATTTTTTGCTTATCAAGAATATCTTTTTCCTGGGGCTGGGATTGTGGCTCAGCGATAGAGTGCTCGCCTAGCACGTGCGAGGCCCTGGGTTCGATCCTCAGCACCACGTAAAAATAATAAATAGAATAAAGGTATTGTATTCAACTACAACTGAAAAATAATGTAAAAAAACCGAATATCTTTTTCCTGTCCTTGTAGTCCCTCCACCCTACCCCACCTTTACTTACTTTCTTGGTACTAGGGATTGAACCCAGGGGCGATTTACCACTGTGCTGCATTCCCAGCCCTTTTAGTTTGGAGACAGGGTCTCCCTAAGTGGCTGAGATTGGCCTTGGAATATGTGATCCTTCTGCCAAAGCCTCCCAAGTAGTTAGGATTGCAGAAGTGCGCCAACACCACGCCCGGCTCTGATATTGTTTTGAATCCTTCCACAAGGATACCCTATTTTATAGCCCTTTTAGTTTTTTTCATAGAAAACAGGAAGTCCCTTCCACCTGCGGCGTCAACAGATCCGGTTTGCCTACGAGCCTGCCCCTCCTCCGCTCGGGCCCCACTATTCCCGGTTACCACAGGAACAAGGACTGACGTCACTTAAAGCTTCCGCTCCAGATCCAAGGGTCTCCAGTGGAGCGAGAAGCGGAGAGGCCGCTTTGCCCTGATGTACGCGTGCGCACTGTCTGCCCCACCCCTCCCCCGCCGCAACTCTCGTTCTGACCCGGGCTTTTCCGCCACGACTTCTCGTCTAATCCCGGCGCAACTGCTCCCTGGGGGAGGAGAGTGGAGAGAGGCTCGAAGTAGAGTCAGCCAATCACACGACATTACGAGGCAAACGCGATTGATTGACTCCATCATCTGCAGCCAATGAGGGAGTTCTCTGACCCTACGTCATAGAGTTTGCCCCATCCTATCCCCTCTTTCCTGGCCTGCGAGCTCAGTCCGCGCAGTAACAAATGGAAGTGCGCGCTGCGACACCTCCCAGCCCACCGGGGTCCGCCGCCATTTCCTCGCCTGGCCTAACGGTTTGGCCAATCGCAGCGCGCATCAAGAAGGACTAGCGCTCCGCCAATCGGAGGCCGCCGGCTTCGACCCCTTGCCTCTGCCCGGCCCAATCCAGGCCGCGGCCCCGTCGCCCCCAACCCGCCCCCGCGGCACCCTCTCTCCTCCCTCTTTGTGCGTCTCGCGCCGCCGTCGCCCGCCGCGTGAGAGGACGGGCTCCGCGCGCTCCTCGGCAGCGTAGTCTGGTCCCCTCCCCCCCGGAAGGTTCGCGAAGGAGAAGCCGCCACCGAGGAAGAGCCGCCGCCGGTGCCGGTCCCCGGGGGCGCCATGGCGACCGGAGCGAACGCCACGCCGCTGGGTAAGCTGGGGCCCGCCGGCCTCCCCCCGCTTCCCGGGCCCAAAGGGGGCTTCGATCCGGGGCCTCCGCCCGCGCCTGGGGCGGGGCTGCTGGCGCCCGGGCCGCCGCCGCCCCCAGGCTCGATGGGAGCCCTGACCGCGGCCTTCCCCTTCGCGGCGCTACCACCGCCACCGCCGCCGCCGCCGCCCCCCCCGCCTTCCCAGCAGCCGCCGCCGCCGCCGCCGTCCCCTGGCGCCTCGTACCCGCCGCCGCAGCCGCCCCCCGCGCCGTCGCTCTACCAGCGCGTGTCGCCGCCGCAGCCGCCGCGTCAGGACCAGCAGCCGGGCCCGGCCGGTGGCGGAGGAGGTGAGTCGGGCCGACAGCGCGAGAGGCGTCGCGCGGACCGGCCCGGCCCGGCCGGCGGAGGGGCACGCTGCGGCGGCGACGGCGGCTGCACGCGGCAGGGGCGCGCGCGCGCGCGCACGGGGAGGCCCAGGCGGAGGCGCCCCAGGGTGCGCGCGGCCTGGTTCACGGGGCCTCGAGCGCGCTTGCGCGCTGTGGAGGGCGGGGGAGGAAGGGCGGAAGGTGCGCAGGCGCAGCGTGGCTGCGGCCTTGGGCCGCCCAAACCAAAGGACCTGGGGTCCACGCAGGTGCAGGGTGTAAGGGTGAAGGCCGGGGAGGGGTTCACTGACGACGAGGAGCAGCTCCCATTCTGGTCTTAGAGAAATCTGAAAGGGAAACAAATAGCAAGAATCTCTATTTTTTACAATAAACTGTGTTTCCATTAATGTGGAAGAGGTTGGAAGGCTTCAGGTGGTGATTGGGTCCGATCTTTTTTGGCATTTGATTTTCCTTTATTTACCCTAAGATTTCTCACTGTGATCAGTTTCCCACTTAGTTTTAAAAAGGCTTTCTCTCTGGGCTTGTACCCTTTGGAAGTATACGTACGACGTGCTACGTGTAGGGAAATGGCATGTATCGGGGAATGAGAATTTGTGTCTTGTTGAATTTGGTATGTCATTTAAGAGTTCTGATTCTGTCGGCCCAACTGATAAGGGAAATTGAATGCTAGTCTGGGCTGCACCTTTTTCCTGGTGAAAAAATCATTTAGTAATTTGGTTTGGTTGTGCTCTGATCTCTTTAGAGGCTGATTCCTTTTTTTTGTGGTGCTAGAGATTGAATCCAGGGCCCTTGTGCATATGGGGCAAGCACTCTACCAACTGAGCTATATCCCCAGCCCCCTGATCTCTTTAGAAAGGTGACTGGGACAGGGGAAGGTAGAATTGGGAAGAGCCAGCAGTTCTCAGTACTGCTTTATAGACTGATTCTTCAGTCTTGTCTCTGCTGGACCATCAGTCATTTGTAAGTAATAGTGTATGTGTTTATAATACTTTATATGGAACTTGGGTTCCATACCCATCCCTGGAAAAAAAGTTGTTCACATGCTTTACAGTGTTCTTCTAGACAAAAAAAAAAAATGTGTATATATATATATATTTTTTAGTTGTTGATGGATCTTTTCACTTATTTACATGCTGTGCTGAGAATCAAACCCTGTGCCTCACACAAGCTAGGCAAGGGCTCTACCACTGAGTCACAACCCCAGTCCTTCTAGAAAAAAACTTTGAAATGTGAAATGTCAACTTTCCTGACCCAGAACCAAGTACCCTTGTAGTGGCCGTGTTTTCATCTCTGACCTTTGAAATTTGTCTTTCCATTCTTTGCCATTTAAATCTTAAGTGGAGTTCTCAGTTTCAGAGTGCTGACATTCTGTATATATATCCTAAGAAACCTGAATTGCCTGTTGGTAATACTGTGCAGGCTTATATTTGCACCTGATGGTCTTTGTCTGCCTTTAGACTTCCCAAGTAAGAAGCGGAAACGGAGCAGATGGAATCAAGATACAATGGAACAGAAGACAGTGATTCCAGGAATGCCTACTGTTATTCCCCCTGGACTTACTCGGGAACAAGAAAGAGCTTACATAGGTAAATACACGTTCTGTATCCAAGTGTATTTTTAGATGATTATTTATTCTGAGTGCTGTATCTGTCGAAAGTCCTATAGTTTTTTTTTTTTTTTATTATTATTGTTACAGAGACAAGATATGGTCAGATGTATTCTCGTGTCATTGGTATAATGTCAGGTTTTGCTCAGCAAGTGTTGCATTTGTAGTTCCTTGTTTTGGTCTGTTCATAACAGCAGTGTTCTCCACGAGTGCCAGGAAGGGTCCAGGGCCCCATTTAGGAATGAGAATAGTCCCCATTCCAGCAGCCCACCTTTTTCAGCTGCTGTTCATTACCAGTTGGTGAGGTGAGTGTCTTGTCTGCCTCTCTGGACAGGCCCCAGTGGAGAACACTGCAGGTATTGTAAACCAAGTACCTTTTTCACAGCATGGCCTTTCACCATAATTTCATATTTCTCCCTTTCCCTAAAATGTGGTTTTACTTTTTATAGGTTCTTTCTGAAAGGAAAAAAAACAAAAACAAAAACTCAGTTTGAACAGTGTTCCTTGACAGTGTGTTTACAGTTCACCCCTTTTTACCATTTTCTTGAATTTAACCTTCCCTTCAGCATCTTCTGGTTTGGCCTCTGGAGAGCTGTCTTAAGAAAGGCTCTTGTATTTACTTCTAAATAACTCTGCTGGGAAAGGGATATTGCTTGATACACAGTAAAAAGTGGTAGCTTTCCCCTTGATATTTCACGACTATCCACAGTGGGATTGAAACTAACCTCAAAATTACTTTAAGAAAATAATACAAGGTCTAATGCAATCTTTATATACTTGTCCAACTGTCTCAGAAAGTATGCTTGATAACATATCCTACTAATCAAGTAAACATCTCTCCCTTTGCCCGCTCACCCCCTTGGGAGGAAATTAGGGCAAAGACTTCTTAGGCTTTATGAGGCTGTCGCCTTCCCATAAAAGCTTCAAGGCCCCATGGCTTAATTTTGGAGACAGTTTTAATTTTGTGGTTTTTATATTATGGGGCGGGGGAGGTGCTTTGTTTCTGGTACTAGGGATTGGACACTCAAGAGCATTTTCTGTTTCTGAATTACACGCCAAGCCTTTTCTTTAACTTTATTTTTTTTGAATTAGTTATTTTGGGTACTGAGGGTTGAACCCAGGGGTGCTTAACCTTTGAGCCACATTCCCAGCCCTTTTTTATATTTTATTTAGAGACAGGGTCTCACTGAGTTACTTTAATTAAATTGCTGAGGCTGTTCTTGAATCTGTAGTCCTCCTGCCTCAGCCTCCTGAGTTGCTTGGATTAGAGGTGTATACCACTGTGCCTGTCTTCTTTAACTTTATTTTGAGATGGGGTCTCACTAAGTTGGAGAGACTGGCTTTGAATTTAAAATCTTCCTGCCTCAGCCTCTTGAGTTGTTGGAGTCTTAGGTGTATGCCACTGTATCCAGTAATTGTTGGGAATTTTGAGGTATTAGAATTCTGTACGATTTGAGGGTTTAACCCAGGGGACCTTTACCATTGAGTTACACCTCCAGGCCCTTTTTAAATTTTGAGACAGGATATCATCTGCCTAGAACTTGATCCTGGCCTTGATCTTCCTGCATGTCCTCACTAGTTGTTGGGATTACAGGCGTTCTATCTCCTTTTTCACAGTACTACTAAGACTTTCCCCACTCTTCCTATCTACTCCAGCCTACTCACTTGTGTCTCATTAGACTAGTGTGGGACTTCACAACCTTGTGGAATGCCTCTAGTGGAGTCATAGCACAAAAATACAAGCAGATCTGAAAATGGGGACAACAGACTCATTCTTTACAACTTGATTTCCTCTCCCTGTTGGCCTCATTAATGCACTGAGCCCTAAGGGCTGTTTCTAGCCATCATCAAAGAGTAGATAGAATCCAAGCAGAGATTGGTACAGGCCTCTGATCCCAGGAAGATAGCAACACTTTTTATAATTTCAGTATCAACTATTTATTCAGCTCAGAACCTACACCCCCACAATCCACCTGAGAGGACTGCCACATCATTGACTATGAAGTCAAAAGTGTCTGGATAAAGGAACTTGCAGAGCCATGTCTTACTCGCCTTCTGTCTCTCACAGTACACAGTGTCTTGTCCAGGGTGCCCCTAATATTGTCTTTTGTATTAATGGATTTTCATTTCTTGAGAAGTTCAGTGTGAGGGTGTGGTATATATCCCCGTGTGATGTACTTCAAATTAGAAGGTATCTGGGATTAGATGTACATTAATATATCTAGGAGCCAACTCAACTCTAATCCAACCCAGTTAGCCTTGCCCTTGATAGAGGTGCCTACTAAGAACTCTGAGATGCTGCAAAGGTAAGAAATAGGTGGTTGATTAGTTCGTTGAAGAAAGTACTCTGGCTCTGCAGTTCCTATTATTTTGGGAAATCAGCTGTGTAACATTTCCCTGGATTCTCTGGCAACTTTTGTGAAACCCTCATCTCTCTTTTGGGTACAGCCTCAGGTCAAGGCCTGAGGGCCACGTATATTCTCCTTGATCCACACTTTGCATCTTCTACATACCTACTCTCCACATCAATAGCAGGTCTGAAAATAAACTCCTAGCACCTTATGCCTATTGGTGTATGAAGATAAAACATGGTTTTCCATTTAATGTTTGCATAAAAACCACAGGTATGGGAGACCTTTACTAGTAGGTCTGGATATATAGAAAGTGTATGTATAAATTGTTATAAGATGTCAAATTGGTTATTGAATGTATTGCTTGTTCAGAAGTTTAAAACCTGGTCTTAATTGAAATGATATTTGCTCAACTGGTATTTTTCTTTGTCCCATGTTAATTGGGTCTCACTTTGGGCTATGTTTAATATTTCACAAAGAAAAATTAACTTCGCAAGTCTTGCCCTCAAGTAATTTGATGGGAACCAGGTACCGGTGATATCACACAATGGGTGTTGGTTTGGGGTGCCAGTTGTAATAAGCAAGTGTTGGTGGGGAGGGAAAAGTGAACACCTCCTGATAATTGCTTTGATGTTAGCCTTAGTGAACAGTCTTTATTGCTAACCCCTCTTCCAACAAACGGTTTGCTTCCTTAAGTGATAACCATTTTGAAGTGAAAAAATAACCTATAGATGTAAGTGGATTTCTGCCAATAGGTGGTTGGGGGTTTTTGCCTCAATGTGTTCACTGATCAATCAATCGTCCCTTTCAAAGTCTCCGAGTTCTTCATGCTTGTTGTTGAGATTTGAGATGTTTTTTGGTAACATTGTCTTTTTTCCATCCTTTTTTTTCTTTCCTAACCTGGTTTCTTCCAGTGCAACTGCAGATAGAAGACCTGACTCGTAAACTGCGCACAGGAGACCTGGGCATCCCCCCTAACCCTGAGGACAGGTTGGGAAACAGTTTTAACCAGCTGACAGTAACGCTTTTACCTTTTTCTCAATACATTTTACTGGTGGCAACATTGTGTCAGTTCGATAAAATCCTAGTTAAAGAGACTGGTGGTCTGACCATTCTGGGGACTAGGGTTTAATTAGTAAATGTATGTGGTCAGTCAACAGTTAGAAAATTGGAATTTTAACTAAAAAAGAATAAAAAGTTACATAAAAATGGACAATTGGTTTCCAATTGGTAAACATGTAGATTTAACCTGATTTACCCACCCTGAGGGACAGTGAGAGGTGGCCATTAACCTGCCTTTTCAGTGCCTGCTTTGGCTGCAAGCCCAGGGTGTAGTTTTTCTCACAGGTACATGATGCAGGGGTTAAGAGTATTTTTGAGCATCACTGAATTAAGCGTGGCAGAAAATTAGACCAGCTCATTGATACACTATTTCTGCTTAAGGTTTTGAGGTGGTTTTAAAAGTAGGTGAGATTTCTAACCAACTTCCTTCACTGCCAATTAATTTTCAGCCTTGGCCATTGCCTGGGGGTTTGGGGAGGGGCCAGTATATTCTTACCTCACCTGTTTTGGGAAGGCAAGCAACCAATCCTAAATTACTTTTTTTTTTTTTTTTTAAGGGAATGTGGGCCTCAAACAGCTGTGGTCATGTCATTTTCAGTTTATAATTTTCTCTCACCTCTAAATAAAGTAAAGTTTATGTGAAGGAGATGGACTTTTTAAACTGAAATTGTATTGGCTGATCTTTGAACAGCTAACATCTGATCACTTAATAAGATAGTAAACCTTCCTCTCACTGAAATACTTCTTAGTGCATGCAGCATACTTAAAAAGACTTTGCTTTAAAAAGTAGTGTTTTTGGTTTTTGTTACCCAGTCTGGCTCATTCAGTCAGGAAGATGATAGAATGGCTTTACAAGTCACTCACGTGCATCTTTCTGCTGCCTTTTGCCAGGAAACAGCTTCGTTATTTCTCCATGTTGACTCTTTAATTTTACTTAATAAATCCGTTATATTTTTACCTGTAGATTTTGGTTGGAAGATTGTGTTATGTTATATTTCTTTTTGAAGATTTTTTTTTTCTTTTTAAGATTTCCATTGTAGGTTATAGACCACAACTGTTTAGTTGTCTTTTTGGCCTTTTCCCCTTTAATAATGTCTACAGGTTACAGGCAATTCCTCTAAAGGATTGAGTTTTTAACAAACCTCTTTGCTTCCTGGAGAACTGGGATTAGAATTTAGTAGATGTGCCCGATGCCTATTCAGGTGAAGAAGTCCAGCCAGCCTAACCTCTAGATTATTAGCTTTTGCCTTTCACAATTTGGGAAGAGGTTAAACTGTGAGGCCTTTAAATGGCCAGTTTGGGACTGGTACAACTTGTTCTGGTGATTAGCCAGAAGTGCTCAATTCTAGACAGCTGTGGGGTGGGCATAGAAATGTCAAACATGTTAGAAATAAAACCAGAGCAGGATTTTTCTTCCCTTGCACTTAGTTTTGAAAGAGGCCCTAATGCCTGATTGGTTTTGCTTTTGAGCCCAGGTTGGAAGGAAATGCATGAGTTTCTTACTTTAATAAGATTATTTCTTAAGAAGGTATATCAAAATTAAGCCACTTCATATGCTATTTTGATGTTATTTAACTTGCACAGTTAAAGGTGTTTTAAAATCTCTTGTAGACCTTAATGTGTAAGATGATAGTCTAATGAGCTGGGGTATGTTTGCCTGTGTTCACTTTCACTGGATTGTGCTAACAGTTTATACAAATGCTAGAAACGGAGGTGTCATTTAGCCGTCATTAGTCATGAACAAACCTGACCTTTTATTCCATCGTGTGTGTGACGTGGTATGACATGGTTACCTTTAGGCTGAAGACAGTGGGAGCAGCCGAGTTCAGTCCTTGCTCTCCATCTAGGCAAGGTTCTCTCAACTAAACCAAGGGTGTAGGAGTCTGAACTACTTTCAGGATGTTTTTTTAATAACCTGATCCACATGGTCTTTCCCTTCTTGCAGCTGCTACTAAATTTTCATACAGAATATCAAGCTATGGTCCTTTTTGTAATCTTAACTCAGAATTCTAGGAGTGTAACTTCTCTTTTTTTTATTACCGCAAAATCCAGCTGTGGTAAACTGACCATTTTATCATTACTATTTTTTTGCTTGTAGCATCAGCATTTTACTCCTTAAAAAATGAGAGAGAATAATCTGCTTTCTGGACTTGTAAACTCTGGCGGAGAATCATAGGTTTCCCCCTTGCTGTTGGCAGGTTCAGACCCTAGACAAGTATTTGACCAAATCTGCATTTGCAGCTCTAGCAGAAGCTGCTTTAGCACTTTAACGGTTTTCTCCATCCAGACTCCCCACCTCGAACAGCCAGAAACAGGTTGTCTCCTGGGCCTTGGACACAGCCAGCCAGGCCATTGAAGGAAAAGCAGAGACGAAGCCTTGAACCATCTCTCTCCATTGTGGGGACCAAGTAGCTGCAATAGCTTGAGTCCCAGCTGCTTTGGGTGAAAGAGCTCGTGTTCACTATGTGTCAGGGGTACAAATGCTCTTCCTGATAGGCATGAGCTCT
This sequence comes from Callospermophilus lateralis, assembly GCF_048772815.1. Classification (NCBI taxonomy): domain Eukaryota; kingdom Metazoa; phylum Chordata; class Mammalia; order Rodentia; family Sciuridae; genus Callospermophilus; species Callospermophilus lateralis. Next base: position 204,206,994 of record NC_135306.1, on the reverse strand, counting down.
CCAAGAGAGAATGTTTCACCTAAACTCGGGTTTCTGTGGTTAACCAAGTTGGGATATTGCATTTTTTTTCCCAAATGAAAGAAAAATCATATTTGGCAAGGAGACTCCTGTGGATGAAACTGTCCTTGCCACTTACAGTCCAGAGATTTCCCCCAAAGGACAGACTCCCCCTCACATCAACTTTTAGAAACAAAACCTTTTTTTTTCCTTTCTCACACACACCCCAGTCCCCAAAATACTAAGCCAGTTTCCATTTCCCCATTCCACACGATCTCAAATAGCACACGTTATGGTCGGTTCCTCCGAAGAGTGTTAGGGTCTGAGAGGCAGAGGGGCTGGGGAAGACTGTTATAGTCCATGTGGGACTGAGGGAAGTAGGGACAGAGCAGTAACGGGGGTCTGTTTCCCACAGGTCCCCTTCCCCTGAGCCCATCTACAATAGTGAGGGGAAGCGACTTAACACCAGAGAGTTCCGTACCCGCAAAAAGCTGGAAGAGGAGCGGCACAACCTCATCACAGAGATGGTTGCCCTCAACCCTGATTTCAAGCCACCTGCTGATTATAAGTAAGCAGAGGGACTAGGTCCCTTGGGACAAGGTCACATGTCTGTCAAATGTGACCTGCTGGGGCAGTTTTGGTACTACTCACCACTTGTTCAAGATAACCCATAAATAATACTGGTGTTTAGTTTTAGAAAAACTAGGTGATCTCATCTGGAAATGTGCAGAGTTGGTGACTGTCTTTCTTCTTTAGACCTCCAGCAACACGTGTGAGTGATAAAGTAATGATCCCTCAAGATGAGTATCCAGAAATCAACTTTGTTGGGCTACTAATTGGGCCCAGGTGAGTAATTAGTAGCTTATTGGGGTATAGAATTCCTTAGAGCCTAGATGTGTCTCCTTGTGCCTAATTGGGGTGCCATTCATTGGCTTTGTTTTAGTAAGGCATTGACTTTGGCTGAACTAGGCCATTCTGTGAGAACTCTTGTCAATATTCTCTTTTTACTTCAGAGAAAGAAAATCCTCAGATTCGCTGTGACTAGCTTTACCTTAAAGGGCACAGAGTTTTCAGTGGGAAAATTTGATTCTCTATAGTTGTAATTTTCCATCAGTTTGCACCCAGCCCAGCCTCTGTCGAGTGTGAACTTGAGTATAGAGTATTAACTAAATCCTTTCTGCCTCTAGAGGGAACACCCTGAAGAATATTGAGAAGGAATGCAACGCCAAGATCATGATCCGGGGGAAAGGGTCTGTGAAAGAAGGGAAGGTTGGGCGCAAAGATGGCCAGATGTTGCCAGGGGAAGATGAGCCACTTCATGCCCTAGTCACTGCCAATACAATGGAGAATGTTAAAAAGGCAGTAGAACAGGTGAGTGATGAGCCAAGAAAGGAAACCTCTTAATAGAAATCTGGGTGGTGGCCCAGGCATGTAGCATGTAGGCAGCTAGCTGCTACTCTTTTTTTTTTTGTACTGGGGTTTGAATCCAGGGGCACTTTTCCACTGAGCTAAGTCCCCAACCCTTTTTACTTTGCGATAGGATCTCACTAAGTTGCTTAGGGCCTCACTAAGTTGCAGGGACTGATCTCAGCCTCCTGAGTCATTGGGATTACAGTTATGCATGACTAACTTCTCGTTGTGTCTTCACTAGATCAGAAACATCCTGAAGCAAGGTATTGAGACCCCAGAGGACCAGAATGATCTACGGAAGATGCAGCTTCGAGAATTGGCTCGCTTGAATGGTACCCTTCGGGAAGATGATAACAGGTAGTGATCAGTTGAGAGGAGTGTGCAGAGACCTGAAGCAGCTGTCTTGTAAGTGGAGAGGGTGTTCACAGCCTTTGAGTTGATTTTCTCTTCTCAACAGAATCTTAAGACCTTGGCAGAGCTCAGAGACCCGCAGTATTACCAATACTACAGTGTGTACCAAGTGTGGAGGAGCTGGCCACATTGCTTCAGATTGCAAGTTTCAAAGGTGAGGAACTAGCTGTTCTGTGGGTTTTCTGGTAACCAGCGACATACAAGATAGTCTCTTTAGCACATGGTTGGGTGATGGTGTGATTGATAAAACTGAGAAGGATTAGAAACAATCTTACAGAACAATTCTGTTTTATTGTTTGTCTTGTGTCCAAGAAAACCAAAAGGTTTCTATTCTGATTATTTATTTAGTACTAGGGATTGAACCTCAGGGGAACTTTTATCTCTGAACTATATCCCCCGTCCTTTTTTTATTTTGAGAGGGTCTTGCTGAGTTGCTGAGGCTGGCCTCAAACATGGCGTCCTCTTGCAAGTAACCAGGATTATAGGTGTGTGCCACAGACCCAGATTGGTTACTATAATGTTTTCACTGAGGCTCAATAATAGTTCACTGCCTTTGCTGCTTAAAGATTTGTTCAAAGCTGGCAGGAGGCTGAGGCAGAGGATCCCAAGTTCAAGGGTCCAAGCAACTTAACTGAGATCCTTTCTAAGAATTTCAAAGAAAATAGGACTGAAGTTGTAGCTCAGTGGTAGGGCACTTGCCTAGCATGTGTGAGGCACTGGGTTTGATTTTCACTCAGCACCACAAAAAAATAAAGGTATTGTGTCCATGTACAACTAAAAAATATTTTTCAAAATTTGGGGGCCAGGCACGCTGGTGCACACCTGTAATCCCAGCGGTAGGAGGATCAAGAGTTCAAAGCCAGCCTCAGCAATTTAGTGAGGCACTAAGCAACTTGGTAAGAACCTGTCTCTAATAAAATACAAAATAGGGATGGAGAATGTGGCTCAGTGGTGGTGCTCTGGAGTTCAATCCCTGGTACCCCCCCAAAAAAAAACACAAAAAAAAACAAAAAAACAACTTGGGGATTCTAAGGCTTTGTTAAGGTTCTTTCTGGCAGTTGCCCAGTCTTGGAGAAACTTACTTTCTTTCATAATGGGCAAGTAGGATTTGATGAAACTGGAGAGTGTGAACCTGTGTTCTTGTGACTATCGGGCCTGGTGCTTCCTCACCAGTTCTCTTGGCCCAGGGCTTCTGCTGTGGCAGACACTGGTGCTCTAGATGAGGAAATGGCCCTGAACCAAGGAGCTGGTAGGATTGTTTACACTATATGCCAAGTAAGAGGTTAGAAAGAAAGGGTGACCTGAGGACTGAATCTTAAAACTGTATATTAAGGTTTCTCAGAATCAAAGTTTCCCCTGCTCTCTGTATCCCCCACCCCGCTTCAGGCCTGGTGACCCCCAGTCAGCTCAGGATAAAGCACGGATGGATAAAGAATATTTGTCCTTGATGGCTGAACTTGGGGAAGCCCCTGTCCCAGCATCTGTGGGCTCCACCTCTGGGCCTGCGACCACACCCTTGGCTAGTGCACCTCGGCCTGCTGCTCCTGCCAACAACCCGCCTCCACCGGTGAGCCTTGGGAGGGTTCTTTTGGCCTGGTCCCCTAGTCTCTTCCTCAGAGACTGGAAGCTATGGCCAAGTGCTTTGGGTGGAGCTGAGTGATGGACATGGATGGCAACATTGTTCTTCCGGAATGTCTGGCCAGTGGAGGACTTCTTACTTTGGGAGCCTCTTGTGTTTTTATCCTGGTCCTGTGGCGTAGCTGGAAGAACAGTGTTGCCATCAGGGGGAGCAGACAGGGACGTTGGCCGGAAATGCTCTCACGTAGTCTCTCATGTCCACCACCCAGAGCCGCCCACCCTGGATGAATTCTGGCCCTTCAGAGAGTCGGCCTTATCATGGCATGCATGGAGGTGGTCCTGGTGGGCCTGGAGGTGGCCCCCACAGCTTCCCACACCCATTACCCAGCCTGACAGGTGGGCATGGTGGACATCCCATGCAGCACAACCCAAATGGACCCCCACCCCCTTGGATGCAGCCACCGCCACCACCGATGAACCAGGGCCCCCACCCACCTGGGCACCATGGCCCTCCTCCAATGGGTAAGTAAGTGTCAGACCAGAAACCTTGGGGCTCTGGGGTAAGCACGGGCTTCTGTCAGGGTCCCTGTGAGCTGAAAACAGTTCTCACAATGGCTTACTAGTGCACTGGGCCTACTGGCCTTGCCAAGTCTTGGGGTCTAGAAGGAGCAAGACTATCTGAGTAAGAAATGCCTTATGCATGGGGAGGTCCAGCACTGCCTCCATATGAAGACTTCAGAGCTGCTGTCTCAAGGGTAGTGTTCAAGCTATGTGACTGAGGAAGATGTTGGGGGGTGTCTTCCCTGGCTGGTTCAAATGTCCTGCTAAGTCCCTGCTCTTTCCTTCCATCAAGATCAGTACCTGGGAAGTACGCCTGTGGGCTCTGGGGTCTATCGCCTGCATCAAGGAAAAGGTAATATTGTCTGCTTGCTGTGGGTCTCCACCTAGGTCTGGGTTAAGTAAGCAGGGGCTCTGGCCCAGGTCCTCTTCTTCCCTGAGGCCTCACCCTCCTTTGACCTACCTGCAGGTATGATGCCGCCACCGCCTATGGGCATGATGCCGCCACCGCCGCCGCCTCCCAGTGGGCAGCCCCCGCCCCCTCCCTCTGGTCCTCTTCCCCCATGGCAGCAGCAGCAGCAGCAGCCTCCACCACCCCCTCCGCCCAGCAGCAGTATGGCTTCCAGTACCCCCTTGCCATGGCAGCAAAGTGAGTGCAATATTTTGGGCTTGTGGGGGTGGGTGGGACAAGGGTTGGGGTTTAGAACAATAAGACCTCGTAGCTCACACACCTTGGGAAGAGACTCGCTCTCGGCTGGGGGATTTGGGAGGCAGAAATGGAAGGGGCCGCCTGGCCCTGGGGGTGTCTTGGGGAGGAAAGCTGATGTTTGGTGTGGTTGTGTCTGGGGAGAGATTTGTGGGGATCTAGAGGGGAGCCTGCAGTTGTAGGCAGGGTATCGGAAGTCCAGGCTCTGCCAGCTGAGTGAACTGCTGGCTGGCCCGTCTTGTACATAGGGCCGAGTGGGAAGGTGCATGCTTGCTCTGGACGGGGTTGTGATTGGGCCTGAGAGACTGCAGAAAAGGGACTGGGCAGTGGGGAGAGAGCAGCTGTGGCCTTGAGGTTGAATGTGCCGTTCGGTGGTGGCGGCGGCTGGGCGGAGGGACGTCAGAGCCGGTTCTTGAGTCTGGTACTTTTCCCTCAGCCCCTCCAGGGGCATTGGTGACAAAGGGCTTATCCTGTTAAGCCCAGAGACATTGAGGCTGACCCCAGGGTAGTCCTGCCCACCCCTCCACTCCCCATCACCAGGACAGCCCTGCCCGCCCGCCCCCCACCACCGTACCGCATGCCAAGCAAGGAGCAGGCGCCCCTCGCCCCCCATCCCAAGGCAGCAGCCGCAGAGAGCCGCGGTGTGCCCCCCGCGCGTGTGACCTTGGGCTTCTTTACCACCCCAGATACGACGACTACCACCACGAGCGCTGGCACAGGGTCCATCCCGCCATGGCAACAGCAGCAGGCGGCTGCCGCAGCTTCTCCAGGAGCCCCTCAGATGCAAGGCAACCCCACTATGGTGCCCCTGCCCCCCGGGGTCCAGCCGCCTCTGCCGCCCGGGGCCCCTCCCCCTCCGCCGCCTCCGCCACCTGGTTCCGCCGGCATGATGTATGCCCCGCCCCCTCCTCCTCCGCCTCCCATGGACCCTTCTAACTTTGTCACCATGATGGGCATGGGGGTGGCGGGCATGCCACCCTTCGGGATGCCTCCAGCTCCCCCACCGCCTCCACCACAGAACTAGACTCGTTTTTTAAGAAAATATATATTATATATAGAGAGAATTGGTCTCGTTTAAACACACGCCGAACCTCACCATATGGAGCCAGACATTGGGACGCACGCATGTGATTGTGTGTGCACGCATGTGTGTGTGTGCACGCACCGGGCTGGGCCAAGCGACTGAGGACTCGCTTGGGAACGGGCAGGATATAGTAGGGGCGCCAGCTTGGGCTCTCCTGGCGCCCCGTAGCATCGAGTGTCTTCTTTGTCTTCTTTCTCTCCTCACCCAACTCCCTTTGCCTCTCCCCAAACTGGGCCGCCAGGATCCCTCCCCGCAGCGGCGATGGCCCGAGCCATGAGAGTGAGGACTTTCCGCGCCCATTGGTGACCCTTCCAGGCAGACAGCCTCAGCAGCGCCCCTGGTGGACAGGATGGTTCGGCAAAGCAGCCTGAGTTATTTTTGTGGACGGAATCGGAACACGCTGGCTCCATATCGTGAAATTTTTATTAATTTTTTTCTTTTTCCTTTGTTATTTCCTTATCTCTTCCTTTCTTCAGACTCCGTCCAAGGAGATGCTCTCCCCGGTCTTCTGCTGCAATTAGAATCCTTCCCTTCTCTCCATTCCTCCTCCTCCTCCTCCCCCTGCCAAGGAGAGGGGAGCAAATGGTTTTAGGCACAGGCTTTGACTATTAATGTTAGGCTGGGGGGGGGTCCTTTGGTTCTAAGTGTTTCAAGGGTCCATAGCCACCCCTAAAGATATTTGTCTTAAGTTTTTGAGTAGCAGTTTATCTCTGCCACCTTGTCAAAGAGACTTGTGAAGTTGCCAAGGGTGGCTTTTCATAACCATCCTGCACTCCTGCCAGCAGTAGGGACACAGCTGAAGCCACCTTGGGCTGGCCTGCCAGCCCAGAGTCCTTTCCATGCTCCCCGACCACCTAAGCTGCCACAGAATCCATTTGTTCCTCTCCTTCCTGGAAGCCTTCCTCTTTTATTTTAGTCCCGAATGTCTGTATGTTTTGCAGTGTCTAGGGGTTTGAGCCCCTCGTTCTTTGTTCTGCTTCTCTCCCCGCCCCTTCCCTCTTCATGGAGTGATTATGTTGACAATAATGTGTAACGCGCGTTCTCTTCACTGGTTTATCTACAGAAATTTCTCTGGGCTTTTTTTCGGTGTTTGATTCAACACTGCACTAAAGGGGGGTGTTCCGTTGAATAAAAGAGCAGTGTGGTTTTCTGGGTCTGTTTCTTTATTTTAACCCTCTGCCACCACCCACAGTGGCCTCAAGGTTGCCATACTTTGTTTGTGTTCAGCATCTGGCCCCTGTTCCCCCTTCTGGAGTGAAGCCATGGGACATTAATTAAGGAAGCCTTCCACCTGCTCTCTGCGAGACTGAGTTTCCGGGAGTGGAGCATGTGGGTGGCCCCTCCGTCTCTGTCTTGTTTCTGGTTCATGCACTGGGAACCAAGCTTACCCCATATCTCTCACGTTTGTCCTTTTGAAGGCCTTTCCCTGGCACTTCGACCCCCACATTTGCTAAGCTGCAGTGGTGACTTGTGCCTGCAAGCTGCCACCTGACTAAGGCCCTGGGCCTGGGGGGCCATCAGCACTAAAGGTCAAGCCAGCTAATCCTGCCTGTCAGGCATAGTAGCTAAAATTAAAACCGCCAAGTGGCTTTTTTTCTTTCTCTGCTGGTGGCTCATGGCTGCCAACACTGTAGGCTTGGGGAGTGGTGGGGGCAAGATAGCGCTCTACCTTGTGCTTTGTCAGCACATCTTCATGGAGGGTATTAGGCTGGCTGTTTCTTTGTCTGGGGCTGTCATGGTACCTATTGTGGCATCAGAAAAATTGTGTTACAAGTCCATGAGGTAGTGAGGCTCTTGGCCACCCTCTGCTGCTGTTGCTTGGCTGTGCCACTCCTGGGAAGAGCCACCTTAGAACTGGGCTGCTCTCCAGTTTTGAGCTGGGGCTACTTCTGTTCCCTGGAGCAGAGCCGGCCATCTGGGCCTGTCCAGGATGCTGTGCTTAGCCACAAGCTGCAGGGATTGACGAGTGCTTGGAAGCAGACGAGTGGGGTGGGCCTCCCTAACTGATCCCTAAACTAGAAAAGGGTGGGCCTTTGCTCTTAATTGACAGGAGTTGGGACAGGGCCTTGGAACCCAGCTACCCTCTTTGACCTTGGCTTCACCTCATTGCTTCCTCCACAGGCTTGGTTTCCCTGGTGGGCTCATTGGGCGGTTAATTAGCTCTTTGAAGCTCTGGAAGCAGCAAAGTGGCGCTATGTGGGTTTTAGAAATAAAAATCAATAAATGACTTAACCACAGCCCAGCTATCTCCTCCACCTCTCTCCTGGGGCCAGCTGTATTCCTGTGCTCCCTCCCTCTCAGCCCCCAGCCCCAGCTTTTAAGATTTTGGAGAGTAACAGTGGCTAAAAAGGCATCTGTCTACACGAGTGGAAGCTGTTGGTCCTGTTGAGTGGCGGCAAGCACCTGCCCGGTGGCAGTGTTTGGAAAGATGGGAAACACTTGCCTACCTGCCTTACCTTGGGTGTAAGAAAGACCCACCCTCCTATTGTGACAGGGCTGTTCTGGTTTCTGCTGCTGCAGCAGTGAGCGTCCCAGCTCCCTCGAACTTGGCCAGGGGCATGCCAGTTGGGAAAGGTCAGCATCAGGGCTCTGTTACTGAGACTGGGCCAGACACCCTGCAGAAACCCAAGATTGGTCCAGGGAGGGAGGCCGAGTTTCTGCTTAGAAACCTGAACATAAACAACCTCTACTTGGTTCAGGTGGAAAAGTGAGCTTTCAGGGTTCATGCCCCTGGGGTGAGGGGCAGTTTAAGGAGAGTGGAGAGGATGGGAAGCTGGAGGTGACTTTGAGCCTCAGGGTTGACATGCTGGGCTGGGGTGTGCAGAATAAAGGTGGGGCCCTGTGGTGGTGTCACCCCAGGGAGAAGAACCTGGAGATAGTCCAAGGGTGTTGTGCCACATAATGGGAAACCCACAGAAAAGCCAGAGCTCAGGTGACCTGTAGGCCAGTACCTGGAGTGCAGGAAGATAAGGCTGGGGTGGGAATGGGGCCAGCACCAAGCAAGGTACCCACCCAGTAACCTTGGTGTCAGGTAAGGTGGGGATGGTCTGTTGGAGTCAGGTCCTTGGCAATAGGCTGAGTTAAGTCTTGGAGGCAATAGGGGGCAGTGGAGTTTGTGTGACCCCAGCATGCTGCCACCATCAGGGTGGTGAAAGTCTAGATAATGAGCTCAGGCTTGTCAGGTGGTGACTCCCAAGAAATCGCTCTGCCACAAGTCTCTAAGGGAGAATGCAGGTCAGGGCCACCTCACACGGGGCCATACCAGAGGCTAGGTGCAGCCGAATGCAGATGGGGATTGAATTGTGAAAGGGAGCTGCCAGGCATTTTTTTTTAATTTTCTCCATTAAAAATGGGAAATAGGAGTGGTGGTGCACACCTATAATCCAGAGGCTCAGGAGACTGAGGCAGGAGGACTGCAAGTTCTAAGCCAGCCTCAGTGGCCTGGGGGATGTGGCTCAGTGGTTTAAGTGTCCTGGTACCAAAAATAAAAGGAAATAGTGCCTCAGAAACTATGCTTGAGGCACTGGGCTCCATCCTCTGTACCACAAAGAAAAAAAAAAATTGTCACTGTCTACCCAAGTGCTTTTCATTGTTTTCCTGATCTCTTTCTGGAAATGTGGCCTCCCCATCCGCCAAATACAAGCAGGCCAACACCCCTCTGTCTGGGGCAGGTGGAAGAGTGGAGGCCTTGCAAATGGGCCTGCACTGCTGGTGACTCCAGGGTCTGGTCTGCTGCAGCTTAGTCAACAGCTTGGCTGACCTGAAGCAGACTCAATAGCACCCCACAGCTGCCCAAACCTCTCTGACCTGCTGCTTTGGCCCTCAAGTATAACAGCCAGTTCTTCCCCTGGACTAGCCTGCCACCCTGGGAGGCCCAGCCAGCCTTTGAAATAGTACAGACTCCTAGGTTCTCTTTGCCCAAAGAATAAAAACAAGTTCCAAAGTCTACCCTCAAGAGATTAGGGCAACTGGAAGAGGCAGGGTTTATATAGCCTCAATTTGAGAATATAATTTTTTTTTTTTTTTGAAAGGGGTATCAGGGATTGAACCCAGGGGCATTGAACTACTGAGCCACATCTCCAGCCCTTTTTTATATTTGGAGACAGGATCTCACTGAGTTGTTGCTGAGACTGGCTTTGAACTTGTGATCCTTCTGCCTCAGCCTCTGGAGCCATTAGGATTATAGGCATGCACACCCAGCAGAAGTAGACAATGGAATCTAAAGCTCAGAAAGCTAAAGCGACCAGTCCAAGGGCACACAGCAAACCAGTGTCAGGGACAGGACATAAGCAATGAATGGGGCCTGAAGCCGAATGGGGGAAAGGTGCAGAGTAGATCCCATTTTTAAGTGAGGTCACAGAGCCATGAATCCTGACCTACTAATCCTTGCCCTGTGTGGCCCCCGATAGGCAGAGGGGGGTGAGAGAGGGCCTACGCTGAGCTTGTGGGTCCCAGGGAGACCCGAATGCCACTAACCACTATCACTGAACGAGTGGGGATGCTTCAGTTTCTCCCCTCACGGTGGCCCACAGGACTACAGTTCCCAGGGACTCCTGCTCCAGGCTGGGAGCCTCAGCACAGCTCGCCTGTAATCTGACCATGCCTCACGGAAAGGTCACTGCAGAGCTCCTTGAGGGACAGCAACAGGGGGAACTTAGTGTGGCTCAACTTTGGTAGGGGTGGGGTAAGGGCAGTTTCCCTATCTTAGGCAACCCCCCCCCCCCATGCCACCTGCTGGAACTCAGGTCCTGGTCCCCCTTCTCACAGCTGGTCAGTGTCTTGAATGCTGGCCACACCTCTGTTCAAGCCACACTGACCCTTAGTTCTTGGCCCCTCTTGCCATAACATGCGGCCCTCCTACCTGTGTGCAGCCACCAACGGTGCCCCAGCCCAGGTTCTCTGTCATGATAAACCTGACCAGGGCTCATTTTTCCTCAGTCTGCACCCCCTGGCAAATGTCTAAAGGGCTGAGGATATCACTTAGCAGGACCTGGCTTCCATCTCCAGCACCACTAAAAGAAAAGCAAAAAAGTGTAAAGCAAGCCCTGCTGCTCTGCTGAGGGTAGATCGTGTCTAGAACCCAGGACTAGGCCTGCTGAAACCCGTTCTCCGTGACAGCCCCTCAGCCTCTGCAAGAGTCCACAGTCCATGGGGCTGGGATTGTGGTTCAGAGGGAGAGCGCTCACCTCACATGCATAAGGCACTGGGTTTGATCCTCAGCACCACATAAAAATAAAGGTATTGTGTCTGCCTATAAGTAAAAAAATAAACATTAAAAAAAAAAAAAAAGTTCACAGTCCAGCCCCACACTTCATCTGTAGCTCAGGAAAGGGGCCCAGCAGGGGATGCCTTAGCCCAAGTCACCGCCTCCCAGTCCAATGCTGCCTGCCTCATCTTGCCTGGAAACCTGCAAAAAGCAGGAACAGGACAGAAGACGGACTGTAGGAAGTGGGTCAGTACAGGCTGCAAACAGGCCTCCCTTCCCTCCCCTCCTCTTGCCCCCAAAATAGCTCCAAGTCTCCTGGCCAAGACCCTCCCATGGCAAGGGGAGGTGGGGCAAGCCACTCTGAGCCAGGCTTTAAATCCCTTCTGGGCTGGGGAGCTCCACTCCCTGGCTGGAGATTCTGCAGAGGCCGCCTGTCCACTTGCCCCTCAGTCCGGCCCGCCCTCCTGCAACCATGTCCCGGCCCCTGTCAGACCATGAGAAGAGAAAGCAAATCAGCGTTCGTGGCCTGGCCGGCGTGGAGAACGTGACTGAACTGAAAAAGAACTTCAACCGGCACCTCCATTTCACACTGGTCAAGGACCGCAATGTGGCCACCCCACGCGACTACTACTTTGCACTGGCCCACACTGTGCGTGACCACCTCGTTGGGCGCTGGATCCGCACACAGCAGCACTACTATGAGAAGGACCCCAAGGTGCTACTGGGGGCACCCTTGAGGGGGGGGATGGGCTGGGATTCTGCCAGGGAGCTGGGAGACCCTGACCAAGTGGCTGCCCCTTCCTGGGGCCTGGGTTTTCCGTGACAAAATAAAGGGTCACCTCAGGGTCTTGGGGTTGGAGGATCCAGGTTGCCAAGCTGAAAGGGTGAGGCTAGGGGCTAGGCAGGGGGCTGAGGGCAGGTGGCTGCTTGCAAAGGGCTAATGCCCATTTAAGGTTGGAGGGGCTGCTGATGGCAGGAAGGTTCAGGTGGCCTGGTTTGCGCCCTCGGTGGGAGGACATGTCACTGTATGTGTGTGTGGTATGCCTGTACCATGGGTGGGGCAAGGCTAGGGAGTCTGGGACGGCAGGGATCAAGTGTCTGGTGGGGTCATGGATAAATGTCAGCAACCTAATACCCCATGCCAGGGGTGGGGGAGGGGCGGGAGGGGACCAGGAAACGGGGAGACCAGGCACTATCAGCATCCTCATGCCGGCTGTCTCTCCATCCGCTTCTTGGCACTGAAGCTAGAGGGCCAAGAGGAACTGGGCACTGCATGGATGGGAGGCGGCAATCTCTAGCCCTGAGTCATTGTGTGACCTTGAATAAAGGCCTCTTTTCTCTGGGCCTTGTCCTTGTCCTTTGGGGGAGTACTTATAGGTGCTTCTTTACATCCTGACCCCCTGATGGACTATTGGGGGTGTGTGGGTATGACTGAGGGGGACTCCACTTCTCCCAAGCACCTAAATTCCTGAGGTGGGTCTGACCAGCCCCATTCTCCAGATGGGGAAACTGAAGCCAGAGAGAAAAGGCGTGTGTCTGAAGTCAGAGGAATGATGTACCTTACCTGTGCCCTGAAGTCTGAGGACAAAAAAAAAAAAAATTGGGAACAGATATGAGACATGCTGGGGCATGGGAGTGAGACAGGAGGGTGAGAGACTGAACGCTGATGGTGACTCTGACCCCTTTCCTGTCCGCCTGTCTCTCTGGGCAGAGGATCTACTACCTGTCTCTGGAGTTCTACATGGGACGGACACTGCAGAACACGATGGTGAACCTGGCCTTGGAGAATGCCTGTGATGAGGCCACCTACCAGGTGTGGGGGGGTCTTTAGGACTGGGGATGTTCTCTGCTGGCACTTGGTGCTGACCACTGCCACCCCTCCCCACAGTTGGGCCTGGACATGGAGGAGCTAGAGGAAATTGAGGAGGATGCAGGGCTGGGCAACGGGGGCCTGGGACGGCTGGCAGGTGAGAGGTGGCTTACAGGAGTGGGCTGGGCAGAGGGTTCCTTCCTGTGGGTCCCTGACACCCACCTCCATGAACACCCCCAGCCTGCTTTCTGGACTCCATGGCAACACTGGGCCTGGCTGCCTATGGCTACGGGATTCGCTATGAGTTTGGGATTTTTAACCAGAAGATCTGCGGGGGTTGGCAGGTGAGCAGCTTTGGTCCTGACCTTGTGGCTGGCACCCAGTCCTGATGCAGAGGTCTCCCATTTGGTCATCCAAATAGGATAGTTCCAGAATCAGCCCCAGCTTCCAAAGAAAGCACCCCGGCCCCTCCCCAGTTGCCCTCAAACCAGCTGGTGACCCCTGGAATATGTGGTCTACACTATGGACCGCTAGGGACAGACATGTCCTACAGGACAGCCCACCAAACCAGGGCCCACTGTAGAGGGCGCTCCAGGCCTCTGCTCCTGCCCTGCCTCATCAGCCACCATGGCCTGGGTCCCTGGGTCTGACGCTGCCTTCTTTTGCCCTGACCTGCCTTCCACTCAGATGGAGGAGGCTGATGACTGGCTTCGCTACGGCAACCCTTGGGAGAAGGCTCGACCTGAGTTCACATTGCCTGTGCACTTCTATGGCCGAGTGGAGCACACGAGCCAGGGTGCCAAGTGGGTGGACACTCAGGTGAGGATGAAGGGCTGGGGGAGGGAGCTCCTAGAGGAAAGAGCCTGGAGGCTATTGGACCCAACCGCCTGAGGATCAGAGAGTTTAAGCACTTACTTAGAGTCACACAGCCTGAGCCAGGAAAGGCTGGAATGAGGATCACAGGGGGCCCAGGCTCAGTGCAAAGGGAGGAGAGAGGCTGTCCCTGCTCCAGCAATGCCTCTCCCCTGCCCCCACTACTGTCCACACCACTAGAGTCATCAAAGGAACCTGACTCCTGCAGAGCTGACCTGGGGGTACTGAGGAAAGCAAACCGACAACCTCAAAAGGGGCCAAGGGGAGAAAATTAAGGCCTCCCGAATACAGTTGCTCTGCATCACCCAACAGCAAGTTACAGGGGGCCTAAAGCTAAGCAGGCAGCTGAATCCCTGGTCAGTCCCCTTGCTGTGGCTGCAGGTCACGGCCTCTAGATGGGCCACCCAGAAGCCTCTATGCTTTCACAAGTGGCATTTATTCCACTGATATTCAGAGTGAGGCCCAGGGGCTGTGGCGGCTGGCACCTGCGGCTCCGGCTAGAACACCAGAGACTGGCTCCCTCGGGCTCTGCCAACCTGTGTCTCTGCTCTTGGATCGGTTGTTCCCCCTCCCAGTTTCTGTGCTCCAAGTGGGAGAGTGGCTGATGTCTCCTCAAGGGGCTCCCTTGGAGGAGTGGATGTGCCTTGGCACTGAGGTGGCAGGCCGAGTTTAGCAGCCATTACTCTGAGGGAGACGGAGACAGCATCAGTCACTGCTAATTACCTCCATGATCAACCAGACATAAGACCTTTAGATGGACTTGACCTCTGTGCCCCTTCATAACCCAGGGCTCCCTTAGCCCTCTCATGAGTCCAGAGTGTCCTCTGGCTTTTGCTCAGCCACATCACTGCAGAGTGGCCACCAACACAGCCAGCCCTACCGTGGGCTTTGGATTTGTCACTCTGTAGCTTCCTAGAACACTCATGAGAATGTAATAAGATCGAAATTGGGGGTTTCTGCTTCTTCTAGATGAGATCCAGAGAGGTCATCTGTTTGCTCATAGTAACACAGCTAATGCATTCATTAGCACTGGGCCAAGACCAGGGCTGGGAGGTGACAGAGTGCAGGGGCCACGCCTTCAGCTCCAGCCCTGTGGGAGAGGGAGGCTCCAGAGTCACAAGCAGGCAGATGTCCAGGGCTGCCCCCACCCGGCATCTCTGACAGAGTGCTCCCTGCAGGTGGTGTTGGCCATGCCCTATGACACACCTGTGCCCGGCTACCGCAACAACGTTGTCAACACCATGCGCCTCTGGTCCGCCAAGGCACCCAATGACTTCAACCTCAAGGACTGTGAGTTCATCCTCCCGTCCTGCTAGTTAGCAGCCCACCCGCCCCCCCCGCTTGGCTCACGCTCAGCTCCAGCCTGACCCTGTCCCCACTTCATCCCTCAGTCAACGTTGGCGGCTACATCCAGGCTGTGCTGGACCGAAATCTGGCTGAGAACATCTCCCGTGTCTTGTACCCCAATGATAACGTGCGTTGCCCTTTGGGCTGGCATCTGGAAGCTTGAGTCCTTGGGAGAGGGGTCAGGGGAGCTGGGGAGGGACACTCTCTGCTGCCCTAGTGTCATTAGAGCATATTGCTGGCCCTGTGTGCTCTGTGTCCCCCACCTCGCTCTTTGAGTGGGAGGACACCTGAGTCCTGAAGGAGGCAAGATAGGGTAGCTCATCATGGATGGCTGTCCCTGGTGACACCCACAATACCCCCAGTCCCTCTGTGCCCCTGTCCCTGACTCATTCCTGCTCTACTCCTTGGGTCCGGGGGGCCTGGGTAGTTCAGGGCCTCTTCTGGCCCCGCCCACGGCACTCTAGGCCACATCCCTGTCATCTCTCACTGTCTCTAGTTCTTTGAGGGGAAGGAGCTGCGGCTGAAGCAGGAGTACTTTGTGGTGGCTGCCACCCTGCAGGACATCATCCGGCGCTTCAAGTCTTCCAAGTTCGGTTGCCGTGATCCTGTGCGCACGAACTTCGATGCCTTCCCGGATAAGGTACGCCCCCAAGACTGCCTTTACCCTGTCCGGTGTGTGACACCACCTCTCCCTTCCCGCCTTAGCCGGCCTCTCTCCGCCGTGGGTGAGGAGGTGGCTCCCTTCAGCAGGCGCGGAGCTGCACTCTTCCTGTCTGTTGCTGGGGCCCACTACCCCTGGGCACCTGGGTCCCAGCTCAGCCCCAGAAGGGGCAGAGGACAGTCACCACGCACTTGGGTCAGGGCCCATATTGACTCCTCTGCCTCCCCCTAGGTGGCCATCCAGCTTAATGACACCCACCCCTCCTTGGCCATCCCCGAGCTCATGAGGATCCTGGTGGACCTGGAGCGGCTGGACTGGGACAAGGTGGGCTCAGGACCCTGCCACCTTGAGCTTATGCTCTGCCTCAGGGTCCCCTTCCCAGACAGGAGGAGGACAAGAGCTGAGCGGGAGACCTGAAGGTGGGGGCTGTGGTGTAGAGGGCCGTGCCCTCCAGCCTCGTCCTAACGCCCTGCCTCGTGTCCCAGGCCTGGGAGGTGACAGTGAAGACCTGCGCCTACACCAACCACACGGTGCTGCCCGAGGCCCTGGAGCGCTGGCCTGTGCACCTAATGGAGACCCTGCTGCCCCGGCACCTTCAGATCATCTATGAGATCAATCAGCGCTTCCTCAACGTGAGCCCGGGCGGTGGCAGTGTGCCTGGGAGCGGGGCGTGGCAGGGGTATCCAGCCAGGACCTGAACCGTGGGCACGTGAGGGCTATGGGCAAGGCTGGGCAGGTGGTAGGAGCTGGGGACGCGAGTTCCTGGGTCCTGGTCCTAACTCTGGGCTCTTGCGGCACAGAGGGTGGCTGCCGCATTCCCCGGGGACGTAGACCGGCTTCGGCGCATGTCACTCGTGGAGGAAGGTGCGGTGAAGCGCATCAACATGGCGCACCTGTGCATCGCCGGGTCGCACGCGGTCAACGGGGTGGCTCGCATCCATTCTGAGATCCTCAAGAAGACCATGTGAGCCGACTCCGAAGACCCGCCCCTCTTTCGGCCCCGCCCACCCCACCGTGCCCTGGAGGTGCCACTCAGTTCGATCATTCAGGCACCCCCTCATCCCTGGTGGTCCCTTCCAAAGATGTCGGGTTTTTACATACACCATAACCCTTTCCAGTACAGTCCTGTTCCCAGCTGACCCCTCTTAAGCTCAGCACCCCACCTCCCCCAGGGCTGCATCCCCCACTCTAGATATTAGAGTAAGGACCCCAGGGAGGAGAGCCCTGCTGGCGTGAGTGGTGACTCCTACCCAACCTCATGTTGCAGCTTCAAGGACTTCTATGAGCTGGAGCCTCATAAGTTCCAGAACAAGACCAATGGCATCACCCCACGGCGATGGCTGGTTCTGTGTAATCCGGGGTTGGCAGAGGTCATTGCTGAGGTGAGAAGCCACTATAGGGCCAGTAGGGCCAACACAGATCCCTTCAGGCATCAGATGGGTACCGTTGTGCAGGTAGCTCACTGTGCAAGTGCTCCCAGGTGAGGGCTGAAATCCATCCTCCATTGGGTTCCCAAGCCTAGCACGTGTCCGGAGAGAGGAGCACCATTTCCTTATCTGCCTGAGCTGTACTCAAGGGCTAATGGGGGCCGGCTACAGAGGTCCACCTGGTGGAGTTCACAATCTGTTAGAAGGGTCATCAACAGGTCACATCTGAAATGAGACTCTGAGAGGCTGATGTCTGATAGAGGAGGCTCAAGGTTATGGCGGAAAGGCCAGGGATCCAGGAAGGCCAGCTGTGTTCAGCGGGGGTCAGCCATCAGAGCTCAAGGTCGGGAGGGGAAGAGGATGCACCATGCCCTCACAGTGGGGCTGGAGGAGGAGCGGCAGGCGTGGGGAGGAGCCTGGCTGAGCTGGGAAGGGACCCCTCCTCTATGTCTGGAGGTAGGAGGTGGAGGGGCGGGGCTTGGCTGACCCCCATCCTCCCACAGCGCATCGGGGAGGAATACATCTCGGACCTGGATCAGCTGCGCAAACTACTCTCCTACGTGGACGATGAAGCCTTTATCCGGGACGTGGCCAAAGTGAAGCAGGTGGGGAGGGCTGTCAGCTGGGACGGCTATACCAGGGCTGGCATGCGGTGAGCGCAGGAGGACCCAGACACCTGGGTCAGGATGGCAGTCAGAGCCCATCTCCCCTGCCAGACCCAGGCCTTGGCTGGAGTTGCGGTCAGTGATGGAGGGCAGCATGGACCTCACTGGGAGCGTGTGGGCATGGACTACAATGTCTGCCTTGGAGCAGGGGTGGAAGAGGGTGGCCAGTGAGCCTCCTGCGTCTACCTTCCTGAGCCTGGGTGAAAGGAAAGACGACATGAGGACTATAGGAATTCTTTTTTATTTTTATTTTTTTGTGGCGCTGGGGCTTGAGTCCAGGGTCTCAGGCAGAATCTCTACTACTGAGCCACATCTCCAGCCTGGACTGGAGGATTTCTTGATGAAGACTACTAGTAAGCACCCCACTGTGCCTGCAGGAAAACAAGTTGAAGTTCTCCGCATACCTGGAGAGGGAATACAAAGTCCACATCAACCCCAACTCACTCTTCGATGTCCAGGTGAAACGGATCCATGAATATAAACGTCAGCTCCTCAACTGCCTTCATGTCATCACCCTGTACAACCGTGAGTGGCAGGGTCTCCGCCTGTCCCTGCTTGCAGCTTCTAACACCACACTGTTTGATCCAAAGCTCCTTGGGCCTGGTGACAACATGGTATTATCCCCATTCCACAGATGGGCAAATTGAGGCTCGAGAGGGGGACGAGGACAGCCACAGGGCAAGTAATTGCCCAAGTCAGGCCTGCTATCTTCTAGTCCAGGCCCTGGCTGCCTAGGTGCTCTCAGGGGCTTCTGCCCTGAAGGAAAACTGGCCTACTTCATCCTCTCATTTCCATAGGCATCAAGAAGGAGCCCAATAAGTTTTTTGTGCCTCGGACTGTGATGATTGGAGGCAAGGTGAGAAGCACAGACATCTAGGTTGAATCCACCCCACTGGTTTGTGGGATAAAGGGTCAGGAACAGGGTGGTAGCACTGACCCCAGACTGTGCTCTTAGGCCGCACCCGGGTACCACATGGCCAAGATGATCATCAAGCTCATCACTGCCATTGGGGATGTGGTCAACCACGACCCAGTGGTGGGAGACCGCCTCCGTGTGATCTTCCTGGAGAACTACCGAGTCTCGCTGGCTGAGAAAGGTGGGGTGCGACTGGCAGGAACCTAGGGAGGCCCTGACTAGTTAGGTCCTAGGAGAGGCATTGGTTATTTTTTCCTGGGGTGCTTGCACATTAAAGCAGGGGTTGTAGAGGGCTGAGCTGCGAACATGAGCTCCTTCAGTGGCGGCAGGGCAGGGTGCAGTCCCAGGGGAGCTGGGTATTGGTGGTGCCCTTCAGATCACACAGTGGAGGATTCAGGTTGGCTGGCTCCTAGATATTGGTGAATGACAAGAGGAGGAGGGTGGGAGTTGGAGACGGAGATTGGTTAGTGAGGACTAGAGGGATAAGGTAGAGGGGACCCTGATCTGGCTCTGCCCAGGCCAGCCTAATACAGCTGGGATGGGGCGGTTCCCCAAGTTGACATAGTTCTCTGCTGCTGCCCTACAGTGATCCCAGCAGCCGACCTCTCTGAGCAGATCTCCACAGCTGGCACAGAGGCCTCAGGCACCGGCAACATGAAATTCATGCTCAATGGGGCTCTGACCATTGGCACCATGGACGGGGCCAATGTGGAAATGGCAGAAGAGGCAGGAGAGGAGAACTTCTTCATCTTTGGCATGCGGGTGGAAGACGTGGACAGGCTTGACCAAAGAGGGTAAATGGGGGTCAAGGACTCCAAAGTTGAGTGTTCATTGGCAGGAGGCACTAACTATGGCTGTTGGAGTGCAGGGTTAGGAGGCAGGGGCATGCCTGGAAAGGGACCCAGGCTGTGCAAGGACTTAGTTATGGCCATGAGTATTGTGGAAGACTTCTGAGGGAGCTTAGAGTTCATAAGGTGAATGAAATGGGAAAAGAAAGAAAAACACAGAACTGAAGAGAAAGAAACAGAAAGTCATGTCAACCCTAAGGGATAATATTATGATGGAATTGGAGGTAAAATTAAACCATTAGCTACCTGGAAATCATGGCCAAAGAGAAGACCGTACGTAGAGTTGTAGTTACAACTGTGCTGTGGTCAGGAGCACAGTTATTAAAGGAGGCTTTTTTTTAAAAAAATTTTTTTGTTGTTCAATGGACTTTTATTTTATTATTGATACGTGGTGTTGAGAATAGAACCCAGTGCCTCACACATGCTAGGCAAGTGCTCTGCCACTGAGCCACAATCCCAGACCTACAGGAGACTTTTTTTTTTTCCCCATTAATTTTTTTTTTTGCCCAGGCTGGCCTCAAACTCATAATCCTCCTGCCTCAACTTCCCAAGTAGCTGGGATTCCCAGCTAAAATTTTATTTATTTTTGTGGTGCTGCAATCTAATTTGAGGGCTCTCCACATGCTAGGTGAGTACTCTACCACTGAGCTACATCCCAGCCTAAAATTTATTTTTTAAATATGATTTTTTAATTATAAAAGTAATGCCTCCTCATTAATTAGAAAAATATAAAACAACAAAGAGTAAAATAACTGTCACCCATAATTGCACACCTAGGTTAAAAGCCACAGTTCCCTTCTTTATGTGTGTTTCTATGTATACACACTCTCTCTCTCTCTCTCTCTCTCTCTCTCTCTCACACACACACACACACACACACATATATATGTGTACATGCATATATAGTTTTTAAAAAGTTGGGGATAAGGGCCAGCATGGTGACACATCCCTGTAATCCCAGGGGCTTGGGAGGCTGAGGCAGGAGGATTGCAGGTTTGAAGCCAGCCTCAGCAACTTAGAAAGGCTATATGCAACCTAGTGAGATGCTGCCTCAAAATAAAAAATAAAAAGGGCTTGGGATGTGCTTCAGTGGTTAAGCATTCTTGGGTTCAATCCCTGGTACAAAGAAGAAAAATGTTTAGCAAAAGTTGGGAATAAGGTATGTGAATTTTAAGCTCTGATACCTTATTTAATACTGAAGAGACCTTTCCTTTCTTATTTTTTGCAGTCCTAGGGATTGAACTGAAGGCTTCACACATGCTACAGGGGACTGTGTGGGGCCCAAAGTGTCAGCTAAAGCAGGGCCTGGAATCAGAGACATTGTGGAGGAGGCCTTGATTTCTGTTAGGAAAGGGCATCTCCAGCTCTTTTATTTGTTATTTTATTTTAAGACAAGGTCTTACTAAGTTGTTGAAGCTGCCCTTGAACTTGTGATCCTCTTCCCTCAGCCTCCTGAATAGCTGGGATTACAGGCATGTGCCACCATGCCTGGCTAGAGAGACTTTTTTTGTTTGTTTGTTTGGTACCAGGGATTGAACCCGGGGCGCTTAACCACTGAGCCACATCCCCAGACCTTTTTTTAAAATTTTATTTTAAATTTATTTTTTTAATTTTTAGTTGTAGATGAACACGCTAACTTTATTTATTTTTTTTATATGGTGCTGAGGATGGAACCCAGTACCTCAGATGTGCTAGGCAAGCTCTCTACCACTGAGCCACAACCCCAGCGCCCCCAGACCTTTTGTGTACTTTATTTAGAGACAATCTCACTGAGTTGCATAGGGTCTCACTAAGTTGCTGAGGCTGGGTTTGAACTCACGATCCTCCTGCCTCAGCCTCCTGAGTTGCTGGGACAGGTGTGTGTCACCATGTCTGGCTTAGCAAGACATTTTCCATGTCATTAGTTTTCAAAATCTTTTAAAATGTTTGTATAGTGTTCCATCTTAAGGACATGCATTATTATTATTATTATTATTTGGACTGGGGATTAACTCAGAGGCACTTAACCACTGAGCCACATCCCCAGTCCTTTTTTTTTTTATATATATTTTATTTAGAGAGAGAGTCTCACTGAGTGGCTTAGGGCCTTGTTAAGTTGCTGTCTGGCTTTGAGCTCACCATCCTCCTGCCTCAGCTTCCTCATCAGCTGTGATTACAGGCATGTGCCACTACACCAGGCTTATATATTTAATTCATTTCATATGGTTGGACATTAAGGTTAATTTTGCCTGTTAGTCTAAACATTACTGTAATGAACAACCTTTTACATCATTGTTCCCTTAAAAGAATTACTAGAAGAGTTTTTGTTTTGTTTTGTTTTGTTTTTGGTCAAAAATTATGAGCTCTTAAGGCTCAGACACAGATTGCCAGATTGATTCCAGTTTATACTTCCACCAATAGCCTCAGAGAGCTGGCATTCAATGCCAAGAAGAACCTCTCCTGTGAGGCTTGACTAAAAATTGGCTTTGTCCTTTCGGCAGGAAGGTGCTGTGAAACATCCTGAGCAAGGTCCCACATTTTTAGGATTAGGCTTTAGAACAGTTCTGGTTGCAGGGCAGAGACTGGATTGTAGGGGGTGGAGGGGGGACTGTGTGGGGGCCCAAAGACTCACCTAAAGCAGGACAGCACAGGGGCCTGGGATCAGAGACATTGTGGAGGAGGCCTTGGTTTCTGAGAGGAAAGGGCAGGAAGTGAAGGAGGCCAGGCTGGCCTTGTGGAGGGTGTCGAATGGGGAGTCTGGGGAATAGGTTTTGCCATCTCAGAAAGTGGAGGAAAGCTGGTACGCCTGCAGTGATCTGGGTTGGATTATCAGAAATTAAGGGACATACCTGAGGATGTACCTGTTGATGCCACCTGGAGCTCAAAGACAAGGCCAGGGATGGGCTTGGGATGGTGGCGGATAAAGACATTCACAGAGGTTTTTTCCTTTCCTTTCCTTCTTTTTCTTTCTTTTTTCTTTCCTGGTGCTGGGAATAGAACCCAGGGCTCTACCACAGAGCTGCACACCAGCCCAGGCCATTCATGGAGGAAGCAGTAATGGTGTGGAAGAGCCCGTGTTTGGGCCCTTGGCTCTAAGACTTACCTTTCCATCCAGGCTGAGTTTCCTCATCCACAAAGTGGGAGAGGAAAAGTGGAGCAGAGTGGAGGGGACTGCTGGGAAGGGACCTCCAGAGGGGGTGTAGCAGCTCAGGGAGGACAGCAGCAGGCTGGGCCTGGGTTTGACTGAAGGAGGATTTCCCAGATCTTTTTTTTTTTTTTTTTTTTTTAATTTTTTTTTTTTTTTTTTTGTAGTTGACAGAATGCCTTTATTTTATTCATTTATTTATATGTGGTGCTGAGGATCAGACCCAGTGCCTCACACATGCTAGGCAAGCGCTCTAACACTGAGCTACAACCCCAGCTCCTTCCCAGATCTTCTCTGGAGGAGGATCCAGGAAGCCCTTACTAGGGAGTTGACCACAGCTCTGCCCTGGCAGGTATAATGCCCAGGAGTACTATGACCGCATTCCTGAGCTCCGGCAGGTTATTGAGCAGCTGAGCAGCGGCTTCTTCTCTCCCAAACAACCTGACTTATTCAAGGACATTGTCAACATGCTCATGCACCATGACCGGTGAGCTGGCTGTCCAGGCAACCATGCAACTGGGCTGCGGGGCTGGGCAGGGCTTAGGGGTGGGGGTGGGGAGGCTGAACAGGGTCCTTAGCAGCTGTGGCCAGGTTCTTTTTTTTTTTTTTTAATTTATATTTTAGTTTTATTTAGGTGGACACAATATCTTTATTTTTTATTTTTATGTGGTGTTGAGGATCGAACCCAGGGCCCTGCATGCCAATCCAGCGCGCTACGGCTTGAGCCACATCCCCAGCCCTGTGGCCAGGTTCTTTTGAAAGCAGCATCACTCTCCAAGTCCCTAGCTATCCACTGGGGCAGAATGACCCAGACCTTGCTGCCTCTCCTTTCCCTTCCAGGTTTAAAGTCTTTGCAGATTATGAAGAATATATTAAATGCCAGGAGAAAGTTAGTGCCCTGTACAAGGTGAGAGGTCCTGGGCCGGGGGTTGGCAGGGCTTTGGTGCCCTGGCTGGGATGAGGCAGAAGTTGGGGAACATGCTTACGGGAGTGAACTCAGAGTTCCCCTTTGGCCTATAGAACCCGAGAGAATGGACGCGGATGGTGATCCGGAACATAGCAACCTCGGGCAAGTTCTCCAGTGACCGCACCATTGCCCAGTATGCCAGGGAGATCTGGGGTGTAGAGCCTTCTCGACAGCGTCTGCCAGCCCCTGATGAGAAGATCTGAGCTTCCAGACCAGACCCCAAGCCTGCCCTTGAGTGTTTGCTATCCCTTGGGCCAGCTCCAGCTGGTCACCCTGAGAGTGGGCCACTGGAGTTAGGTCTTTAGGCCCCTTCCTGGAATCCTCATTTTCTCAGCCTCTAGGTCCCAGCATCCTGGTAACTAAGGACATTGCCCTCTTCCTGTCCTTGGGCTCCCTGTCCTCTCCTATTTATGGGGTCTGACCAACTTCACCCACTCCCCAATAAACTGATTCTCCCTGGAGCGTCCTTACTCTGTGGGAAATATTTTTAGCTTTTGGCGGACACAACAGCAGCTGCACAATCACCCTCTTAACCCTCCTACCCCTGCCAGCAGGTGCGTCCTGGGCTGGGGGGGAGCGGCCCATGGGGGCGGGGCCTGGGACTCTCCCTTACCCTAGTGTCAGCCTCCACGCCTTTCTTCCCAGTGCTGTGTCCATACTAGGTCAGCTGCCAGCTAGGCTGGCTGAAGGCGGGGCGTCCTTCTGGGTGGGGCCCACTGGGGCTGGGAGCCGGGACTTGGGATGAATCCTCCCGGACTACCGAGGATCCACACGGTCGCCGGAGGAACCCAAGAGGGGGCGTGGCCTGTGGGTGCTTGGCGCCCTCTTAGCCCCGCCCCTATCCCCGCCCCACTGCGGCGTTTTGGGGTCTCTTAGCAGGTGGCTCAGCTTGGTAGAGTCGTGGTGGCGTTAGGACTGGGGAAATGCACGGACCGTTTAGACTAGGCCTTTGTCATCCCCTCATTATGGGGAAACTGAGAGCCAGGAACGGCCTGTTTCTGAATTTCACGGTACCAAGACTGAGGTGTGGGAGGAGGTCCTGCCTCCCGGCCTCAGGCAGGGAGGGGCAAGCCTCAGCAGGGAGGTTTGGGGCCCGTGGTTTCACAGTGAGTGTGTTTGAACCGAAAAGGCCGGAAACGGTTACCAGTTCCCTTGGCCCGGCTTGTGGGGACCCCAACTGCTTGCGGCTGCCCCTCCCAAGTTGGTCTTCCCGGGGCCCAGGCCTCCAGTCTCCAAGCTGCGGAGAACCCAACCGCCGCTTGCAGCTGCCCCTTTCCATCCGGCCCGAGGACAGCCACGCCCTCCCGAGTGAACTGGAGAACCCCTTCGCCCCGTCCCCAGACATCCAGGCCGCATCTCCAGGTAGCTGGATTGTCATCCCTCGCCCCACACGGGACCTTCTCCCCCCAGTGTTCCACCTCGTCCTAGCCCCATCCCCCAGACTGTCACAGGGATCCTCTGCCCCCAAACCCCCCCGACCTCCATCGGGCTAGCGCCTCCGCCGCCCGCAGGAAGACGCGCGGCCCGGCACCGGGTTAGCCCCGTGGGAACGGTAGTATCGAAAACAGGAACCCGGGCCGGGGGGCTGGGCGGGGCGCCCCTTCCCCACCGCAGTCCGCTTCCTGCCCCTCCCGGTTTCCTCCGTCCGACACCCAGGCGGGGCGGAGGGCAGTGGGCGTCCGGGGTGGGGGAGGGGGCTTTTAGATTAGTCCCCCGCCCCCTCATCCCTCCGTTTGCCAACCCTTGGCGCGCCTCGGGGCGCAGCCCCCAGCCTGCGGCGCCGGCGTCCGGGGCGGCGTGGCAGGGGAGGGGTTAAGCTGCCGCAGGGACCGCCGCGTGCTGGGCGAGGGGGAGCCCCGGTGGAGAAGGCGCAGCCGGCGGTGCGGAGCCGGGCGCAGGGGCGGGAGGGGCAGGGAGGGGAGGGGAGGGGGCGGCTGCGGCGCGGGGGCGGGGCGGCAGGGAGCTGGGCCGCGGCGCCGAGAGCGGGTTGGAGCCGCAGCCGCATCGAGGTCGGCGGGCGGGAGCGCACCGAGGTGGCCGGACGGACCGGGTGCGGCGGGTCCCAACAGTGAGTGAGCGAGCGCGGGCGGGGCGCTGGGCGGAGGAGGGCGCGGCCCCTAGGGTCCCTTGGGGCGGCGCGGCCAGGTTGGGGTGGCGGATGGGTGGGGAGTCTGCCGTCCCTGTCCGGGGTAGGAGAGCTGCATCGCTCTGGACTACCTGCGGGAGGGGGGGCTTCTACAGTGCACCCAGTTCTTCCCTGCTACATCTCTCAGTCTGACCTTTCCCTACTAGTCCCCATTTAACAGATTGGAAAATTGAGGCTGAGAGGCCAAGTGATTCTCAAGGTCACATAGCATGGAAGCAGCAGAGCCAGGGGGGACAGCTCTGGTGACTGCAAAGAAAAGTCAGCTCAATAACTCCGTAGAGGAGTCCCCCTACCCCAGAATGGGGGAGTACGTGAAGGGGCGGGGTACCTTTCTTTGGGGCAAGGCTCTGCCAGGGTCAGGGGAGTCAGGGCGCTGGGGCTGCGGGGCTGGCCCTGGACGCAGATGAAGGGGGAGGGGCGGCAGAATGGGCGTGTGCGCGCCCACGGGGGTGTGTGTCTGTGTGTGGGAGAGTACATGCGTGGAGACATACTGCTTTGCGTGTGTGCACACGTGTGGGGATGTCAGCGCCACTGTGACCAGAAACTAGAGGTTGGTTTGGCTCAAGTGAACAGCAGGTCTGGGAGGCGACCTCGTCCTCGGATTTGAGTTCTAGGGTGGATGATCTGGGAATGTGTGTGTGCCTGGGGGTTCTCAGTGTAGGTGTGCACAGGGCGTGGGTGCCATTGTGTGTGAGACAGAGGGTAGGAGGCAGGTGCTTTGTGGCCCTGGTGTGTGGGAGATGGGGCTTGCACCTAATGTAGGTCCCTGGCCTCCAGAATATAACTTGGGTATGGAATGAGTGTCCCTGCATGGGTGCGTCTAGCCCCCGTCAATGACCAAGTTGCTGGTGGTGTCAGGCCCGCAATGGCCACCCCCACGGCGCTAGCGCCCCCTTCTGGGCACCCTACTCTGTGTGCGCTCACGATTCGCCAGTGCAGAATGAGGACCCAGGGCTGGGGAGGAAGAAGGCCCTGAGGAAGGGCTGAGCCGGGACCCCTGGGGCCTTCATGGAGTTGGATAGGGAGCGCGCGGTTCCCAGGCTTAGGCTTCCCGCTGACGCCTCCGGCTGGAGCCGCCCCCCCACAGGAATGTTCCTCGGTACTACAGCCCGCCTCCCCAAGGGCAGGCCCCTGGGGGACGCCTCGGCCCCGCCTCCCCTCGCCGGGCGCCTAGGAGGGGGCGACGCGGGCAGGACGCCTGGGTTCTCTCCTCACCCTCCCATCCCAGGGAGAAATTCCTCCGAGGTCCCCTCAGGCTCTGGGTTCCCAAAATAACCCTGCGGGGGAAGGGAAGCTGTGGAGGGAGGGAAGCGGGAGGGGCGCACAGCCGAGCTGCGGGGTGCTGCAGGTGCTTCTGGGGAGCAGGCGCGAGAAGAGGGCCTGAAGGGGGCTGGGACACCAACCAACCAACCCCAGGAGTCCGGGATGGTCCTCATCCCCGTGGAGCCCTTAGACCCTCCCGCGACTCGGAGGATGGGCCGGAAGCCTCTCTGCGGGTCCATTTCCCAACTAGAGGGTTGCACCATCCTGGGCCCTGACCGTTTACCCCGGGGGTGGCCGCGGAAGACTACTCCGCCCCTGCCAGCAGGGGGCGTGCCCGCCCCGCCCCGTTCCTGCCCCCGGGCCGCTCCCCTAGTTCGCGCCTCCGCAGACTCGCGCTTTGCCTTTCTCCTGGGACAGATCGGTCTGAGCCCCTTGGGGAAGCTTCCGGAGCGTAGCCTGGGCCCAGCCCACCGGCCCCGGCAGCCATGGCGGGCACCCTGGACCTCGACAAGGGCTGCACAGTGGAGGAGCTGCTCCGTGGCTGCATCGAAGCCTTTGGTGAGTGGCAGGGAAGACACAGTCCCGAGCCTAAGCCCGCGCCCCTACTTTCCAGGGCAGACCCTTGGCTAGGACCCACCCACCCTTACCATCCTGCAGCCTCCTTAATGGAAGCCTGTGTTTATCACAGGGCAGAGAGGTGCCCACGCTTCAACCAGATGAATGTTTCCCTTCTTCAGTCTTCCTGAGCCTGCAGCGAAGGGGGCGAAGGGAGGGCCAGGGTCTCAGACTTTGATACACGCGGGGACATTATCTCTCTCTCCGCGGGATCCGGAGGAACTTGCTATCTCTGGCCTGGAAGCTGTTTCCGGCAGATGCGGGGTGGGGGGGCTGAGCGGGTGAAGGGGTGCCCCCCTCCCCCCCCTGCTCTCAGGAAATGACCTCTGGATTCTTGACCCCCGGGGAACCCAGGCTCTTTCCGCCCCAGCTGGTTCCCCTCCGGACGATGGACCGATGGGCTGGGCCGGCTTGGACGCTCCCTCCGCTCCTTGGGCACTTTCTTACCCTTCTTTACCCCACCTTTTCTTTTTAATTTGCCTCTTGGTTTCCTGGGAAAGCAGGAGGTTGGCTGGGTCAAGAGTGCAGCCCAAGGGTCCTGATACCAGAGGGCTGCAGGCTAGGGCTTCAGGATCCGAGCTTGGGGACCAAGGGTCAACCGGCTTCTCTTTGACCCTTCCGAGTTAGATGACTCCGGGAAGGTGCGGGACCCGCAGCTGGTACGCATGTTCCTCATGATGCACCCCTGGTACATCCCCTCCTCTCAGCTGGCTGCAAAACTGCTCCACATATATCCTTGGCGGGCCTCACCCAGGCCCCTGATGTTGGAGTCTCTGAGCGAACTCCACTGCGCAGCTTAGATGGAGAATGAGCCTCAGCCCTGGAGTGCAGGCTCCTCCTATATGCCAGAATCCAGGCTTGGCCCTTTCTCCCTCTAGGGTCTAGGTTCTGCAGCTTTCCTCCCATCCTAATTCTTGCTGGCCTAGGTCTTGCCCTCACCCTCTCAGAGTCTGATTGGCTTCTGATCCTCAACTGGGTGGCCTCTTGCCTCTCAGGGCCCAGGCCCCACTCTCAGCCCCTCCACCCCTACCTGTGCCCCTACCAGAGCTCATGCCCCACCCTGAGCATCTTCTCAGAACCCAGGCTTTGCCCTCAGCTGCTTTCCAGAGGGGGCGTCCCATCCCACGCTGGGAGCCCAGGCCCCGCCCCTAGCTCCCTGAGTGCTCAGACCGCCTCTGCCTCCCTTCTTAAAGTCAGGCTCCTTATGTTTTCCTTAACTCCCCTTTACCTACCAACAATCCCGGAAGGACAACTCCAATTCACTGCAGGTGAAAACTTGCCATCTGGTCAGGTGAGTCTTCCTCCAGGGTCCTGGCCCCTTCTCTGGCTCCTTTCTCTCTGTCTTCAGACAGGCCAGAGGAGGGGACCTCATGCCCTTGGCTCATGTGGGTTTTAATTCCTGGCTCTGTCCAGGTGGGCTCTGCTGCTACAGGCTGCCTGCTTCCTCCACGAGGCCTTTCTCTTCCTTTTTGCTCAGTGCGGGTGGATGTCTCAAGAGGCTCTGTAACCTGGGGGAAGGAAAGAGCTGGGAGAGGGGGAACTCCTCTGTCCCTCTCATTGGAAGACTCCAGTTCCAATGGTGCTGCCCACCTGGGGACAGAGAGCTTGGAAAGCTCGGCCTTGTGTGACTCCACCCCTCCAACCAGGTACTGGATCTCAGCATTCCCAGCAGAGTTCGACTTGAACCCAGAGTTGGCTGAGCAGATCAAGGAGCTGAAGGCTCTGCTAGACCAAGAAGGAAACAGGCGGCACAGCAGCCTCATCGATATCGAGAGCGTGTGCGTGGGGGGACCTCAGGGGGGGACTCAACATCCTAACACCATCTGCACTTAATAATAAATGTCTGTTGAATTGAATGAGTGAGGGTCATGTCACTCTCTTGCTTAAAGACCTTCCATGGCTCCCTGTCGCCTTTGAAATGCCTGTCTGGCCATGGAGGCCTTTCACGGCCTCTGGCCAGCTTGGTGTTCCTGTCTTATCTCCCACGGCCCACTGCCCATCCCACGCGCCTCATACCTTGGCTACACCGGGTTCATCGCCTGCATCCTTCCCCACCATGGTGCTCCGCTCCTGTCATTGCCCTTGTCTCCTTCTCCGTGCCACCAAGACTTGGCTCAGGGTGAAGTCTGCAGGCTCTGAGGGCTTGGGCTCTTCCAGGGCAGAGCTTGTTGCTCCCTCCTGTTTCCCATGGCACTCTGGACAGACTCCTGTGCAAAAGCCTCGGTACATGTGTCACGCTGTCCGGTGATCGTGTGTTTCTGTGTCTGTCTCCCTCAGTGGACTGTGAGCTCCTCGAGGGCAGGAACCGTGTCTTGCTCACCTCTGTATCCCAGCGCCTAGTGCAGTGCCTGGCACAGAGTACGTTGTCCATAAATGTGTGTCGAGTGTGTGACGAGGGGGAGATGTGGAAGGACTGGCGGGACGAGGGCCATTAGTGCCTAGCACAGTGGCTCCCCAGTCAGCCCGAGTGGCGTGTCTGCGTGAATGTGGGGCCACAGGAGAGGGGGTGTCCCCAGCACAGGGCTCACTTCCCCTGCCCCCTCAGCCCCACCTACAAGTGGAAGCGCCAGGTGACCCAGCGGAACCCCGTGGGACAGAAAAAGCGCAAGATGTCCCTGTTGTTCGACCACCTGGAGCCCCTGGAGCTGGCGGAGCACCTCACCTACTTGGAGTATCGCTCCTTCTGCAAGATCCTGGTGTGGCCCCAGGGCTTGTGGTTGGGGTCAAGTGTGCTGGGAAGGGGGCTCCAGGAGGGGCAGGGTCTCTGGGGCAGGATGGGTCACAGGGAAGGCCAGGGGGATTCATCAGAGGAGGGTGAGGCGTGGTCATCTGCAGGGAGAGGGGCCAGCAAGGTGCTGAGGCTGTTCCACCTGCCCCCAGTTCCAGGACTACCACAGTTTCGTGACTCATGGCTGCACCGTGGACAACCCCGTCCTAGAGCGATTCATCTCCCTCTTCAACAGTGTCTCGCAGTGGGTGCAGCTTATGGTCCTCAGCAAGCCCACAGCTCCTCAGCGGGCGCTGGTCATCACACATTTCGTCCACGTGGCTGAGGTGCCCGCTTCTCCCCTATCCCCCCGGCCTCCCTGCGGCTAGACAGGCCAAGTCCATCCTTCATACGCAGCCACCGCCTCCTCCCCACCAGGCTGCCTCAACTCCTGACTCATTGCCTCCCCTCTCCATTGCCCTCTCAGAAGCTGCTCCAGCTGCAGAACTTCAACACTCTGATGGCAGTGGTTGGGGGCCTGAGCCACAGTTCCATTTCCCGCCTCAAGGAGACCCATAATCACGTTGGCCCTGAAACCATCAAGGTGCCTGGGATGGGGGCGGGCCTGTGCTGTGCTCCCCAGTGGTGGGGTCTGAGTGCCACCGTCCTCATTTGACAGTTGGGGAAACTGAGTCTTGGAGGGGTTGCATAATGCTGGTGACAGCGGGGGACTCACAGGCCAGCCTGACCCCAAAGCTTGTTCTTTCTCCTTTTAAACAGTGGGTAATATAGACACAGAAAAGCGCATAGAACGTGCGAACAGTTTAAAGAAAAATTATAAAGAAGACACCTGGGTAACCACCCTCCAGGCCAAGGTATAGAGAGCCTTGCCAGGGGTGTAGCTTAGGGGCAGAGACCCTAGTACCTTATTCCCTCGCCACCAGAGGCAGCCAACGTTATGACTTTTGTGACAGTGACTTCACTTTTCTTTGTAGCTTTACATCTAATGGGGATTTGGGGAGCCCTTTTAACAACCTCCTATGAGCAAAATCATGTCCTGTGTTATTTTTTGTCTTGCCCTGTCTTTCCACTGGGGTGGGAGAGTCTTTTCATCCTCTCATATGGAGCAGTCGTTCATTCATTTTGTTTTCAGACCATTTGCTATTGTAAGTCCTCCCCAATTTATGCATCTGTTCTGTCATGGGACATTTGGGAGTGTGCCAGTTCTTCCTGTTACCGACTATAGAGCTGGCAGCATCCTCCCAGTTCGTTGGCCTGTGCCACCTCACCTCCCTGAGCCTCAGTTTCTTTTTCCGTTAAATGTTGGTGGCATCCTGTGCCCAGGGCTGGTGTGCAGGTGTGATACTCGGCAGCAGATGTTGCTTTGAACTCAGGAGCAGGTGAAGGGGGATGATAAGGGGAATTTAACCTTTTCTCCATCCGGTGTCCTTGACTCATCTTTTTCCACATCTCCAGGGTGATGTGGGGAGGATGGTCCAGTGTGTGGGGGGGTGTGATCTTTTGCCCTTTGTTCCCCAGCTCTGGGAAGGTCTGACGGAACTAGTGACAGCTACAGGCAACTATGGTAACTACCGGCGCCGGCTGGCAGCCTGCGTGGGCTTCCGCTTCCCCATCCTGGGCGTCCACCTCAAGGACCTGGTGGCCCTGCAGCTGGCACTGCCTGACTGGCTGGACTCTGCTCGGACCCGGCTCAATGGGGCCAAGATGAAACAGCTTTTCAGCATCCTGGAGGAGCTGGCCATGGTGACCAGCCTGAGGCCTCCCGTGCAGGCCAACCCTGACTTGCTGAGCTTGCTCACGGTGAGGGGCGGCTCTTGGGCCTGACAGCTGTACCTGGTCCTGGCTGTGGGCTTGGCCTTAGGTTCTGGGTTCTGCTCAAGAAACTGAGATCCTCCTGGGCTCTGGAGCTTGAACTGAGCTGAGATGGGTTGCAGACTATGGTCAGGGCTGGGACCTGAGGTCTCATATTGAGGCAGGCAGGAGGACTGTGGGCTGGCTTGAGGCTGGGCATGTGTCCTGGGTCCAATTTCTGGAGGTGGATTATGTTCAAAGTCTGGGAGTCAAGCTCTGGATTCTTCTAGCAGAGGTAGTTTCTAATATAGTTATTCCTGTCCTCTGAGTGACGTTCTGACCTTGACATTGTACTGGGTCAGGATATCTAGAGTGGGAATCAGGTTCTGGGCTAGAGCTGGCTAGTTCTGGATACTGGGCTGAGGCTTAAGTGTGAAGGTTTGGAGTGAATTCTTAGTTGCTTCTAGACTGGATGGGCATCAGGGTTGAAACCTGAGCTGGATTCTGGATGAATGTCAGAGTCAGGCTGTTCTGAATTGGCCTCTTGACTAGAGTCTTAGCAGTGCGTTGAGTACCCGGTTCAGGGCCAAGCTGTGTTCTGGTCTCTGTGTAGGCTGGCGTGGGGGTTGCTGGGGTGTATTCTAGGCCATGCTTTGTTCTGAGTCTAACTGGGATCTGAGCTGACTGATAGCCTCTAGGTGGCCCTGTGACCCTAGACTGGAGCTCCTGAGAGTAGCAGGGACCGGACCATTTGACCAGACCTGTGTACCCTAGGTATCTCTGGATCAGTATCAGACGGAGGATGAGCTGTACCAGCTGTCTCTGCAGCGGGAACCACGCTCCAAGTCCTCGGTGAGGGAGGGGCTGCCTGCTTCCCCACTCTGTCTGTCCCACTGAGAATCCCAGGGTGTGAGGACAAGAAGCCACCTTCTTCTTTTTTTTTTTTTTTGATACCAGGGATTGAACCCAGGGATGCTTAACCACTGAGCCACATCCCCAGCCCTTTTTATTTTTGATTTTGAGACAGGTCTCACTCACTGGCTTAGGGGCTTGCTAAGTTGCTGAGGCTGGCTTTGAATTTGTGATTCTCCTGCCTCAGCCTCCCCAGTCTTTGGGATTACAGGTGTGCACCACTGCACCTAGCAGGAGGAGCTCTTTGAAACTACCCTACTTGCTTGCCGGACAGAAGAGTTCTGGGCAGGCCTTGGGCAGGTTCCCCTCTCCTCTAAGGATCCCTTTGTTCCCCTGGGCCTTGGCTCTTCCACCTTTGGCCCTAGTATGGTCCTGTCCATTCCCACAGCCAACTAGCCCTACCAGCTGCACCCCACCTCCCCGGCCCCCAGTGCTAGAGGAGTGGACTTCGGCCGCCAAGCCCAAGCTGGACCAGGCCCTTGTGGTGGAGCACATAGAGAAGATGGTGGAGGTGAGACTCCCGGAGCCCGAGCCGCGTGGGAAACAAGTCTGCTTGGACGCTGCAGCTGGTAAAGGGCAGTTTTGCTAGAGCTGCCGTGGGAGCCACCACCAGTGCATGTCCAAGGGCCAGTGCTCTGTCCCCAGGAGGCACAAGGCAGAGCAGGCTAGTGCACGGAGCCGAGGTGCAGACAGGGTGGTCGTGTGAACAAGGGAGGTGCCCTTCATAACACAGGTTTGTGGGAAGAGCTGGGCCCTGATAATCCTTTTATTCTCCCCTCTCCTGCCCCTCATGTCCCTCTGCGTACCCCCAGTCTGTGTTCCGGAACTTTGATGTCGACGGGGACGGCCACATCTCACAAGAAGAGTTCCAGATCATCCGTGGCAACTTCCCTTATCTCAGCGCCTTTGGGGACCTGGACCAGAACCAGTGAGGAGGACTGGGGGCTGGGGGGGTAGGCAGCCCGGTTCCCTTCTCCTAGGGCTTCAGTTTTCTCTGTAGGGTGAGGCCATTGGACCAGATGACCTTGGCCGGGAAGCTGCCCATGCTGGGAGGGGCTCCTCAATTTTTCGTGGGTGGCAGGAGGCTGCCAGCCTTAGAGGGGCAGCTTTACCTCACTAATTCAGACAGAGGGGGGCTCCATCCGAATCTTGCAAAGACTGAGGCTTGGGGTCCATTGCTACATAAATACTATTTTATTTGTGGAGCTTACAGCTGGCAAAAGTGTAGGCAAGTCGAGCTCCTGGGTAGCCAGTTTTAATGAATAGATAAGAAAGGCCTGTAATTAGCAGCACCCACTTGCTTATCCACAATTCATATGCTGACAATTTGGAAAAACATCTGGTTCTCTGAAGTAGGTTAAACATGCCCCCAGCAACCATGTCTATGCCCCATTTTTGCTGAGCAGGCAAACCCCTAAAGAAAATATCCAGACCATCCTAGGTCCATCATTTATTTTAAAATGTGACCTGTATTTCAAAACTATGTTCTTTTGTTTTTGTTTGTTTGGTACCCGGGATTGAACCCAGCATGCTGTACCACTGAACTCTATACTCAGCCTTTTTCATTATTTAATTTTGAGATTTGAAACAGGGCCTGGCAAGTTGCTGAGGCTGGCCTCCAACTTGTGATCCTCCTGCTTCAGCCTCTGGAGTTGCTGGGAGTGTAGGCTTATGTCACTGTGCCTGACAGTCTGTCGTTCCATGATTTCCACATGACAATAATCTGAGGTTAAAAAAAAAAAAAATCAGGTAGTAAGAAGTGAACGTCCCCTCCTCCTCCCCACAGGTGAGCAATGTTAATGGTTGGGCAATATATGTGTCCTTCCAGTCTTTCTTCAGGTTGAAATACATAAAGACTTTGTTTGTGTGGTGTGTGTTTCATGGACAAATAGGATTATAGTATAAATCCAGTTCTGCCAGTGGCTTTGTTGGGGTTGCTTTGTTTCTTGTTCCAGAGCTGAGGCAGCAGCAGTGAGGCTGGGGTCCTTTAAGACCCTGGAGGCCCAGCTCCAGGCCCAGCTCAGCCTTAACTCTACCTCGTGTCTGCTTCCCGGGCCTAGTGCCCAGCACCAACTGGGTATCAAGCCCCAGCGGCCAGCTCACAAAGAGGGAAAGCCTGGAAGCTGTGGTTGCAGCTCAGAGGTAGGGTATGTGCTTAGCATGCACAAGACCTTGGGTTCCATTCCCAGGACCCAAAGGAAAAGAAAGACCAGCCTCGCCCTCCCAGGACCAGCCCCGGCTCGATGCTTCCTCCTGGAGCTGTTTGTTTCTGGAACCTGAGGGTTTCTATGTCGTTCTTGCAAAATCACGTATGCGTTTAAACTTTTTGATATAGTTTTAAGAGTATCTAGGTATCTGTAGCAGTGGGCTTCTCTTTCTTTTTTTTTAATCACCCTCTTGAAGGAACTGTACCGCCCCCCCCATTTTTGTCCTTGGTCTTTGTTCCCACTCCATCGTGGACCTCTTTCTGTGTGGATTCATGTAGAACTACCTCATGCTTTAGAACAGCTGCGGAGTGCTGCCCTGCGTGGCTGGGCCGGCGTTCTCCTACCCATCCTCCTGCTGGTGGCCATGTAGACCGTTCCAGTGTCTTTCTATAATTATACGCCACACTGCTGTGAACATCTTTGTACCCATGCACTCAGGCCAGTATTTCTGTAGGAGAAATTCCTAGAAGTGGGGATAATTGGATCAAAAGATATGCACATTCTAAATTAGGAGAGAGCCTGCCAAGCTGACCTCGCACAAGGTTGTACCAGTCTGCACCCCCATCCGTAGCCTGAGTCCTAACTTCCTTGCCAAGAATGGACGCTGTAATAAGCCTGACAGTCGTGCCAGTCTCATTGGCAAATGGTGTCTTGGATAAATGTGCATTTCTTTAATGTGTTTGGGGCTAGCGTCTTTATTTATATGTTTATGGGCCACGTATATTTCTTTTGTTAACTGCCTGTTCATATTCTTTGACCAGTGTCCTACAGGGTTTGTTGGCCTTTTTCTCATTGGTTTTTAGAATCTCTGTTAATGGATATTAATCTTTTGCTGTTGGAGGTGTTGAATATTTTCTCCCTGTGTGTCATTTATGTTGTCTCTTTCCATATAAAATTAAAAAAAAATTTTGTGTGTCCAATATGTCAGTCTTTTCCCTTAGGACTTCTTGAATTTGTGTTATGTGTAGAAAGGATTACAACATAATTCTCTTATACCTTTTCAGATACATGTATACTTTTTATTTTTTTATCAATGTTCTTCATTCAGTG
This sequence comes from Callospermophilus lateralis, assembly GCF_048772815.1. Classification (NCBI taxonomy): domain Eukaryota; kingdom Metazoa; phylum Chordata; class Mammalia; order Rodentia; family Sciuridae; genus Callospermophilus; species Callospermophilus lateralis. Next base: position 204,170,694 of record NC_135306.1, on the reverse strand, counting down.
AGAGTGTAATTTTCGCCTGCAGTATGAGGTTGACATGAATTGTATATTTTTCTAAATGGCCAGTTGTTCCCAATGCTCCATGGATTGGAAGGATCACCTGGGTCACATTATGGAACCCCCAACATGGTGGGTGGCAATTTCAAAACAAGAACCAGCCCTGATGGAAATCACTCTTGGTGGCTGAGGACCTACTACGCACATGGACACCTTTATGCATTATCTCATTTAATTCTCACGAAAATCTTACAGGCGTAGGAAGTATGTCCCTGCGTAGATAGGGGAAGCAAGGCACAGGGAGATTACCCAGCACAGGTCACATGGCCAGGAGGCAGTCTGGAATTTGAACTGAGGTCTGCATCCAGAATACATGCTCCTTTCTCCCCTAAAATAAATAAGAAAGGGGGCTCTGCCCTAAACCCTGGGATAGGAGGGAAGCCCTGGAGCAAAGGCGTCTTTCCTGTGGGATTATGCAAGAAAGAGTGAGCCGGGTATTGCTTTCCCCAATCTCACCGGGCCCCAGAAGGCATGGGAGAGGCACTGCGCAGAGCACACTGTGGGAACCACGGGCTGAGATCCCCTCTCGGTTGACCCACCAACTGCGAAGTGTGCACTCAGGGAGGAGGAAACCCTCGCCAGTGACTTGCCAGAGACCACACGACTAGTTAGTGGCAGCTGCTACATCTGTCTAGCTCCTGGTCTAGCTGATTTTCTCTTCCCTGTACCAAAGGTGCAAAACTTGAGTTCCGCGAGGACCTGGCGGCTGGGAGTTCCCCAGGGGGGTGGGGTGGGCGAGGCCGGTGGCGGGCGGTGAGGAGGAGGCCGGAGCTCAGGCGCCCCTCTCCACCAGGGATGGCTGCATTAGCCGGGAGGAGATGGTCTCCTACTTCCTGCGCTCCAGCTCGGTGCTAGGCGGCCGCATGGGCTTCGTACACAACTTCCAGGAAAGCAACTCGTTGCGCCCTGTCGCCTGCCGCCACTGCAAAGCCCTGGTGAGCCCCCCAGCTCCCCAACTCCGCCCAAGCCCCGCCCTCCCTGTCGGCCCCGCCCCTGCCAGAGCCGTCCAGGCCCAGGCAAACCTGGTCAGTCCCATCTGCCTCTTCTCCTCTTGTTCTGTCCCCCGGGCCGAGGCGGGTTCTAAGGCTCCAGTCCCTGCCCTCGGGAAGACAGAGGGAGACCTCACCTCTAAGCCCCTACTCTCAGCACGGTCTCCTCCTCTATTGCAGATCCTGGGCATCTACAAGCAGGGCCTCAAATGTCGAGGTAAGATGGACTGAATAGCGGGGCTGCTGGGCCGAGGTGTTTTGGAGAATTAGTTTCTGGGTAGGAAGTTGTAGTTTGGTGAAGCAGTTGCCAAGAAGCGACGCACTTTGGAAGCAGCGGGGTATGCTGATGGATGTGAAGGGTTGGCTCCTAAGAGAGTGGCTATTTTGGTGAGGCAGCTGCCTAGGAGCAAAGAACTTTTGAGGGGATAGGCTAGCAATTAGAATGAAAGGAACATCTTGGAAGGGACTCTTATTTTGGTGAGGCGGCTGCTCCAGAGTGAAGGAACCTGGGGAGAAGTGCAGGGCTGCAGGATGGGATGGAGGGTTTTCCCACCAGTGACCGTGGCGGGGTTCTTCCATCCCTCAGCCTGTGGGGTGAACTGCCACAAGCAGTGCAAGGACCGCCTGTCAGTGGAGTGCCGGCGCAGGGCCCAGAGTGTGAGCCTGGAGGGCTCTGCACTCTCCCCCTCCCCCACGCACACCCACCACCGGGCCTTCAGCTTCTCCCTGCCTCGCCCTGGAAGGCGCGGCTCCCGGCCCCCAGGTAAGAGCCTCATAGCTGACTGGCCTGTACAGGGAGGGAGGCCGGGCTGTGGTAGCAGCCTATTAAGCCTATTAATTTATCCAGGAAGGAACTCAGTGCAGAGTTTGCCATTCTCTTATTGCCCTTGGGATTATTAAGAAGCATTGGTAAGGGTGCCAAGAAGGTAGCCACGGAGCTCTTGACCTTCCAAGGCTGGGCAGGAGAGAGACCCTAATTTATGAACTGAAAGGGGCTTCTGTCCTCTTATTTTGTTAGAGGGATTGGCAAAGGATTGGAAGAATCACATGAACCATTTGCCTGCATTTCCTTTTTATTTTTTGGTATTGAGGATTGAACTCAGGCACCCAACCGCTGAGCCCCATGCGCAGCCCTATTTTGTATTTTATTAAGTGACAAGGTCTCACTGAATTGCTTAGGGCCTTGCTAAGTTGCCCAGGCTGGCTTTGAACTTGCAATCCTCCTGCCTCAGCCTCCTGAGCCGCTTTTTAACTGAGAGAAAAGTCCCTGGTCCTGATAACCTCCTGGCTGCTTTCTTAGGGTCTCCAGGGTTTTAGATCAGTTGGCTGAATGACAGTTTACCAAATGATGACTTTGCTGAGAACCATTTGAACAGCTATGTTAAACTGAGGTCTAAGGCAGGTGACCATTGCCATTTGCGTTAGCCTAGGTCCTCAAAAACAGAAGCAGGCACAGGGCATTTGTCCTCAAAAATAGAAAAGATAAAACCATTTGCATCGAGCCTTCCAGAAGTGCTGGGGTCTGAAATGTGAAATACACACAAAATTGACATTTAGGCTCATTGCTCAGACAAATCTGTGGCTGTGGTGGAAGCTGCAGCAAAACTAAAACTTAGAAAAAGTGCCTTGAAAATTGGGTCGTTGGGTCATTTAGGGAATTGATTTTTGGTGGATGGATCTGCTTTCCGCATAGGGGGTGTTTCCGTGAAACAGGGAGGGTCGCACCCGGGATGGGGACTCAGGGGGGGTTCTGTGAAAACCCTCCCTCCTTGCAGAGATCCGAGAGGAGGAGGTGCAGGTGGTGGAGGATGGCGTGTTTGACATCCACCTGTAAAGATGGTGAGTCCTCCCAGGGTGGCCCTGAGCTCCCCCTGAGGGCAGGAGGCAGGGCAAGGGGCACACTGGGAAATGTGCTCCATCTAAGTGGTGGCCTGCACCTGGCTGTGGGGGAAGGGGGTGTCCTCACAACTTTTTTTTTCCTTTCCAGCTGTGACTGTATCAAGGACTCATTCCTGCCTCGGAGAAAATATTTGGACCAGAGCAGGGAGCCTGGGTTCTGGGGCTTGGTGTGAGGGTGGCATGTACTGAGGGCAGGGTGGGGACAGTGTCCCTAAGGTTGTACAGACTCTTGTGAATATTTGTATTTCCAGATGGAATAAAAAGGCCCGTGTAATTAACCTGGACCATCCGAGCCTAGAATCCTGGGGGGCTGTACTTATAGGGCCAGTCTTGTGGCCAGAAAGACATGGGAAATCTGGTTTCATGTGGCTGGAATTTGGGGGAATGGGACCTAAGAATACCTGGGAATACAAGAATCTTGGGGGGAGGGTCTAGAATCTGAGAAGTCCAGAATATTGGGGATTGAAACCTTGAAACTAGTGTGTCTTTGCACCCCAGAACTGCTGGGCCCAGTAGTCACACATAACCAGAGGCTTGGGCCTGTAATCAGAATTGCATTGCTTGACAGGTGGCCCTTCAGCCCCTGCTTGAATACTTCTAGCAACTGGGTGCTCACTGCGGGGATCCTTGGAGGGCCAGGGCAGTTTAGCTGCTGTGGACAGAGGGGCATGCACAGCCACAGGCCCCTGCTGGGCTTGCGTGCCTCCGGGCAGGTGGTGGGGGCACTCCTCAGTCAGGCAGCCTCCTGGCCTGGTGCTGCTGCCAGCCGGAAGGACAGTGACTTCCAGAGGAAATGTATATTGATCCTGTACTCAGCCTCCGGAGGCCTCTCCCACCCCAGCTCCTCCTTCCCTCCTGAGCTTGCAGCATGGAGGTTTTGGGGGTCACAACTACCTGGAGAAGGCTAAGGCCACTTTTAAGGCTGACTGGGTGGAAAGGGCTGGACAGCAGCTCTGAGAATGGGAGCTACCTCCCCAGGCCCCCCAAATTGGGGGGTAACCTCCAACTATGGGATTATCCTGAGGGTAGAGACAGACACTCCCAGCTCCTACCTGTGAAGCAGCTCCCCTGTGAATGCACCCCCAAGGATCCCCCCACTTTGTGTCCCTCTCTGATTTCTCTAACTCACTCTTCCTGGCCTTTTACTTATTTTGGGTCACCCCCTTCTCTCTCCCTGTCACATCTCGGCTTCAGCTGTATCCCTCATTGGGTCTCCTGCTTTGCCCCTGCCTCTGTCCTCAGCCCCCTTCCGCCCTTCCCCCTCTTGAGGCTGTAATATCCGTTTCACGATTTGGGGGCTGAGTTGCTATAACAACAGACGGCGATTGTGTTGTGAAGAGCAGCTAGCTCCTGCACCGCCCGCCAGCCTTCCGTGCCGCCTCCGTCCCTGCAGCCTGGTCGCTCCCCTTCCCACCCCCAGCCCCAGCCCGGCCTCTTCCTAGTGTGTGCACACGAGTCTGTGGGCTCAGGTCTGCCCCGCCCGGGATGTGACGTGTGCCCGTCTTTTCATGGTTGCATGTGTCAGAATCGGATGTCTGCGCTTCACGTATGCGGTGTGTGCCTGTATGTGTGTGTGCAGGGACATGCACTCTATTTGCTGTGTGTCCCCACTGACCTGTGCACACTGGAGAAGGGCTTGTGTTCTCACATCACTGGAGTCACAGTGGGAGGGCACCTGTGTGTTTGGGGTGTGTGTCTTGAAGTGCTGGGTCCCAAATGCCTTGGGGATCTGACTCCAGGACCTTTCTGTGAGACATCCCTGTGGCGGGAAGGGCAGACAGGGATAGCAGCCACCCCGTGACCTCTCTGCCCTTGATGGGCAAAGCCTTGTGTGGCCAGGAAACAAGTGCTCACCTTGACCTCCCTCCCTGCCCAGACTCATTAGAAGGGTCTGAGAGCTGTCACTGCACCTAGCTGTGTGTCCCGCTCTGCTCTGATGCCTGGGTGGGCATGTGTGAGAAGGCTGCAGGAAGAGGCACAGTGGGGGTGGGGGGGCAGTAGGCTGTGGGGTCAGAGAGGTGATTTCACATCCACAGGCCCTGACTCAGCAGTTCCCATTCTCTGGCTCCTCCAGTGGCTTTGGAGGGGATGGCTTGAGGGTCTCTCCAAGGTCAGAGCTGGCCTGAAGTCCGGGACCTGTCTCCCTCCCAACTCTTAGGAAACACCTCCTGCAACCTGGGTTCCCCTTTTACCCTCTCATAGTCCCCCTGTGGGAGTGTCCACATTCATCTACTCAGTAATTAATCACTCTTAATAACGCACTTAGAGGGACAGGATGACCCTGTGGGCAGGGCCCCTCTTTGTACCTGTTCCCCTTAGCATGCATTTGCCTTTGAGTGTGAAGGCACTTGTGTACCCAAGTGTGTGTGTTCTTGAGTAATATGTGCTTCCTGTGGATGCCTTACCATGATGGGGCGTTTCTGCAGGTGTCCCCAGTGTCTCTTTGGAATGCCTGTGTGCACAGATAAGCGTGTTTGGCTGGGTGTGCATATGCATGCATTAGTGGTTTAATGTGTCTTCTTGTACACTGCCTCTGGCTACGAGATGCCAACTACCACCAGCTGTGCAGATCACAGACCCTGCAACAGGAACCAGGGTCCTGGAGTGAGCTGGCAAAATGGTCTAGCGTACACACACACACACACCACAGCCTCATTCAGAAGCCAGTGTCCAGCCTACTTAGTGGGACATACACTAGGTGCTAGGTCCACCTTTTCTTGGCTGAGTGAGGAAAGGGATGTCCCCTCCCCACCCTCAACGCAGCATGCAAAGTGATGGAGCTGTCGCACACTCCAGTACCCACCTGAAACTCAGGGCTGGCGGGGAGAACAGAGAAGGGGGCTGCTGCCAGTTTCCCTCAGTGACCACGCATGAGTAGCCGCAATCCCAGCCCCAAACTTATTCCTAACGCAGCCCTGTCTCCCAGGCAGACCTGGGAATCCGGCTTCTGACTCTGGAATTCCCATAAGACTGGGCTGGGAAACCCCAAGCCCCTAGGTTTACCCCATCCCCCATCTCTGCTTTTCCCTTCCCCACAGCCTTCCACGTTATTCCACCAAGGATCTTATCTCTTGTGTTCTGGACGCTCCCAGCTAGGATACCGCCCCCCGCTCCCCGCCCAGCAGTGGGAGCCTCGGGGCTGGAAAAAGCCCCTAGCTGCCAGCCAGGGTCCCCTTCCCTAGGCTCCTCTCAGCCGAGGCCAGCCCCCGGGCGCAGCCAGCAGAGGGCGCTGCGGCTCAGGCCCCGCATCGGTCCTGCTCCCTCCGTGCCCCAAGTCCGGGTCCCCGCCTCTCCTTTGGCTTGTCCCAGTCCTGGGCGCTGACACACAGGACCCGCCGGCTGAGGTGTGGAGGGCGTAGGACCTGAAGGCTCGACCCAAGGACGAGGAGCTAGGGCACCTGGGTTTCCAGAAAAGACATCGAGGCTGGGTTGGGAGTCAGCTTGGTTGGGGGCTCGGGCGTCTGGGCTAAAGACCTCGAGAGGCCGGGAACAGCTCTGATGCCCTGGGGCCGGGACGCCAGGGTCCCGCGCGGGGGAGGGAGGTGGGCCTGTGGAGCCGCGGGACTGGCGGCTTCTGCGCCTTCGCATTGGCTGCGCCCCTCGTCCGTTGGCGCAGCGTGGTCCAATGCGCGCGCCTGGGGGGCGGGCCCTGGTGCTGATGCTGCCGTCAGTCGGTGTTGCAGGGATGCGGCGGCGGGAGCAGCCGCCCTGACTCGCGGAGCATCCTCCTCAGAGCGGCACCGCGGCGGGGCGGGCGGGGACGCGGCTGGGAACGAGAGAGGCGCAAGGCGGCCCAAACCGCTGGTCCCAGCTCTGCCACCCGCCGGAGACGGGGCGTCCCCGGGGCTCTGATCCCTACTCTCTTGCTCCTGGCGCCCCCAGAACTAGGTACGGGAGGGGGGGCTGCGGCGGAGACGGGCGGGGGGCGGGAGCTAATCGGGGGAGGGGAACGATCGGAGGGGGCGGGGGAGGCAGGATGGATTGGGGGGCGGGGGCGCCGAGCTGAGAGGTCTGGCTGGGTGACAGCTAGGAGGCGAAGCTGCTGGGGGGGCTTGGCGATGGGAAGCTCCCTGTGGAAGGGGGCATTGGCCCTGAGCTGGGGTGAATGGAGGGGGGTTAGAGGGAGGGTCGTTGGGGGAAGGGATGGGGAGGGAAGGAGGGGCATCCAGAGGGCTGTGAAGAGGGGCTCTGAAGAGGGGTCCCCAGTTTTTGCTAGCCCCAGGAGCTGGAAGCAGTGCTGGGCCAGAGGGGCTGTTAGCTGTTGTGCTGTGAAGGGTCTGCAGGGGAGAAACCAGCGAGGAACTGGGCTTCGTGGGAGGAGAAGGAGAGGGGGCTGGAGAGGAGAGAGAAGTGGAGAGGAAAGGAGCAGGGGCCACAGGCTTGGTCTGGGGGAACCACTGAGGACTCGCTTTACTGGGGGAGGGGAGCCAAGGGGAGAGGAGGTTATGGGGGGAGCAGAGGGGAAGGTGCCACGGTGCTCAGACAGGGAGGGGTCTGCACTGGGGGAGATCCGGCAAGGTGGGAGTCTGAGGGAGAGGAGCAGAAGCTTGCCGGGCGAAGGCTGGGGGGTGATGAGCAGGAAGCCTGGGCAACGGGTAGGAGGGGGCTCTGCTGGGGTGGGAATGCGCTGGGGGAGGCAGCAGGGTTCTGGTCAGAGAGTGCTGCAGGGGGAGAGGAAGCTGCAGGGCCCTGGGCTTGCTCCCCCACCCCTGAAGAGGAGGGGATCATTTTTTCATGTCCCAGACTCTCCCCTAGCTGAAGGAGCAGTCTGCCCTGGGTTCTTTGGCTGGAGTGTGAGCTTCTTGAGCCTTGATGGGCTGTTGGAGGCAAAATTGGCTTTGGGTGGGCTTCTCCTCTACTCTCACCCGCTTGAGTCCTGGGAGACGGCACTTGGTGCCTCGGTAAACCAGCAAAAGCTGGGAGGGGCAGTTTCTCGGTGCCTGGAGGTGGAGGTGGAGGCATTCCAGACCTGGAGCGATGAAATAAATCTTAGGGGGTGGGCCTGGGGTTTTTAGCCTTCCTGACTGCTTTGGGGGTTCTGTACACATTGGCTTTTATTTGTGTTGGGGTGGGTGGGGTGGGTGAGGACCTTCTCTTCATTCTGTCCTTCCTTCTGGTCCACCTTCCCAGTGTCTGGGCGTTCCTTCCTGGGGGAGGGTGGACTTTAAGGTTTTACATTCTCTGTCTTCTGAAAGAGAAGGAGAAAGAGGGAAGGGAGCAGGAAGGAAGAAGGAGAGGAGGGAGGTCAACTGGTCCCTTAACTGTGGGGCCTTTTATTTTGGGGGTGCTTTAACTGCTCCGTTTCTTGGTTCCAGGGATGGCTCAGGGATGCTGGCATCCAAGGCCAGGCAGGATGTTTCTGGGGGCAGGGGAGAAGGCTGGCTGGGAAGCCTTTATTCCTGTTAGGGGAGGTGTTCTCAGACCTATCCTGTCCTCAGCTGCACGGGTGGGCGGGACTGACTGGCGGGTAGTGGCTGCTGGGGACTTCTCTCCAGGAGCCTGGGCCTGTCCTGGCTTCTCTGCCTGCTGAAACCACAGAGACAGCAGGCTTCCGAGAGGAGGGGGCTAGGCTCCGGAGAGACTGTTGGGGTCTCTCATCCCTTCCAGGGGAGAGGAGGTTATGGGGGGAGAGGAGGTTATGGGGGGAATCTCTACAGAGGTCCAGCCGCTCTCACCTGCCCGCCCTTGCCAGTGACACAGATGCCCTGACACCGATACACATGCTCGGTGGCACCCACCCAGACACACGCCTCCACAGGCACACACACCTGCGTACACAGTACACTTCCTGGCAGCACACCACCCACACTCCCCGCCCAGAGAGACTGCCACCTTGCCGCCTGCCTCTGAGACCTCCCCCAGGAGTCCTGCTTTCATGTACATGACACGACACGTCCGTGCCCCTGGTTCCCACAAGACAGCATGCCAGCCCTTACCCTCAGACATGCGCAGGCCTCCATCCAACAATTCACCTCCCTGTGGCCACAGGCATCTCAGGTCCCCGCGTACTCCTGCCACACATGCCTTCCTCCCTGGAACCACCCTCCCTCCCAGGTGTGCCCAGACCCCCATCATCATGCACCATGCACTCCTCGGGTCCTAAGCACTTTGCCTCAAGCCTTTGTGTGAGCGTGTATGTGTGCACCTGCACCAGATACACACACGCTGGGTTAGTATTATTTTGAGATGGGGCCTCACTGTGTTGCTCAGGCTGTTCTTGTACTCCTGGGCTCGCGTGATCCTCCTGCCCCAGCCTCTTGAGGAACTGGGACTGCATGTGGCCTGCTGTGCTGCCTCACACACCCTTTAGCCTTGGCTCACCTCCCAAGTTCATTCTGTCACCCCCTGTCTTATCTTTGTACCCTCAGAAAGCCCCCAAACCCCAGGCCCTCCTGGTCTAGCCTGGCATTCAGCCCCACCTGGCCTCCCTTAGAACCCGGGTGTGTCACCTCCAACATCAGTCCTTACACACAGGGCCCTGCCCCTGCCTGGCACCAGAGATGCACTGGTCCATTCACTGGAAGCTCCCACCCGGCCCCCATGAGGATGCCCCCATGTGTATCCTCACACGGCACCCACCCTGCAGCTCCATCTGTCCATGAGGCTCTCCCGTCTTGCCCCTTCCATGCTGACAGGCCTGTTGGCTCCCGAGACTCATTCAACAAAGAATCCAGTGTACATGGCATCTTACTGTCATTTTCAAAGCTGTTCTTCCACTGCCACCACCATTGAACATGGGGGAGGCAGCAAGGGTGAGGCTGCATGGACTCCACTCTGCCCCGGGTGAGCCTCAGCTTCCTCATCTGTTAAATGGGTGCTCTCGTACCTACACCGCAGGAATGTTACCAGGACTAGATGAGATGATATGATGGCATCAGCAACGACTATGTAATGTGCACCTACTCTGTGCCTGGTTCTGTGAACTTTATTTCATCTGATATGAAATCTGCTAAGCCCCAAGGCTCTATCGCCCACTCTGCCAAGTCATTCCTCTGCACCTCCATCCCCTGCCCACCCTTTCTCCAGCCCCGCTCTCTTGGCAGAGCCTCCTCTGTACATTTTGAACTGCCACCCTTATCCCCAGACCCTTTCTACTCCCCCCCAAGCACACAGAGACCTGCTCAGTGGACCTTGCAAAAACACCTGCTCACTCTCAGCCCCTGCTGGTGTCCGTCTCCCACTTGTCTACCGACCTCTTCATCCCTTCTCCTTCCTTCCCAGGCAGGTGGAGGTTCCCGGCAGAGTAGGAAAGAGCCCGGGGGCCCAGAGGTTAGATAGAACCAAACCTGAGTCCCAACTCTGCCACTTATGAGCTGTGGAAAAGGGGGCAGTGATAATACCTGCCTAGCTTACACCCCCATCGGGTTCTGGTGAGAATCAAAGGAAACATTAGATGTGTAGTTTTGTAAATTGTAAAAGGCTGAGATGAAGAGTTTTAGAAGTAATCATTAACATAACACACCCTCACGCTTCAGTCTCTGTGAGGTGCTGTTCTAAGTGCTTTACACATATTAATTCTAATTCTGCCAACACTATTACCACCCCTGTTTTACATGTAAAGAAATGGAAGCACAGAGAAGCTAAGTAACTTGCTAAAGATCACACAGCTAGAGAGAGAGAGAGTTGGCATTGGCAGCCAGGCTCCACAGCCCATGCCTCTGACTAGCGTACTAGCTTGTTCTTCTCCATGCCGAGGCTGTGGCTGGGTGTGGGCATGCCCAGGTCTTCCCTTGTCTCTCCTAGATTGTCAGAACTAGAAGGAAGGAGCAGGAAGGGGAATAGGAACTCTGTGTCTGTCAGTCTTGCCTGCTGTTTCAGGAGGGAGAGGGCACCTTCTAAAAAACATGCCGAATCTGAGGGTCCTTAGGGTTGAAGCAGTCTGATGCCCCCACCCTGTGATTCAAGAGCCCCCTCCTGAGCGAGCTGGCAGTAGTCATCTCCACACCTCCGCAGGAGGAGCTCGCCTCCGGAGGCAGCCTACTCCACTGTTGCACGCAACTTTGGATCACCAGCAAGTTTCTCTTTAGCTTGAGCCAAAATCTACTCCCCCCATAACACGCACTTCTCCCACCTGTCCACGGGCTGCCTTCTGGGGCCACCAGAATGTGTATAAACCCAGCTTTTCCCCCCTGGCGCCTGGGGGAGGCCCCTGCTGTCTCAATCCCAACTGGCATGAGAGGATCTTGGCGTGAGGCGAGGAGAGCCAGAGGGGGGCTAGCATTCCCATGGTGGGAGGTGTGCGTGCGTGTGTGCGTGTGTGCTGTGGGCCAGGCCTGAAGGGGGCTGAATGGATGCTTGGAAAGGGCCCACACTAGGGTTCTGCCCGAGTGGGCTCGGACCAGCTCACTCCGGAAGTCGCATTCATTTGCCATTTTGCACTGGTCAGGCAGGAGGGCCGAGGTCTGATCAGCTGATACAGGGGGAGTTTCCAGAAGGCAAGGCTAATGACCTTGGGTCTTGCTTTTCTGTGTGATCCCTGGTCAGTTTCTGTTCCTCTCTGGGATTCAGTTTCTGCCTCAGGAAAAAAACGAGAGGAGTGAACCCCAGTGGCTCGAGGCCTCTGTCTTCAGTCCTGGCGTTGGGCTTGGAGTCTGGGGTGCCTCTGAGGGCAGTGTCCCCTGTGGAGGCCAGACCAGGAGAGGGTGGTCTTTGAGTCTCAGTGCTCTGCAGCTATGGGAGGGGCAGAGTAGAACAGCCATGGACTCAGGAGCCAGCAGACCCTTGATCTATTGGGCCAGTGAATTCATCCTTCTGAGCTCAGTGGGACAAGGTGACAAAACTGCTTCTTAAAACCAGGGGAAAATAAGATGGTGGCAATGAGTGTCCAGCCTGGGGAGCGCCAAAGTTGCAGCCCAATGCCACAGTGGCACTGAGGATGAGGCCATGAGATGGTGGGAGAGGGCCATGAGGGGAGGTATTCAGAGGCCCAAGGTCAGCCCTCCCAGCCCCTCCTGGGCCATCACCTTTTGCCCATGGCTGCTGAGGGTATCTGAAAGAAGGGGGTGCCGGGTGCTGACTGGGTGCAGAATCTTGGGATTCCATGGGAGAGGTCAGTCCTCTGAGGAACAGTGACCAGGGAGAGTGGGGGCTGGCAGCAAAAACCATACTGTCGTCTGTGAGCAGGCAGGGTAGCCTGGGGGCCACTCTGCCAGTGTCCTTGCACTGGTAGTGGGCACTCGAGAAGTGTGGGTCTTGGGGACCAGTGTTTGATGGGTGTTGACAGCCTCCATTTCAAAGCCTGCGAGAGGGGCCTTGCCTTGCACAACTCCTGGGGACACAGTTCACGTGATATAGTTGTGCAAGGCAATGGCCCTGGCCCAAGGAGAGCAGGTCCCTGGAAGTAAGGCTACTGCTGAGGCTGGGGAGCCCAGGAGCAGGAGCTGAGCAGGTGCCTCCTAGTTCCCCCAGGACCCCGTGAGTTGGAGGTGGGGTCAGCAGAAACCTGGTCCTGTGTGGGGGAGGCTGGGGGAGCAGCAGAGAGCAACAGGTGTCCTGTGCACTGCAGGGTGGGGTGGGGTGGGAAGGACCCAGGTGTCCACTTAGCTCATGCTCCCCTTGGGGTTTTCTCTGCTTCGAAAACCTGGAGCTGCCCCTGAAGCTGCCTCAAGGGCCTTTGGGTCCCTGGAGAGAGGACCTGGGGAGAGCTGGGGCTTCCTCCTGGTTGGCCCTGCAGCCCCTGTGCCCCCGGCGCAGAGCCAGGCCTGCCTGTGCTGCAGAGCTGCGGGCTGTGGGGAGAATGAGTAATGAGCCTGAGGGGCCGCAGCCCAGCCCCTGCCCTTGTCCCTCCCGGGATGTACCACATAAGCCCAGCCTCTGCCCCCACAGCTACCCACAAACACGTGCCTGCCAGCGGCAACCCCCACTCTCCCACCACACCCAGCCATGGACTCGCCCTCTCCTGGACTCTCAGCCACTTTGCACCCGCCCCCAACTAGGTGACCAGACCTCAGCTCAGAGCCCAGGTGTCTGCTGCCCAGCCTTGGGAGGCTCCCTCTATCTGTCCTCCAGTTTTCCAGAATGGAGGGAGACCCTGACCCTAGGCCTTTTCACAAGAACCCCACTGCCATCTCCCTAGAGAATAGGGACTGTGAGTGTGACAGGGGCCTGTGGTGGGAGGTAAGGGCAGGGCTTTGAAGGGATCACCTCCCTGGGCGGGGCGGGGCTGAGGGGTGGACAGCAGCACACAATCCCATTCCTTCTGCTAGTGGAAATCCATAGCTAATTAATTCCCTCCCCAAAATAGTGTCCGGGGGTGGGGGTGGGGGCCAGGAGGGAGGCAGACAGAGGCTAGGCCAGGCAAGACTGACTGAGACCCCAAATGATGAGGTAGGGGGATGGCCAGTGCTCTGGTCACTGGGGCTAGGCCTCTGCCCCTTCTGGAGAAAAGGGGGAGTATTTCCTGTCCTCTGAGCCTCCGGGACCCCCTCCCCTGCCCTGGGCTGAGGTGGGGGTGCATGTGTGTGTGGGTGAGGGCGTCAATCAGGCTGGGAGCAGGTGCTGCATTTAATTTGATTGGCTAATTAGCCCGCGCATGTTAATTATCTCCATTACCCAATGAGGAGAGGCAGCGGCAAGCTATATATAACCCCACAGTGTTTGTGGGGAGTGGGGGCTACAGGCCTGTATTGCCTTCCCTGCCTGGGAAGGGGCAGTCCTTGGAGGGAAGCTGGGGCAGGACATGTGGGTCCCCCATGGGAGCCTGTAAGGTTGCGAGGACAGCAGTCAGGAGGCCAATGGAAGGGGTCTTGTAGGTCTCTTAGAGATGTCTCTCCAGACACCACTGATGGCTTTCGAGCCTTCTCTGCCCATCTTTCTTCTGCTTGCAGGTCACTCTAGCCAGCCTACCCTCCTGGGACTTGGCTCCTCCTTCACTATGGTCTTTTAGGGGGGCCTGAGCTTCCTCTTCTTAGCTCAGCTTCCTCTTCCAGCTGTGGCTCCTGGCCCTGCCCCTGCACCCACCCCCTCTCCAATCCGGCCTTCTTTTTGTTCCCACCTGGTTGCACCTGTGGCCGTCCTGCCCTTTGTCTCCTTCATGGGCATGCTGGAGTTGACAGTCTCATTCTTGGATCTGAGGCCGAGTTCCCTGCTGACCAGCTGCATGACCTTGGGCAATTACCCAGACTTCTCTACAAGGGCTTCCCCAAGGGTTAATGGGAATAATGGGACTTCTCAGAGTGATTAAGTAAGATGACATTTATAAAAATGCCCAGGATCTGGGTCCTTGATGAATGCTGTTTGAATTTGGAGTTTAATTTTCTCAATCTTCTCTTTCTTTTCTCCTCGTCAGGCTCCCTTCTCTTCCATTATTCTTCCATCTCTGCCACTTTTCCTGAGCTCTTCTCCTTCCTCTTTCTCCCTCCACCCCACCTTTCCCTGTCTCCTCCTAAACTCTGGCCCCTCCCTGTTTCTCTTCTAGGCTTCTCCCCACCTCCTTCCCTCCCTCCCTCCCCAAAATAAAATCAATGCAATATTCAGGAGGGTTGTTGGATATAAATAATTACGACTCAGAGTTTAACGAGATGCAAATTCCCCTCCCCGTTGTGGGGTATAAATTGCTCTCTGACAGCCAGTTACAAGGGTAATCATTTCAGAAAGGCAATTTTATGCAAATGAGCCTGCCTGCCTCCTGGTAGCTCCCCCAGCCCTGGGTGGGGGACCGGGAAGAACTGAGGGGTGAAGAGATCCCAAATAGTGGGGCCAGTCCTGGGGCTGAGGATTGGAAGCTGGAGGTTGAGGACACATACTTAGCCTCAGAAGGACCTGAGCTGGTGAGCAGTGAGGTTGGGGCCCCGGGAGGGGTAAGTGTGATTTGGGGGGAACTGGAGACTCAGAATTGGATGCCTGTGTCCTTGCAGGGATGAAAAGGCTTTGGGGTGTGGGTATCTGAGCGACTCCTGGCTTCTATCCTTTGCCCCCTTCCCAGGCTGGTTACCCTGTGATACCATTGATGAATTGGCATTTAATTAATCTCAATGAATTATTTAGCAACTTCATTATCCAGCATCAAGAGCTGATGAGAGAGAGCGAGTGATCCCTGGCTAGAGGTGGGAGCCACCGCACAGAGGTTGGGTGACTTAAAAAGAAGGGGGTGGGGTCACCTGTTGGAGAGATCCTAGGTCTCACTCCCAGGAGCTGGCCTTGGTCCTGACGCCTGGGTCTTTTGAGGGGTCAGTTTGAGGCCAGCAGGATTGGACTCCTACCGAATCCCAAGGTGTCACTTTCCCACCCGTCCACATCTCAAGCCAATAATGTCCCTTCCGGGTGCTGTCTCTCCCCAAGTGTTGGGTTCCCAGTACTTCCATCCGCGATTATGTTTCTTGCTTCAAGACACTCTCCAGGTCAGGGCCAGCTCGAGTCCTAAAGAAAAACAGATGGGCATCTGTTGGCTTGAGGCGGGAGCCAGACACCGACGGGCCCTGATCCCCCCGAAACCCCCCATTAAAGCTTTCTTCTCTGTTTCCCCGCAGGCGTCCCTCCCCCAACTTCCGTTCAAGTCCGCAGCAGGGGAGGGGCCCCGCCGCCGCTGTCGCCGCCACCGGGGGAAGTCGGCACCTGGGCCTCTACGCACATCGCCCAACCGCCAGGCCCATGGCACTGTGAGCCGGCGAGGGAGCCCCGCTCGGTGCCGGGGGCTCCCGGCCCCCTCCCCGCCCCATGCGCCCGCGGCTCTGAAGCCTGAGCGGGGCCGGGGGCCGGGCGGCGCCGGGGCCGCCGGAGGCATGGCGCCCGGGAGCCGGTGGCGACCGCCACCGCCGCCACCGCTGCTGCTGCTGCTGCTGCTGGCGCTGGCGACGGGCGCCGGCAGCCTGGAGTTCGGCGGCGGCCCCGGGCAGTGGGCTCGCTACGCGCGCTGGGCAGGCGCAGCGAGCAGCGGCGAGCTCAGTTTCAGCCTGCGTACCAACGCCACGCGCGCGCTGTTGCTCTACCTGGACGACGGCGGCGACTGCGACTTTTTGGAGCTGCTGCTGGTGGACGGGCGCCTGCGGCTGCGCTTCACGCTTTCGTGCGCCGAGCCCGCCACACTGCAGCTGGACACGCCGGTGGCGGACGACCCGCTGGCACATGGTGTTGTTGACCCCGCGACGCGCGCCGCACGGCTCTAGCGGTGGATGGCGAGGCCGCCGCGGCAGAGGTGCGCTCCAAGCGGCGCGAGATGCAGGTGGCCAGCGACCTGTTCGTGGGTGGAATCCCTCCCGACGTGCGCCTCTCGGCACTCACGCTCAGCACCGTCAAGTACGAGCCACCCTTCCGCGGCCTCCTGGCCAACCTGAAGTTGGGTGAGCGGCCCCCGGCGCTGCTGGGCAGCCCAGGGCCTGCGCGGCGCGGCTGCCGATCCGCTGTGCGCGCCCGCGCGCAACCCCTGCGCCAACGGCGGCCTCTGCACTGTACTGGCCCCCGGCGAGGTGGGCTGCGACTGCAGCCATACGGGCTTCGGTGGCAAGTTCTGCAGCGAAGGTGAGCCCGGGGGAGTCGCCGCAGGGCGCGGGGGCGCGGGAGTGGGAGGCTGGAGGTGCCGGGATGAGGTGGTTGGGAGGGCGGGGTCTGAGGATCTGGGCTTGTAGCCTTGGCTCGTGCGGAGGGCGTGTGAGAGTGTACTAGCACCCGAGGGTCGTGAGCCTGCCTGTCGGCGCAAGGGCGAGTGCGGTTAATCAGTGGGCGGGGAGAGACCCGAGCCTATGGGCGTGGCCAGTGTGGCGTGACCCGTGTGAGTCCTTCAGTGCTGTAGGAGCCGGTGGAGGTCGTGTGGGCAGGTTCTGTGAGCGGCTGTGAGCGGCTGTGAGCCGCTGTAAGGGCTGGGGGGGGGGGGGTGCTGGGCGAAGCCTATGAGAGGTGAGGCCTTGTGTGCAGGGACCTGGGACAAAGAGTTTGGCCTGCATGGTGGGCAAGTCCTTCGTGGGTGTGGGAGGGTTGTGAGTGGGGCCTATGTGTGCAGGCCGGGGAGTGTGGAGGGGCTTTGAGGCTGGGAGGTGTGTGGGCTGGCCTGTTGGGTGGGGCCATTGGGGACCTAGTGGGACCTTATGTGGGACGGTGAGGCCTTAGTGCAGGACCAGTTGGGTGGGTCCTGAGGGAGAGTGGGCAGGGCCTGCATGGGCCATCCCTGAGAGCCAGTGGGCGGGGCCTGCGTGAGTGGGTCCCTGTGCCGAGACTTGTGGGAAGCTTGGGGTTAGGGACAGCCACAGTCTGTGAAGGTCCTGAGTCCGCAGACCAGGCAACAAGGTGGGTGAGGGATCCTGGGGATTGCCATGCTGTGCCTGCACCCGCCAGGAAGGCGGGAACCGAATTTCTTTTCCATCCCAGAATCACCTGAGCCTTGGACAGTGAAGGGAAAGATAGCCGTGAGGCTCTTGACTAGGAGTTGACGGTTTGCGTGAGGGGCCAAGATGGCAGGTTGTGTGTCCCAGGTGAGAGAGCAGGAGGCGAGGCTTATGTGACAGACGTTGGAGCCTTTGGAGCATGGGGTTCCAGTGGGAGATTACCACTGTTGAGGGGTTGCTGACTTTGAACAGGAGATAGAATGTGGAATGGGGACTTGGAAGGGAGGCGTTCGGGAGGGGGTTCTGCCAGCACCCCAGCTGCAGGAGGGATGCCTGGCAGGCAGTGAAGGACAAGGGTCTTGGGTTGAGCCTGGCCTGGGTCTGAGCTGTGATTTTGGTGGGGATGAGGGAAGAAGGGAACTTTCAGGAGCCTCTTTTACTTTGGTCTGGCTGGGTGGTGGGGGAGAGGTTTCCCCATCTGTTTGGGGGTGCCTTTCCCAGCAGGTGTGTGAGCCAGACATGCTTTCTTCTCCCCCAGTGCCTCTAGAAGGTGTGGGCCACGTTGTGTGCGTGCGTGTGTGTGTGTGTGTGTGTATGTTTCTGCCTTCCAAAAGGTAGAGACTCTTGGGGAGTGTGTGGCTCAGAAAATGGGTGTCCCTGTGGCTATGTACATGTGGATAGCCTATGGAAGAGCAGCGCATGCAGGCGAGGCCCTGGGTATGAGAAGTCTTGACTTTGGACAGTAGTTTGTGTATTTATAAGTTGTGGTAGACAGATAGATAAGGGAGGGTTGGATTGTTTTTGTGGGGCTATTTGTACAAGGTTGTGAGATAAATCTTCAGGAACTGTGTGTATAAGTTAATCTGACACCTTCTCACCTTTTCTCCAAGGAGCTCAGGTGCTCCCTAAACTGTGAAATTGTGTGTCTTGTGTGCAGAGGCCTAAGAATCTGGCAATGTGTATTATATGTGTGAATGGATCTGTTTGAATTGTAGTGCTTATTGATAGGAAGCGAAGGCCTAGTGGGGTGAGTGGTACACAGCTGTAAGGATGTGTGCTCATGTGCAGGTATCCATGTACCTGTGTTGAAATGCAAGACCTCAGCATCTATGAGAATTCTGTCTATGAAATCTATGTCTATGTCTATGAAATTCTGTCATAGAAATCTATGAAAATTCTGTCTAGGTCCTTAAATTCATTTTTTAATTCCTATGATCCCTCTCCACCAAGGCCTCCTAAGCAATAGGAGGAATCTTCTCTTTTTTTTTTTTTTTTTTTTGGTGGTACTGGGGATGGAACCTGGGGTGCTCTATCACTTAACTACATGACCAGCCCTTTTCATTCTTTATTTTGAGACAGGGCCTTGCTAAGTTGCTGAGGCTATTCTAGGACTTGTGATCCTCCGGCCTCAGCCTCCTGATTTGCTGGGATACTAGGTGTGCACCTCTGTGCCTGGCTAAGATGAACCATTTGAGCTGTGGGGAAGTTACAGTAACAGGTCCATGATTTCACTGTGTCTGATATGGGCTTGGGTATATGAAAACTGTACCCAGAATGGTCAATCCATTCTTTGAAAGCCTTTCATTGGCTTCAGAGGCTTCCAGTGCAACAAATAAGGTGTGTGTCACTGAATGCAGGTGTGTATGTGTGTAGAAGATGTGTTTGAGTGAAAGGAATAGTTCTTGAGTATCAAATGGGTGTGCATCAGACTAATGTTTGTGTTAGCTGTGTTGCAGCTGAGAGAGCTGGCTGTGTGCCTGACCCACTGTGTGTGTGTGTGTGTGTGTGTGTGTGTGTGTGTGATGTAAGAAACAGGAAAGGGAGGTATTGGGTTCGTGTCCAACAGCTGGCAGGGGCAGGGTTGCTGTGTGTATGTGGTATGGGTATGTCTGTGTGTGGTCTGTTGAGAGAGGGGTGTATGATAAAAGGCAGGATATGTCTTTATTCATTCTGCATTCACTGCACCTAATATAGCACCAGGCACTTAGTGGGAGTCTGATAAAGATTTGTGGAATGAATGAAGAGCTATTAATAAGTATTTGAGAGAACAAAGGTTTGAGGTAAGGCCGTATGTACATGCAGATACATGTGTATCATATATGTGTGTTTGTTTTCACGTGTATGTGTGGGTTGTAGACACAGTTGTGTCTGGATGTGACAGGCACAGCACAACCCTACTAACTCCCCTCCTTCTTCCCCCAACCCTAAACCTCATTTTTTTTTCTCCTTGTATTTGTTCCTCGTTTCCTAGGCAGATTTCATAACATCCTGTGCTCATTACACTTCTTCTAGTATATTCTTATTCAGCCAAGAAAGATGGTATGGGATCCCACCATGGTTATTAGGGTGATAGAGGAAAACTTTGAGGGGATCAGGTCCGGCTCCTGATCTCTGAGCAGTTCTAAGTCCTCAAGCTTCCCTGGAAGTTGCTGTCACTTCGTTTTTATCTGCTTTGAGTGGTTTCCAACTTTTTCTGAAATTGAGGACATTTCTAAAAGTCAGTAATTCACACTATTCCTTCCAAATAGCAGTTATCATTTTTATTTCTGTTTATTGGGAAAACAAATGACTCAAAGCTCCTATGAATTCAGAAAAGCTTTTAGATGACTTTGATGTTTTATTTGCCATTGCAGTTAATAAAATATACATTAGAAAAATAGTTTTAGCTTTATATGCAAGATGTACCAAACTGCCTTCAGATGTTCGGTGTACATATGGATTTGTGGATTCTTGTGGAAGCTTTGCGTGCCTTCCCCGGGTCTAAGCTTACCCACTGATTGAAAATCTCCTGGCCAGGAATTTGCTTTTTTTCTCAGGGGGCGGGAGGTCTGGCTACATGTAACTGAAGACTCTTAAGTGTGAGTGGCTGGGAGTCTGTGTCCCTGCTGTAGGTTATCTGCCAAAGGCGGGTAGAGTCGGCTGGTATTTTGCAGGGGGTTTGCACGTCTGTGCTTTCTCATGTCATCTATATGTGTGGAAGAAGGGGTGCAGGTGTGTGTGTGTGGGAGACCCGGTGGAGTTGGGGCAACCATGTTGGGCTGACTGTCAGGTGTATCCCTGGCTCAAGAAAGGGAAATAGGAAACTGGTGGTAACGTGCGTCTGCAGGAAGGTAGACAAGTGTCCTGGGCGTTTGTTAGTGATCTAATTCAGTGGGTGGTGATGAAGGGCTTCTCTGTGAGAGGCTGTGTGTTGGAGGCTGCAGGGGAATCAGAGAGGAGGAAGATGGATTTTCTGCTCCAGGCAGTCACTGTTTCACTGAGGAAGCAGATAAGAAGGCAGTCCTATGAATGGTCAAGAGTGAGATCCAGAGCCCCTGGGCAGGGAACTTATCTGTAAGAGGAATAACCATAGTACCTACCATAGAGAGTTGCTATGAAAATGAAGTTTGCTAATTCAGGTGAAGTGCATAGAACAGTACCTGGAAGATAGAAAATGCTCCATAAATACAGGTTGAATATATTTAATCTGAAAAATCTGAAATCTGAAGTACTCTGAAAGCTGGTAGTATTTGAGCACTGACAGATGCCACAAGTGAAAAATTAGACTGTGGCGGGTCACAGGAACAATGTTCTGTGAAAGAACCTTCAGGCCACGTGCACGGGCTGAGTGGGAAGCAATTTCGTGTTTGGAGTTGGGTCCATCTCCAAGATATCTCATGATATGCAAATATTCCAAATCTGAAAAAAAAAAAATCCCCAATTGGAAATTCTTCCTAGGCATTTCAGATCAAGGATATTCAACCTGCAATGGCAACAAATGAACAAAATGCAAAAAACAAAAACAAAAAAACCCAAAAAACAAAGAACAAAAAAACAACAACACAAGACTGTAGTGTGTGCCCTGAGAGGCAGCGAGCCAGTGTAGCTTAGTGGTTAAACCACAGGCTTCTGGGGCTCAGATCTGGGTTTAGATCTGTCTTCTCTACCCACTAATCCTGTGATATCAGACAAGTATCTAAACTTTAGACTCATTTTTCTTGATCTGTAAAATGGGGGTAAACATGTGTATCTCATAGGTTTGTTGTGATAATTGAGTGGTACATAATTAGTCGTCAGTGGTAATTATTATAAGCAAAATACTATTTTTTTATTATGGCATAAGGATATTTACAATAAATAATAAATACTTATGGACACTTCAAAAGTTGGGGGGACACCATCAAATTATTAGTTGGGGGCAAGGGTTAGGTTGCAGGGCTGGGGATATAGCTCAGTTGGTAGAGTGCTTGTCTCACATGCACAAGGCCCTATGTTCAATCCCCAGCACCACCACCACCAAAAAAAAAAAAAGAGATTGCGTATTTTCAGAAGTTGTTTTATGTTAAGCGAGATTTAGATAGAGAATGCAGGGTTTGTGAACAGCATGCTGTCTGGGGTTGGTCTTGGACACTGATTAGCAAGCATGTCTTGGGGGAAGTCACTCCAAGCCAAGGAATTGGCAAGGACAGAGGTGTGGAAGTGGCGGGGGGGATGTACCTTGAGTCTGCAGAGGGACGCCAAGGAGTGAAGGAGACAGAGTGGAATCTACAGCAGGAGAAGCAGGAGGAAGCCCAGGGCTGGAAGATTTGGCTAAAGTCATTCAGCTAACTCTTAGCGGGTACTGACTGGGTACCGTGTGGCGGTAAGTGAGCCACAAAAGGGTTTTGATCTAGTATATGATCAAGTATATGAAGATAAGAGCCGCATTAGGAAGCTGGGGGAATAATGCAGCAGGATTAGAGAGGGAAGTTAGGTGGGGGAGAGATCAGCTGGAAGGTAGTTGAGGCAAGAGGTTTTGGGGCCCTGAACCTTCATTGTCATGGAGAGTGGCCAAGGAGCCATGACAGCTGTGGTGTCTGTCCTGGCAGCTGCAGTGCTGGAGTGCCATTCCTGAGGCTGAAGCTGTGGCAGGGACTCTGCCTTTTGGTTGTGGGGTGGGGTGAGAGGGAAGAGGGCAGCCGGGACAGGGAACAGGTTGGGGACACTAGATCATGAAAGTCTTGGTTTGGGTGCCCCTGGGCGTTCCTAGACAGAGATGTCCAGATGGTTGGAAAGGTGAGACCAGCTCTTTGAGGTAAAGTGGGGGCTGCAAATGGAGCCCTAGGAGTCCCACGTGGGGGGAGAGTATTTGAGGCTCTGGGATCGGATGAGGTGGCCAAGGAGAAGCCTAAGAGGACATACAGTGGGATGGGGCAGCGGAACCAGCAAAGGAGCAAGTTAGAGCCCAGAAGAACTGGAAGGAGACCTGAGGGAGGAGGGAGGGGCCTGCAGCTCAGGAGCCTTTGCTGGGCCCTCAGGTGTTTTACCTCAGTTCATCCTCATGATCCCTGCGTGAGGGTGACTCTCCGTTTTACAGCAGGTCAAAGGGAGGCTCAGAGATGCGGAGCTGGGATCTGAGCCCTGAGCAGACTCCAGGGACAGTGGCTCCTCACCTGTCTCCATGCTGCCTCCAAAAAGGAGTGCTGTGTCCCTTGATTATCTGAGTCTGGTTATTGGAGCTACTTAGTGGCAGTGTCTTGTCAGAAGCCAGTAATAATCCTAAATCCTGGGCTAGGGTGGTGGCTCAGTGGCAGAGCAGTTGCCTAGCACGTGTGAGGCACTGGGTTCAGTTCAATAAATAAATAAATAATAAAGGTCCGTTGACAACTGAAAAAAAAAATTCCTAAATCCTGGGCACCAACTTCTCCCTTATACCAGGTGGGCAGAGGGTGTCCCTGCGGTTGCAGGCAGCTGTACCCTGCAGAGACAGGGCAACGGTGGGTATGGATCAGGAGAATGTCAGTCTTCTGTGCCTTCTGGGAGGAACCACCCCAGCAGAGCCGGGGATTATCCCACTGAAACACCAACTCTCCAACATGTTTCATGGGAATCTTTTCAAAATCTGACCCATGCCTCTCTGCCTTCCCAAGCACAGTGCTTGCGTGTGCTTTAGCTTTCCCTAGGGACTCAGGGAAGTCACGATTCTCCTCAGGTGTTACACAGGACTGACACACAATGGCTCCTTCCCTGAGGCTTGCCCCGGCCTGAAATCCTGCCTGACTGTTGGGCTCTCTGTGGGTAAAAGGGGCTCCAGGCTCAGAGGGATGGATTTCTCTAGAGAGTGGTGGACAGTGGCTGCCCTGAGAACCCAGAGGCGAGAGAGGTGCTCCCAAGGGAAGGTGGCTGTCACTGCCTGGTTTCGAGTCCCCTCCTCGCTACTTGCTAGGGATGCATTTTACTGATCCACCTTGTTCTTCAGTGTCTTACTCTGCAAAATGGAAGCACTAATGTTGTAAGCACAGATAGTTACTATGGTTCCTAACCCTAGTGATCAGGGAAGGCTTCATGGAGGAGGTGGGACTTGGTTGGACCTTAAAGGATGACTGGTGGAAAGGATAGGGACCAGCTTTCGGGACGGAAGTATTGCCTGAACCCGGAGTGGTTGCACTGAGTGGTGCATTGGAGACCAGGTTGGTTGTGCTTTATGGGAGATAAAATCAGAACTGTAGGTTAGCTAGAAGCCTCTAGCAATCTTGACTTCCAGAATGTAGCCCACTGGAAGTTTTAGAGCCAGGCAGATTTGGGTTCAAAGTTTGACTCTGCCCCTCGACAGCAGTGTGACCTTGGACAAGTTATTCTACTTTTTCTTTTTTTTTTTTTTTTTAAATAGTACTAGGAATTGAACCCCAGGGATACTGTGCCACTGAGCTATACCCAAGCCCCGCACCCCCGCTTTTTTTGGTACTAGGGAGTGAACCCAGGGACGCTCAACCACGGAGACACATCCACAGACCCTTTTATATTTTATTTAGAGACAGGGTCTCACTAAGTTGCTTCCTCAGTAAATTACTGGGGCTGGCTTTGAACTCATTATCCTCCTGCCTCACCCTTCCAAGCCACTGGGATTACAGGCATTTGCCACTGTGCCCTGTCCCCAGCCCTTTTTTTTTTTTTAGAGAAAGAGAGAACTTTTATATATATATATACACACACACTACACACACACACACACACACACACATATATATATATATATATATATATATTAGTTTTCGGTGGACACAACATCTTTATTTTATTTTTATGTGGTGCTGAGGATCGAACCCAGCGCCCCGTGAATGCCAGGCGAGCGTGCTACCGCTTGAGCCACATCCCCAGCCCCTCCCCATCCATTTTTATTTTGAGATAGGGTCTCACTAAGTTGCTGAGGCTGCCCTTGAACTTGCTATCCTTCTGTCTCAGCCTCCTGAGTAGCTGGGATTACAGACATGTACCACCACACTGGGCTTGCTTCTACTTTTGGAGGTGTGTTTTCCTCATCTCTAAGAGGGACTTCTAGTAATATGCACTTCCATGAGCTGGGTAGAGGAAACAGTACCTGCCAAGAGCCAGGCACACTTCAGGGCTCTGCACATGAGAAGTCTTATTTTATTATTCACTCAACAAACACAGAAATGCCTTTCTCTGAGCCAGGAACTGTGCAAGCAGCTGGAGATAGAGATGAAAGAAACATTGTCCTGTGGGTATTTTCACAGTCCAGTCAGGAAGCAGACACGAAACACAATTGCAATATAGCCTCGATAAGTGCAACAATAATGGAATGTACACGCCTGGAGCTGGCACAGAAGAGGGTGACTGGCTGCTCTCCTGTGTTCGGAACACACAGATGCGTGTTGATTCAAGGAAGAGTCGACTTTCTCAGGCAGCTGTGGGAGGGAAGAGCATTTCAAGCCCAGGAAACAGGACGTGGGGAAACATGTCTATTAGGCAGGTGGGGTGGCGCTTGCCTGCAGACCCTGCTACTCGGGAGGCTGAAGCAGGAGGATTGTGGGTTTGAGGCCAGCCTGGGCAACTCAGTAAGACCCTCATTGAAAGCAAGAAAGCCTGTGCCTGTGAGAAAAGTGGGGAGAGGCTCGGTGTGGCCAGAGCCTGGGTTGGTGCAGGAAAGGAGCCCGGGGGGCACCGTCAGGCTTTGAAGGGACTTTCCTACCAAGACTAGACCGTTATCTGGTGAAGTCCAGTGAGAAGCCGGCTGTGAAGAGTTTTTAGCAGGGTTGTGACATGGTGGGACCATGGGACCGTGTGGAGGGTATGAACTGCAGGGTGAAGAGACTGGTTGAAGGGGAATCATCTCAGAGGCTCATTAATGTTCCCAGGAGAAGAGCAGATAAAGAGCTGGTCTGGGGGCTGTGCCAGGGCTGCAGGGTTTCAGAAGGTGGAACCCCCAAGTTCTGGTGATCAGTCTGGAGAAAGAGCAGGGCCGTTTCCTGGGTGCCTCGGGGGATCAGGGCATGGAGGCAGGAGGAGAGGGGGAGGGTTCAGAGGCCTGTGAGACCCTCAGGGAGCCGCCCAAAGGCAGATGGGTGCGAGGGCTGAGAGCACAGAAGAAAGGCTTGACCCAGAGCCTCATCAAGTCTGAGTGTGTGTGTGTTGATCACTGCGGGCGTTAGTAAGATGTGTCTGGTCCCTGTGCTGAGAGAGCGCGGTGGGGACAGGAAGGGAGACCAACCAGGAAAAGGCTGTTGCAGACAACCAGCCATGAGGGGCAGCTGTCCCCGGGACTGCTGTGGAGAGCTGCTGCTGGGTGGCCTCCTCTTTTGTAGAGAGGAGACGGATGAGCCACAAGCTCATCGGGAGTGCGGTGAGGCTGTTCTGGAAAGTCCCACGTGAGGGTCGTGGGGGTCGGTTGGTGGGCGCCTGACTCGCGGTTACCTGATCTCTCTGAAGCCTGGCAGCGTGAGGCTCACCGTGGGAGTTCAAGGAGAGTTGGTTGGAGGCAGGTCAAAACGCGGCACAGATGCTTGGTTCGGGACTGGGGTCATGAGCATGGCCTCCGTGGTAGAGTTTAGAGGCCACAGAGCTGTGGAGGCAACAGGTGGGGATGTGGGACAGTCACTTAGAAGGGATTGGGGCTGCAACGCCCCATGGGAGTCCCTCAGCCACCAAAATGAGCTGTCCCCAAGGAGAGCGGGAAGAAGCAGGAGAGTGAGGACAGGGGACAGAGCCTGGCACAGCGAGCGAGGAGAGAAGGTCTCTCAGTGCTGACCGCGGGGGCCAGGAGAAACTGAGCTGCCTGGTTTCAGCTTCCCGAGCATGGCATGTCACGTTTCTGGCAGGTGGAAATACCTTTTGAAAGATCTGCCATGGTGGATCATCTAGAAACCTGCCCGCCTCCTTGTTTGCCCAGGTGCTGGTGAGCTGGTTGCGCTGACAGGACGGGGACGTAGCAACTGAGACCGGAGAAGCCCTATGCAGCAGTCCTCAAGGGGCCCCGGGGTTTCCTGAGGGTCCCCTTCACCAGCCAGCTCTCCCCATAAATGTGATGTGACTGTTTATTTAAGAAAATCATTATATACAGAGCATCCAAGGAAGTACGTGTCAGGCAAAGAAGCTCTTTGTCATATAGAAATGTGTTTGTGGCACGTGGAGGCTTGTGTGTGTCCGTGTGTGAAATGGGTGAGAGACCGGGAGAGACACTGGGATTGAAAGGGAGTGGCGTTCATCCCAGGGTGTGTGTCACAGTCAACTGGAGGGAGTGTGGAGTGGCGGTGGGTGGATGCAGCCCTGTTACGTATTGGATTGCTGTGCAGGCATTGATATTTGCATTCAGATTCATGTGTGTGTGTGTGTGTGTGTGTGTGTGTGTGTGTGTGTTGTGGGCGTGGTATCAGGAAGGATAAATAACACTGTTTGTTTTTGTGATACAGCTGCCCCCCCTCAGAGGGCATGAGCAAATAGCACAAAATGGGCTTGGAGGTGGGAGGAGATTGTGTGTGCGTGCGCGTGCGTGCATGGGTGTGCACGTGTGTGCACTACACTGTGTGTCTCCATGACTGCCCTGGGGCCTTCGTGCGTGTGCATCTTTCCCCGCGGGTTGTGTTTGCAGGTTCTGCTGTTTATCTGCTCTGCCTTTTGCTCACTCTGGGGGCTCCCAGGAGGTGGGCAGGTAGCAGTGTCAGGAGCCGGGGCACCCGGGTCCCCTTCCGAAGCAGGCTGGGCGTGGTCTGCTTGAGGAGCTGCTTCCATCCTCCCTCCCTCCCACCTTCTCTTTACCCATCTGATGCACCTCAGGCCAGGCCAGGTCGGTGGGGGGGGCAGTGTGGCCCACTTGACCTCCGACCCCTGAGGTGGCCATGCCACCTGGGTCTGCCTCCTGATGTTGGGAAGGCATTTGTGCTAACAGTGGAGCCAGAGCCAGAGCCAGAGGGGCTCTCTGCAGCCCGGCCTCTCGTCTGTAGGAGGGAGGAGGGGCTTGGAGAGGCTGAGTGATGGAGGTCACATGGCACTTTGGGGCAGAGCTGGTTCCTGACCATGGACTGTCGCCTTTTCTCCCCTGGGCTCTGGGGTGCTGAGGGGTGGTTGGATTTTTGTGTGAAAAGCCTTCAGGTGTGAGTAGCGTGAGAGCTGAATGTGTCACTGGATTGCTAAGTGCTTATGTGTGTCAGTGTGTCACCGAGCGTGAGTGTGTCTCGGGCAAACCCAGCGAGACGGTTACTGGTGTGAGCGTGTCCCCATCTGTCTCTGAGAAGCAGTGGAGGGTGGGGAGGAGCCTGCCTTCAGGAAGAAGCCCGCTGCTGCTCCTGCCCAGCCTCCCACCTTCCATGTGACCTTGAGTGGCAACTGCCCTGGCTTGGGCCTCGGTTTCCTGAAATGCAGCACAAGGGTTGGGTGTGAGGCATGTGGGGGCTCCCAACCCTCCCGGACTGGCTGACTCTGTGTGTGATGGACTTGGAGGGCGGCTCTGCCCCTGCCCCATCCCCAGACCTTCTGGGTTGGGTGGCCTGTGTCGGGACCTGGGTGGGCTTCAGGACCTGGGCCCCTGGCTGCCCTGGGAGCTGCTGTTGGTGGTGTGGCCTGCGTGCTAACAGCCCTCCTTTTTCTTCTCTCTCTGCCTCCCCCTTCTCTGAACCTGGCTGGCTGTAGAGGAGCACCCTATGGAAGGTGAGTGAAGCCTCTTGGTCACTGGGGTAGCACATCTGTCACCATGGGGGTCCCATGTGAAGGGGTGTCGTCGGTCACTCAAGGGCTCCCTCCCCTGCCTGTGCTTGGGCCCCTTGGAGGAAGGCTGTCTGGGTCCTCCCTTCTGCCTGGGCTCCACTTCTGCTGGTGGGGGGCTGCCAGGTAGCCGCAGGCCCTTCCCTGACCCGTGTCACTTCATTCTGACCACTGGCCTTTCTTCTTCCTTGCAGGAAAGGGAAAGGGATCTTTGGGAAGAGCTGGGCACGGGGGTGGAGGGCTGTGGATCAGAAGTGTGCAGGGTGGGTATCCTGCTTGCCCTGCCCTGCTCAGGAAGCACAGAAAGGCCTTGCCACCAGGGATGGGGTGACGGAGCCACCTCTGCCCCGGAAGCCCTTGCGTGGGAGAATCCGCCCCTCTGCTGCACAGCTCAGGAGGCCAGAGTGTGGTCGGTCGAGACTGCAGGCTGGGTGGGGGCCTGCCACTGGTCAGGGCACGTGGGCAGGGGCAGCTCCTCTGCTCCGATAAACCCCGATCGCCACTGGGAGGTGAGGACAGGGGCCCTTCGTCCTGCCCAGTCCCAGGGCAAGGGTGGTGCAGCCTCCTCCCTGGGTCTGTGTCCATTCTTTCCCTGCCTTCTTCTATTTGACCATCTTTCTCTGCTTTTTCGTCTTTATCTCTTTCTCCAGGGCCCCATCCCTGGACTTCTCTCTGTGTCTGTCCTTCCCACAGCTCTTTCCAGGTTTCTATCTTTCTCTCAACCTTTCCTTCTAGCTTTGGTTTCTCTGTGTTTCTTTTCCTCTTTGGGGTGGACTCAGATCAGGGAGCGGGAAGGCAGTGTTGAGTGTTCTGGGCCTGAGGGCTGGGCTGCAGGGAAGTCATATGGACCACTGGGGAGGGCAGCAGAGGGGTGCAAGGTGAGGCCATCTCCCAGTCCCCACCCTGCTCCACGCTCTCCTGTCCTGGGAAAGCAGGAGTCGGGGGATGTGCCAAAATTGCTGGACCTGGACCCTGTGGGAGGAGCAGGGCTACTGCCAGGATGCAGGTTCCTGGGAAGGAAGGTGGTCAGGCCCTTGGCCTGGGTGTGAGTGGCATCCATTTGTCCTCGTGGTGCCTACGGTTTGGCTTGTCTCTCCTGGTGTCTCGTCTTCTCAGGGCTCCTTAGGTTCTCTGGTCGCAGCAGCAGGCACCTGTGTGTGCACATTCATACAACTCTGCTGGTCAATGTGCCCCTGGGTGTCTCTGCACGTCCGTGAACATGTGCCCGTGTGCATGTGGCACAGTTGTGTCCTTGTGTGAGCATGCTGCACACCCACATGTTGTGTCTTTGTGCTGTGGCCCGCATCTTTCTGTGCCTGTTGGAGCATCCGTGGCTCTGTGGTCTCCATCCGTGTCCGCATCTGTGTGTCAGTGTTTACTCTGTGTGCTCTCTGTATGTGTGTGTGTGTGTGAGAGAGAGAGTCCGCGTGTCTAGGTGGACGCAGCCTTCTGAGGGCTGGAGATAAGATTTAGTGCTGATGTGACTTTTACTTGCTCTTGATGTCATGTCTGCTCCGGAACAAAGGGAGAGATGGAGGGAGGAAGAGAGAAGAAAGCGGAGAGGAAGGTCGGAGCCGAGAGCCAGGGAGAGCAGGCGGCTAAGTGAGGAGGTGGGATGAGGGCTTGTGGAGGGAGAGGCAGAGGAGAGGGACCTGGATGGAGTGGCGGGCTGCTCAGAAGTGGCCCGGAGATGGGGGCAGAGGAAAGAGAATATTTAGGTAGGGGCCAGAAGGAAGCTGGCCTTGGGGACAGTGGGAGTGAGACCTGTGGTGACACCTAGACATTTCCTTGGGGTGCCTGGCAGTCTGCTGGTTTAGGTGTGGTACTGTTGGGGCCGCGAGCTAGGACCATGTAGGTGTGTATGGGAGGCTGCGTGTGTGTGGGTTTGTGCGTGCGCACACGGGAGTGTGGCCTCTGTGTTCTCTGCTACGTCTGTGCCTGCTCGTGTGTCCTGATCTTGCCCTGTGGCCATCTTTCTCTTGATGGCCGTCCACTCAGGGGTGTGTTGGGGGAATCAGGGTGAGACTGAAAGTGGGGAGGGGGTTGGGCAGGTTGGTGGTAGTTCCCAGGGGCAAGCTGGGGACCTCCTCTGCGACATTGCACTCTGGACCCTGCAGCCCCCCTTTGTGGCTCTCAGGGGACCTCTGTGCCTCTGCCTCTTCTCCATCCCTCCATGCTGCGACACTGTGCCTGGAGGCCTAGCTTCCTTCAGGAGCCAGGCGTCCTGCTACGCAGCCCCTACCAGCCTCCTCTCTCCTCCTAGCCTCTTGCAGCAGGGCGAGGAGACCTAGAAGCAGCCAGAGAGTGCCCTAGGAAGAGACCTAGGGCAATGCCATCCATCACTGCTGGCCTCTTCTCCAGCAGTGGAGGAAGGGCTGATGCTACAGGTGGACATGGGCAGGAGAACACCCTGGTGGAGCCCCGGGGCCAGCAGGAGGGAGCAGATGCAGATGGGGTGGGGGAGGAGACAGACTTTAGGGAGGGAACCCTCGGGCCAGCTGGGGCTGAGCCAGGGGTAGACGGGAAGGGAACCGGCCTCCCCTCACCAAGATGGCTGGCTTTGTCACGCCTGAGGGAGCCGAGCAGCTGGTTGCCGTGGTGACAGAGGGAGAGTGCCGCATGCTAATGAGGCTGGCGAGGAGCTGGGCAGCGAAGGGTCTTGGAGGGGAGAGACCCCGCTCCCCCCAGCAGTAGTCAGGCCTGCAGGGGACAGAGGGTGGGTTTCCAGGGCCCCTGGAGCCTGGATGGGGTTGGGCAGAAGCCTGCAGTTCCAAGAGTGGGACCAGGGGTGAGGCTGCTGTTGACGGAGAGGGAGAAGGGTTCAGGACCTGGGACCTGGATTTAGGGGGTTTGGAAGAAGGTGCTGGTACTTCTTGGGGATAGAGTCAGTGGCAGGGTAGGGGGCCTTCAGAGCAAGGAATACGACAGTCCAAATCCTGGGGTCCCCACCTGTGCTATAGATGTAACCTGTGTCCCCCCTGCCAAGAGCTGTTTTGTCCTCAGGCCACCCCCAGCAGCTGTGGCCTCCTTCCCCAGCTGGCTTCACACCACAGGGAATAAATGAGCACCACCCCAGAGAGCTGGGGAAGAGGCAGCCCAAACCAGGCAGGGGCCAAGTCTTTGGTCCTGCTGCGCCCCTCCTGGCCTCCTGGACCCCAGGGTACTGGTCCTCAGCTCTGCCCCAGAGACATCTGTAGCCCCGTGGCCTAGATGTGTCCATCCTGGCCCATTTTGTAAGGTGCACATCTCATTGCCATAGCAGCCGGGTGGCTTCTTGGGGTGACAGGGGAGCTGCAGGCTGTTCCCTCCCCCACTCTCTTGACCAGACCACACTGCTGGGAGGTAGGGTTGGGAAGGAGCTGAGGTTTGGTGGGCTGGCTGGTCATCTCAGGAAGCCATGGGGCCTGGTTCTGACAGCCTGTCCAGGGCCTGGGGTCCTGGTCCAGCGGGTTGGGTTCTCGACACTCTGCCTGAGGAGGGTGCCTGGGGTGGGGCTGGTAGAGCTCTTCCAAGGAGCCACGGTCATCCTGGGGGAAATCCTAGTTATCTTGCTCAGTCCATTTTCAAAATTCAGCTTTTGGATTATCTCAGAGAAGCCCTGGCCAGAGATGGGGATCTGTGGAGTAATTTAGGAAAGAGGTGCTTTGACCTCTCAGAGGGCTGGGCCTCCTGCCCAGGGGCTTGGTGTCCTGTTTGGACCTTGCTGTCTAAGAGTTCGGCCTGTCTCCCAGGCCTTCCCGTGGAAGAATCCATACCTCCCCTCTTTGCTCCAGGGTTTTCCCAGACTCAACCTCTTTCTGCTCTAACCTTGTCCTCTGAGCTCTAGTTTCCTCTTAGAACCCAGGTGTGGGGGTCCCTGTTCCCCATATAGCAATGGATGGGAGGGAGGGAGGGTTAGGCCCGGTGACAAGTCTCTGCAAACCCAGCTTGGGTGGGAGATTCCTTTAGGCCAAGCTTCCTCCTACCCACCGCCTTTCCCCCTTCTCTGCCAAGGTCACAGGGGTCGTGGGGATGGGTCCATGTGTGAGGGGGGTGGAGGCCCCCTTGCCCGCTCAATCCCATGCTAACAGGACACTCTCTCTCTCTCCAGGTGGCTTTGATTTTTGTGTCGTGTTTTATTTTCTCTTCCATCTGAATCGTTTTTCTCGTTGACCGTTTTTTTTTCTCTCCGCCTCCCGGAAGAAAAAAAAAAAAGAAAAAAAGAAAAAGGAAAAAGCAGTCCTCCCAGCCTCATGCTTCTCCTCCTTTTCCTTTTTTTTTTCCGGCAAGAAGAAAAATAAAGAAACCAAAATCCCCCCCCCGCCCCCACCCCCACCCCGCAGCGCCCCCGCCCCCCCTGGCTCACCGCTCACCTTCCCTCATGCCCCTCTCTCTCTTTCTCTCTCTCCCCCTCCTGCCCTCCCCCTCTATCTCCGCATCGGGCCCCTTCCCTCAGCTTCTGGGCTGGGGGCTCTGTCCCGATGTCTGTCACAAGTTAAAAAGGGGTTTTTAAATTGTGGCAGCAAAAGCTTTTTTCCTCCCTTCTCTCTGGCTGATTTTGATGACTCGTGTTTTCTTTGTTTCTTTCCCCTTCCCTTTCTTTTTTTCTTCTTTTTTTTTTCTTTCTTTCTTTCTCTCCTTCCCCTTTCCAAGGTCCGGCTCACCTGACGTTAAACAGCGAAGGTATGGTCTGAAGTTTTGGTTTGGTTTGGATTGGATTGGATGGCCCCCAACCTGCGCCTGGATTTTTCTGTTCTTCTTCCTTCCCCTCCCTCCTCCACCTGTCCTGCCTCCTTCCTTCCTTTCCTACCTGCTCC
The DNA here is from genome assembly GCF_048772815.1 of Callospermophilus lateralis. Classification (NCBI taxonomy): domain Eukaryota; kingdom Metazoa; phylum Chordata; class Mammalia; order Rodentia; family Sciuridae; genus Callospermophilus; species Callospermophilus lateralis. The sequence goes on along the minus strand of NC_135306.1, from coordinate 204,137,748 downwards.
TCTGCCATTTCTCTGTGTTACTGGGGGATGCGGGTGGGGGCAGGGCGATCCCCGTCTGTGCGCTCCCCTCTCCGCCTGCCCGACTCCTCCATGCGCCCTCATCCCACCTTGGTTTCTGACATCAAGAGATGTTTGAACTCCTGCCGTTGTCTCCAGTACCTCTTTGCGTTTTCCTGGTAGTGTATCTCGCTTGTTTTCTTTCTCATGGTGCTGTTTTATTTCCTTCCACTCATTCTGATCATCCTTTCTTTTCTATGAACCCAAGTAAACAGAGAAGGGCCTGGGCTGCGGACAGAGGTGTGCAGCCATGTCCCATGTTCCTCTTCCCCTGCTGCTGCTGCGGGAGGCCCCTGTCTCCAGAATGGGGAGGAAGAGGGGGGGCTGGGGGTGTAGGACCCCTGTCTTCCACAGTGTCCCATGTCCACCTTCCCCTCCTGCCTTTTGAATGGCTCGTGACCCTATTGGACGCATGAGAACCTTGAGGACCAGAGATAAAGTGACTTGCTAGTGATTGCACAGCCCCAGTTGGTAGCCTCCCTTTAGCCAAGTCCCTGCCCCCTTTCAAAGCCCCCGTGTCAAGAAAACCTGGGGACAGAACCTAGGAGTCCTGACTGGTGCCTTCCATCTCTGGCCTCCTCCGTCCTCCCTGTCATTGATTCTTTAAGAGCACAGGAATTTGACCTTCCAGGTACTTGGGCATTGCCGTGCGCACCCAATGTAGCTCTCTTTTGAGGGTCATCCTTCACAAGGACAGGGCGAAGTCCTTAACTGTGGGCAGGGGAACCCATCGGACCACAACTGGACTGCAGGGAGAGACTTCTGTAGATCTGAGATTGGGGATGGGTTTAGGTCTGGGTAGGTGGGGGCCTAGGTTCCTTGCAGGGATGGGGAACTATGGCAAGAAGTGTGGGGAGGCAGGAGGAGGTGCCCTGGCTGGCCCATGCACATTCTTCTTGCCTCTCAGTGCTTGTTTTTTTGGGGTGCTGGCTGTGGCTTACCTAGTTATCAGTGATCCCAGAAGGCCCTCCCCACCTCCAGAAAGTTCCGTAGCACAGATGCTAATACAGTTTTGAGTTTTGGGGATTTGGGATTGGAGTCAGTTAGAGCCCAGATAGGAGTTGTTCTCCTTCATCCCTGGGACCCCCTTATCCTGAAGCCATCCTGTAGATCTGGCAATAGGGTGGGAGCCAGGGAGCCGGGCACTGGGGGCACGTTCTCTGACAGAGCTGGGTGAGAGCTTCAGCGGGTCTGGAGCCCAGACATGGCAACTGTGCCTTCGGAGGTGGTGAATAGGGTGGTGGGAGTGAGAACTGGCCCCCCAGAGAGGCTGCCCACAGCTGTGGTGAGCTCTACCCAGCCAGGCCCTGCCTTGGTGGGCACAGCCCTTCTGTGGGCACAGTGCAGGGAGGATGAGTCAACAGGAACTATGGGAAGCCCCTCCCCCCAGGAAATCCTTGGGAAGCCCCAGGGTTTAACTCTTGTCACTGCGGGGACTCAGGTCAATGTAGGTGGCCAATGAGAGGGTAGGTACAGCAGTGTGAACTGGGGAGGCTTTTGGAGCAGGGCTGCCTGTGTCTGGAGATGACGACTGTGAACTCTGAGCCAGCAAAAGGGACATGAGCAGAGATGCCTTGTGGGGAGGAGTGTGAGCCTAGGGGAGGCCCAGTGGCCAGGGACCAGCCAGAGGTGGGAAACCAGAGCTCAGGGCCTCTGGGGATGGGCTGGTCTGTTTGCTCCTTCCTCTGCTCCTCTGCCCAGACTCCCTACCCCTGGGCGAAGACTAGAAACTGGTGGTCATGAGTCTAATGGGGTCTATGGAGAGAGTGGTTCTTGGTTTGTCAACCGGCTCCTTCCCGAGAGGTTCTGGAGACAAGCTAGTCCCCAGAGAAGCCCCCTGGTGCATGCAAGTAGCACCTTTGCCCTGAACAGGGCCCTGCGTCACTCAGGGTTGGGGTGGGCCTGGCTGGGATGCCCCGTGCGCCTGACCCCCCAATTCTGCTTCTCCAGTAGGGTCCTTACTGTTCTCCGAGGGGGGGGCCGGGAGAGGAGGAGCCGGAGATGTGCACCAGCCTACCAAAGGTCAGTGACCCCACCATCTCCAGGGAGCCCAGTCCTCACCCACTGAAGACTAACTACACTTTTAGGAGAGCCGAGTTGGCACAGGTGCCCCGCTGGGTACCCAGGAGGCCTTCCCTGGGCCTGTACTGCAATGCCAGTCCTGAGGCCCCTGCCCTGGGGCAGAGGGCCCAACCTCCATTTCTTTCCCACAGCCTGTTGTCCTGATGGCTTTCTAGAACACAAATGTCCTTTTCTATGGCAGTTGTCAGGCCTGTCCCTAGAAAATATCTGTTTCTCTGGGAGCAGGGCAACCCCCCATTTAACCATCAAATTCTGAAAACCTGCCCAGGGGGATTCTGGGTGGGAGATGTGGCTGCTGTGATCTGTGTGTATCATGCACATGGCCTCAGAGGTCCCTCGGGACTCTCGGTGGCAGGGATCGTTGCTTTCATTTTTTACAAATAGGGAAACTGACACTGGCCAAAGCCCCCAAGGCCAGCACGGGGCCCTTCTGCATCTTGGGGCTCTAAGATCTCAGCTCCTTTTTTTCCACGCTGTGGCTGCCTCTCTTAGGAGAATCTCTTTCCCAAGAAATTTACAGGCCAGTTTGACAGCCCTCAAGGAACTGTGGTGGGTCCAAAGCCTGGTGCTGTCACATCCCATCTGCATCCTTCAGTGTTCTTCTGTCTGCCTGGGTTCCCGCTGTCCCTGCCTGCCTCCAGCTCCTTGCTGTCTCTTTCAGCCACTCACACTGAGTCTTCCTCAGCTCCCAGGCCAACCTGGACATCTCCCCGAGTACCCTTCATCTACACCTCTGTTAGAGTCGGCCACACTGTCAACTGTCACCCCCACTCCGTTAGAGTCGGTCAATTGTCACCCCCACTGCACTGAGCTCGAAAAGGATTGGGGATTTTCATTTGTTCCCCCCCGCCCCACCCGACCCGGGCCCCCAGGCTCACACAGTTCCCGCACATGCGTAGGCTGGAGCCCAGCACACTGTTCTAAATGAGCGAATGGTCTCTGGCCCCGGGAGTCTCATTGACGTTCTAACAAGTAACTACAATACAGCGTGGTCCACGCAAAGAATAGAAAAGTGCAGACTTTGTTCAGAGGAATTAATTTATTCTGAGAGAGGGAGGAGGGAGAGTGCGCACCTGCGTCTGCGCACATCCACAGAAGTTAGATCCCAGCCCAAGAGTTGATCTGTGGGCTGGCTTACGTTTAGGAAGCGGCCCCTGTCTGTTCTTTCTAGATGCCTGCAGCAGCCTGTGCGGTGGGCTGATGATTAGCTCTCTTCCAGAGGAGAAAAGTTGGGCTTCGAGCTCTTGTATCTTGGCCAAGGTCACAAAGCGGGTGGCAGAGCCAGCACTAGCGCCCAGGTCTTCTTTCTCACATCACACTTCCTCCCCAGGGAGCAGTACAAGATGTTACTAGGCAGTAAGCCAAATGCGCAGAACAGACAGCTGTAGTGCTGAGGCGCAGGGAGGGGCGAGGGGCGCTGGAGACCTTCCCAGTGGAGGCCCTTGAGCTGGGCCCGGAAAAGAGGCGGCTGCTGCGTCCCCCATTTTCATGGCACTTGGAAACCCAGGATCACAATAGCTAGTCTCTGGCCTTACTCAGATCCACTGGGGACACTTGTGGGACCACAGACTCCTCGGTGGAGAGAGGTTAACAAGTATCAGCTCTTACAGGCTCCCTGCACCCGGAGCTTGGGGGCTTTAATTGTCAGGTGCTGCTGGGAGTTGTAGTCCCGGCTGCGGTGCAGGAGATGGGGTGGAGCGCCCCCTGGCGCTTCAAGGGCTCAGATCCGGTTTGTGCTCTGCAGCGCACCCTCTGCTAACCTACGTCCTGACCTCAGGAGCATCACCCCACCATCCCTTGAGGTCCTGCCCTTCGGGATCCCCAAGGTTCTCTCTCCTCTTAGTCCTCTGGTTTTCTCTGCTGCATTTTCTTACCTCTCTCTGTCCCTCCGCTCCCCATGCTCCCCTTGGCCGCTCCGGGTCTCTTCCCATCTCTGGGCCTGCCTGACAGTCCTCTGGTGTCTCCAGGGACTGGAGCCTATAGTAGGCAGAAGCTGCAGCGGAGTCAGTTTTGCCTTCTCTCCCGGGAGGCCTGGGGCCGAGCTGAGGAGTCGAGGAATGGCCTATTTCTCTGCTCTGTCTTGGCAGCCTGGTCCATCCAGCCCAGTCCTGCCTCTCTCCTTTTTTCTGGCTTCCCAATCACTTTGTCCTGTGACTGCCTTGTTCTTTCTTTTCCTTCGGTCTGACTGGCTTTGTAATGGTATTTTCTTTGATTGTGGTGAAGGTGAGGGAGTGGGAGGGGAGGCCAGGCCTCTGGGCGGGCCTGACCAGTACTTGTGGCAAACCCAAGGTCAAACACATTCCCTTTTCTGGTCCTTGAACCCCCTGGCTCTGCCACTATCTGAGCAGCAGGCTTGGTTACTATGGAAACAGTAAGGTCCCAGATAGCCTTGGCTTTCATTCCCTGGAGGTCCCTGTTCCTTTTCCTTGTTGGCCCTCTCCCTGTCTCTCTGCCTGTCCCCCAGGGCCTGTCCTTTTCTTTACCTATGGAGCGTCGCATCACCTCTGGTTTCCTTCCAGCCCTGAGCTTGTGTCTCTCCTCTGGTCCTCGATGGCCCATCTTTCTCCTCTCCGCACTGCCGCCCTCTACAACACCCTCCTGCCCCTTCTTGTCCTACTAGATCTTCACCATTGCCTCTGGTCCCCTAGGCAGACAGAGGGTGGGATTCAGGCTGTCCCAGTGTGTCCCATGCCCCTCCCCCAGCCTTGCTGCCCTGTGGCCTCAGGACACTGGGCCTTGCCAGCTGCAGTGAGGGCTGTGCCAGGCGCTGGGACAGCAGCTGGTGCCTTGGCATCCGGAGACAGTGAGGGCAGAGTCTGTGGGCAGGCTGCCCAGAGAGGGAGGCAGGCTGTGTGAGCAGGCAGGGGCTAGACCCTGCAGCCACACATGGTGCTGCTGCTGAGCCATGGGAGGGCAGCTGCCCCCTGGTGGCCCTGCATACCCCCGGCATGGTGACTGTTCTTTCCTGGGCCTTGGGAATGTCTACTGAGAACCCCTGCACTCCAGTAGCTCAGTCTCTGCATAGACCCTTAGGACACAGCCCTGTTTGCTCCTCACCCACCTGGGAAGGTGGGACAGAGCAAAGCTGTCACCATTGATTGGCAAGGAGACATAAGCCACTGCCTGAGTCCAGGGCCTCTGGTCTGGCCTGACTCTACTCAGATTCTCTTCCCTCTGCTCGTGTTCTAGCTTTACCCCAACTTCCTGGTCCCAGAGTCAGTGGCCTCTTGCTTGTCACCTACTTGCAGGGCACTAGCAATCCCTAAGGGCCTCTCAGAAGTTGCTGCTGCTTAAAAAGTGCCTGGGCTGGGTGCTATGTCCACGAACACCCTACAAGCACACAGGTGCACGCACACACCCCACACGTCCCCACGCGTGAAATCCCAGCCAAGCCTTGCAGTCCTGCGTCTGCTGCCTGCCTGGCCCACCCAGCATGTCCAGCCCTATAGGGCCCTTCAGAGGCTGTCCTCAGGTTGGAGTAGGACGCTGGGGGTGGAGTGAGAGGTGGCATGGTGGCCACCATGGGTGCTCTGCACAGTGCAGCTGCCTGGTGCATACCCCTGTCACCTGCATTGTCTTCCTGTTGTCTTACCCCTGTCCTTTCCCTTCCCACTATTTCCTGTCCTCCTGTCTGCTCAGTGCTGCACAGTAGGCTTACCAGCCCCATCCCAAATGGTAAGGCCTGAAACCATCCCTGGGCACTGAGAATGTCCGTAACCTGGGGAGGCAGGAAGGGGAGGTGGGCTGCATTCGGGGGACCCTTGGTGTCCCGGTCCTAGGGAGGAACCAGATAGAGCCTCTTGTCTCTGTCCGACATCTCTTTGCTAAGGGGGTGGCCGATGGGAGGGTTGATGTGGGGAGATGGTGAGGACTGTCCGCTCTGCCTGGCCCTGTGGCAGCTTAATTGTCAGCTGTCAGTGTAAGAGCCACTTAGCAGCCTCTGGCTTTGGAAATGGACCTGGGGGAAGTTGGTTTTTGACAGCAAAGATGGCCAGGCCCAGGGAGGAGGGTTGAGAAGCTGAGGAGGGGGAAGGGGCCTAGAGCTCAGAGGTGGGACTACAGGACTCCCGGTGCCCAGGACTGGAGTGTGGGTGGCTGGAGGGGAAGACGGAGCCTCTGGCAGAGCCGGCTTCACTCAGCCTTCTCCCCTTTTCCCAACCACTGCGTCCAGGCAAGGAGGAGTTTGTGGCGACCTTCAAAGGCAATGAGTTCTTCTGCTATGACCTGTCACACAACCCGATCCAGAGCAGCACTGACGAGATCACGCTGGCCTTCCGTACCCTGCAGCGCAACGGGCTGATGCTGCACACGGGCAAGTCGGCCGACTATGTCAACCTGTCCCTCAAGTCTGGGGCTGTCTGGCTGGTCATCAACCTAGGCTCGGGTGCCTTTGAAGCCCTTGTGGAACCCGTCAATGGCAAGTTCAACGACAACGCCTGGCACGACGTCAGGGTCACCCGAAACCTGCGCCAGGTAGGGGGAGCAAGAAGAAGGCCAGGGTCAGCTGCATCTGGGACAGAACACAGGTGGAGAGAAGGCTGCCGGGGTGTGGTGGGAGGGACCAGGACTGGGCAGGAAGGCGTGGTTCTGGAGAAGAGCAGGACTTGGGGCTGTGGGGGCCCAGATTGTGGCCATAGCTGTGTGGCAGGCTTCAGAGACTCAGCAGTAGGGAGTCCAGCGGAGGATCCTGGGCAGGGTCCTTAGGCCGGGGCGAGGGCTGGGCTCTGGTTGGTGGGAGCAGCTGGGGTTTCCAGGACTGGGGCTCAGGAGTCAGGTGACGGGCAGGAGGGCATGTCAGGAGACGAGGTGTAAGCTAGGCCTGACTGAGGGGCGGGGGATCATGGGGCAGGGAGGGGTCCTCTGGGTGAGCAGGCTCTGACCTGGTGGAGCCAGTGTGTGACCCAGCTTTAGGCTGGGGCCGAGGCTTCCCTAGGGCAGAGCCAGAGCCAGAGGAGAGCGGGATGAGGCAGCCCGTGAGGGATGAGGGAACGGGACCTGCCCTTCCTCTCTTGCAAGGAACCAGGCTCTCCGAGTGGCCGTGCTGGCCTCTGTCTCTGGCTCCTGGTGCTCGGCGGAGAGCCTTCCAGGTCAGCCGTGCTTACAGGACAGTGTGGGCAGGTGCCCTCGGCTTCTGTTCCCAGACTCATCCACAGGACAGGTGCTCTCAGGACCTGCCTTTCCATCTCTCACAGGGCCCGAGGTGACCGTTGCAGGTGAGGCCATCTCTCTGGCCAGGCTCTGCTTGACAGGAGCCTCACAGCTAGTTTCCTGCCCCAGAAAGTTCCCGCCTCCATTCTGGGTCAGACTGGCTCTTGCTCCTGAGGAGAAGCCAGGGAGCCTCCGACGGGGCTCTGTCTCCACTCCTGGCTGTCCCCTGCTAACTCACCTCCTGGGTCCTGGGTCTTGTGCACTGTCTGGGTCTCTCAGTCTCACGGCTACAGGCAGCGAAGCTCTTCTAGCCCCCTCTCTTGAGGACCAAGTGCAACAGGATCCGCACCAGCGCCGCCCGCCCAGGCCCCATCCTGCTGCTCTGTGGCCTGTCTCTGGCCCCCATCTTCTTTGGACTTCCTGGTTCTAGTTGGATGGTGGCTCACCTTCCCTCCTGCTCTTCCTTGTCATCACTGTGTCCCCCGCCCCCCCCCCCCATAGAAAGGCTCTGCAGGGGGACTCAGAGCTCCGGCAGTCCTCCTCCTCCTCTGACCTGCTTGACATGGGATGATGATCTAATGGGGATTCCTCCTCCTTCGTGCTGCTCCCCCTTGCTGCCACAAGGGCTGTGACTAATCCCACTGCTCTTTTGGGAGCCTGCTGCGACCTGTCGCAGTCCAGCTCCTACTGATGCACCTGTCCTCAGTGGCCCTGCGTTCTGAAGGGCGACATTCTTGGTGGAGTCACTCCTCTTCCGTCCAGTGCCCCTCGTGTCATATCATCCATTATCCAGTCGGAGGCTTGTCACACGCATCCGAGCACACCTTAGTGTGTCCGTGCATTTGTGAGGCTTTCCGGTGCCACGTGCATTTTATCGGGGAGCAGGAAGCCGTCTTTGGTGCTGCTTGCTCACTAGCCCTCCCTGGGATCAGTGCTGTCACCTTGCCTTTGGCAAGACACTGCACACCCACAGTTCCTATGCGCATGTCATTTGGTCAACAAATATGGTACGTCACACTGGGTAGAGGGAAAAAGACCTGGTTCTTGCCCTTCTGGGACCTCAGCTCTTGAGGGGACAGGATGGAACTGTTGAGGGCGAACAGAGCGAGACCGTGCGAGGCCAGGGGGGCAGCAGCAGCTTCAACAGTCTGGAAACCCGGGGAGGGAGGGGTCCGTGGCCAGGGGAGGTAGGAAACCCACCAGGTGATACGTGGCCTCTGCACTCTTGAGTGTTGACAGTAACCCAGAGTCACCCCTTCCTGCGATGTGCAGTCATGGGTCCGAGCTGATGACTGATGGAAATCCCCGAGTGGCCCTAAATTGTTCTACCAGGTGGCTCAGAGCTGAGGCAGGTCACAGGGACCCAAAAGCAGGGCCTCCAGGCCACACAGGGTGTCTGCTTAAAGACTCGATTGAGAGCCCCTTTGAAGAAGGGTTTGGGGGATTTGATTGGACTCCTGGACCCAGACCCCACCCGTGAGTGAGAGGTACAAGAACTGCATTTGGGCAGCTCTCCTGGCCAGCCCCCGGGCCACACTCTGGTGCCCCAAACTTGGCCCTGGTTTAGCCTGTGGCCAACTGCATCCTTGCCCTGGCCTTCCCCTCCCTGTTTTTCAGGACTTCCAAAAGTGACTTCTTGGGCAACCTCTATTGGTCCCCTCTCGCCCTGCGAGAGCTCTGTTTCTTTCTTTTTTTTTTTTTTAAAGAGAGAATGAGAGAGGAGAGAGAGAGAGAGAATTTTAATATTTATTTTTTAGTTATCGGCGGATACAACATCTTTGTTTTGTATGTGGTGCTGAGGATCGAACCCGGGCCGCACGCATGCCAGGCGAGTGCGCTACCGCTTGAGCCACACCCTCAGCCCTCTGTTTCTTCCCACATGAATAAATCCCATTCTCTTGCACTCAAAATACTACTAATAATAACAACCAATAATAATTTTTTGGGGGGTTCTGTTGCTCCTACAGCAACATTCTCTCAATTGTTTAATCACACTGTCCCCAGGAGACATTTGCCAGTATCTGGAGACCTTTTAGATTATTGTAACTCAGAGGGTGCTACTGGCATGTTGTGGGTAGAGGCCAGGACCCCGCTAACAGTTCACAGGACAGCCCCCGCAACAAGGAATCATCTGACCCCAAATATCAGGACCTGCTGGGGAGAAACCCTGTTCGAGCAAGTCTGCGCTGTGTCTGGATGACATCCTGGCATTGGAAGAATCCTTCTGTGATCAGAAGGGTGATGTGGGGTGGGGTGGCTTGCACCAATGTTCTGTCTCCCTTAAGTTTTATGGGCCAGAAGCCCAGGACAGAGAGGTAATAATGACAGCTGCCTCCAGGTCTGTGGGGTGGGTAGCCAGAATCTGAGACCCCTGTGGCTTCCACTTTATTTTCCCGTTGTGATTAGAATTCTGGTGAGAAGACCTCCTGGAGGACGCCCCGGGATCACACCCAGGGCTCTGCCTTTCCTTCTGCTTCTGCAGCTATGGAAATGGGTCAAAGGTCAACTCCAAAGACAGGGAGGAGGCCAAAATTTCCTCCTTGTACTCCTGGATCATGTTATAATCCCTGGAATCATCTAGACATTCTTAGAACATAGTAATTAGGACCAGAAGGGGCCCTACTCAGAGAGCATCTTCCTTTCCTTTCAAACCTAGCTTTTGAAGCCACTGTGACAGCCAGTTCTCTTGGGGGATCTTGGCAGGAATGATTACCTCTGAGAATTCCCTGAGGCCTATTTTTAATCCTGGGCCCCAATCTGCTTCTATCCCCAGTATGCCTCCCAACTGCCTCCCACCACTGTGTAAGTAAAATGTGCAAATCCGTTCATCCTTCGCTGGAACCAAAGTTGGAAGACAAGATGGTTACCAAAGTATCACATGGTGCTGCCACTTGCCCAGCTTGGATGACGCCTCTTCTCAGTGCAGAGACTTTTAGGAGCACCTCTGGCCAGGGATGGAGTCCTTCAAGGACAGATCCCTTAAGTTTGGAATCCCAAAGGAGGGAGCCCAAGCAATGCAGTTTCTGAAGGAGGGACTTCCTATGACTAGCATCCCCCAAGAAGGAGCCCGTCCTCAGGGATGGAGTACCCCTGCAGGGAGTCCCTACGGATAGAATCCCCAAGGTTGGAGCCCCAGTGATGGAATGCCCAAACATAGAGTCCCCTAAGAATCGAGTTCCCCAAGGACCTAGTCCCCTAAGTGGAGCCCATCTGGTATTAGAGACTCCTCTCCTTCTAAATCCTCTCTGGCACGGCACATAGCCTGTTTGGGGCCCAGCTCTGCTCCTCTCCATGCCCCGCTACGCTGACTTCCCTAGCTCGTCTCTTTCTTTACTCAGCTCTTCCAAGGGGGGGACACCACCCATTCACCCTCCCCTCTGCCTGGCAAGATTCTAGGGCTGGGGTTTGAGTCTGACAGACTGGGTTCAAATCCCAGCTCTGCCACTTGTTTTGAGTGACTTTAGGTGAGTAAAAAAAATGTCTGAGCTGCAGTTCCTCACAGGCAAAGTGGGAAGGAGTCTTCCCGTGGCTGAAGTAATGCCTCAAAGCCTCTAGCCTGTGACTGGCATGATTTACACACTGAAGGGCTCACGGCTGCCAAGATCATGAGCTGGGTCCCCCCACCGCACCCTGCCAGTCCTTCAGACCCAGCTTAAATGCCGCCTTCTTCGTGAAACCTGCCTTGACCCATCCCCCCAGCCAGGCTCCCTTCTTCCCTTGTTCTTTGAGACCTGGGAACCTGGTGTCCTCGACTGTGTGTCATTAGGTGTGTTCATGTCTTATCTCTGCAAACCCAGGGCTTAATTCTAGCCACTATTGTGGTTCCTTGTTTTCTAGTCGTTTTCTGATTCAGCTGGTTGATGAGATCGTGGACATGAGGACCGGGTCCAAAATGAGCAGATCTGACTACTTCACATACCTCTTGTCCTCCTGGAGGAAACTCCCATGGGCTTCACAAGACCAGGAGAAAGCCTGTCTCACTGCTCTGAGTTCCTCAGGGCTTCATCCTCTGTCAAAGCATTTCTCAGGTCACACCAGAACCTCTCTCTTCCTCTAACCCTCAAATTCAAGAGTCCCATTCCTTTTTTGTATCCCACTTGGTTTTTATAGCAATTCCGTGAGTGGAGATATTATCCCCGGTGTACTGATGAGGAAACCGAGACTTGGGCGGAAATGGTGGAACTGGAATTCTGTCTGACTTTGAAGCCGCTTTGTTTCTCTGCCTCCCAGGGAGGGCCTGATGGTGGGCACTGGTGCGAAATGCAAAGGAGGTTAGAGCTCCTCTTGTAGTACTGTCATTCTCAAATGTTCCCGAATCTCAAAACCATTAGAATGTTCAGCTCCTATCTTTGAAAAATGGCCTCCCCTTATCTCTGAGTGCAGCGAGTTCCTCTTCTTTGTCTCAAGCTTCTCTTGCTCATGCTCCACAGAGACTGTCTTCATCCCAGATTTCTGCGATTCGTGCATATAATCCCCTCTTAGCTTTCTTGAGGGGGCTGGAGCTACCCTCAGAGTCAAGGAGGAGGTAGAGTGGCCCTTGGTCATGGAAAGTCACCACTTGCTAGGGTGACTAACTTCTCCCCTTGTGACTGTGACGCCCTCCTCACTCATCAGGCCTTGCCATCCCTGTCCTCCTGGGCTCTCTGAGAGGACAGGGCCTCCTGTGCTCATCTGTGAATCTGAAGGCTCAGTTCTCGAGGTCCTGGCCTCTGGAAAGGCCTGGGGTGCTATGTCGCCCTTCCCTGTGCTGTGTCACAGGCCACCAGGAATGGGAGCCAGTGGAAACTCCGGTCTGGTACCTGACCACATTTACCCCTTAATCATGATCACTATGTGGCGAACAGAGTTCTGGATCCTAAATCTCTAGGTCTAGGGGGACCCTGCCTCATCACTCCAACTCTGCTATTTTTCAGAGGAAGCCTGGATCCTTTGACAAACTAGTGGAAGTCCCAGGCTTTGAACTCACGTCTCTTCCCTCTCAATCCTGGTTTTAATTTGTATTCTACTTCTCACAGTGGGACCTTCTTGCTGGGTGCGATCGTACACAACTGTAGTCCCAGAAAGTCCAGAGTCCCAGCAGGAGGGTCCCAAGTTTGAGGCCAGCCTCAGCAACTTAGCAAGACCCTCAGTGACTTAGTGAGATGCCATCTTCAGATTCCGAAAGAAAAGGACTTGGGCTGTGGCCCAGTGGTAAAGCACCCCTGCGTTCAATTCTTATTTCCGTGCACCCGCCCTCCAGAAAAGGACTTTCTTTGTGAATATCAAAAAATTAGTTTTTGTATTTTATTCTTCACAACCAGTTCTTTTTTTTATTATTTAGTTTTGAGTTACAGGTGAACACAGTATCTTTTTAAAATTTTTTTATGTGGTGCTGAGGATCGAACCTAGTGCCTCACGTATGCTAGCAGAGCGCTCTACCTCTGAGCCACAACCCCAGCCCTTCACAACCAGTTCTACTTCAAAAAGAATGGTACTTGGATTTTATTAATGTATGTATGTATACATGTACTGCAGGGCCTAGGGGCACTCAACCACTGAGCCACATCCCCAGCCCTTTGATATTTTATTCGGAGACAGTGTCTCACTAAGTTACTTAGGGCCTTGCTAAGTTGCTGAGGCTGGCTTTGAGCTCTTGATCCTCCTGCCTCAGCCTCTGGAGCTGCTGGGATTACAGGTGTGCACCACCAGTACTTGGATTTTTACCCATCCTGCCCCTGTTTTGTTCAGCTGATAGTGATGTCAGACAACTCCAACCCTCTTGGGCCCTATGGGCTTAGGTGCCCTGAAGCTAACTGTCCCTTGTTCTGACCAGCTGGCTTCTTCATTCCATGACAGTCCTACCAACCAGCAGTGCTAATCCTCCACCGCACATGATGTCGTCCTCCAGTCCCACACCCGCCATTCCACTCTTGTGTTACATAAACGGCTTCCAATCAGTAATAATTAATATTGGTTATCCAACACCTCTAGCTGCTCAATATCGAATTCTGTTATTTTTAATTATACCAGGCCCTTATTAATTGTCTTACTGAATGAGACTTGTGCCCACTGGTTATAACAACCCTTTAACTAATGGATCTGTGCCTAGAACACCCCCCCGCCTCCTGCAGTCAGTCTCTGGTGTGTAGCTGGGTATTAATGGAACAGCATCCCGCATCTCCGATGCTCCTTAGTCAAGCTGCCTCAGCCTCTTGGACATCTCCTCACCAAGGACCAGGGTATTTTGAAGGTGGTTGATGCTCCAGTCCTTGGCAATGGGAAGAGAAGACTAGCTCTAAAGCAGATGGGGGTTGGGGGACTTCAGAGACCAGAGTAGAAGGCCCAGCTTACAGTTCAGGGAGGAGTCAGGGGTTTTGGAGATAGGGGGGCTCTGTTCCCTTCTGTGGGTGTGAGGGAGTGACGTCCCGGTGCTGGCTCTGTGAAGCTGAGGGTCTCCAGGGAAGAAGGCTGGCTGCTGGGATGGCCCCACCAGTTCCAGGGGCTTGTGGGGTGGTGATGGTGGGCATTTAATTTGGGGGGGTTGGCCTCACGGAGGAGAGTGAGAGGGGGCGGTGGGACAACTGAAGACCTGGAGGGCTTTGGGGGCAGGAAGGAAGGGAGGTGGGCTCTGGGAAAGTTCAGGTGGGCAGGCAGGGAGAGTCAGCACGGGTGGGGGCCGGGAAGGCAAGGGAGGTGGGTTTGGGGCGTGGGGCCTCTGCCAGCCCACGGTGGCCGGTATCCTCTCCTCTGATGGCGACTCACTGTCTTCCTTTCTCAAGGAAGAAAAGCAAGGAAAAAATAACAGTAACCAAATAATAGAGAAAGGGAGAAGATGCCCCTCTCCCCCAGCAACTCCCGGGATCTATTCACTTTCCCTGTCCCCAGGAAAAGCAGACGCCCATGTCCCCTCCTGTGCTCCCTGGGAACCGCTTCCTTTGGCCTCCAAATGAAACTGCCTCTCATTCTCGCCAGCCCTTTGATTCTCTGGGGGCACTGCCCACTCTTCTCCCAGCCTGACAGCCAGCTGGCCCATCACCAACCAGTTAACCCATTAACCCGACACGGCCACCGGTCAGCCAGTTGGCCAGCACCAGCTCACTCCTTAGCCAGGTCTCTGGAAGACCATCTGGTTGACCAGTCAGCCAACAAACCCATCGTCCATTACCCGAGTCAGCAGCCCACCCCTCGCACCCTTGCTCCCTCCCCGCCTTCCCTGATCCCTGACATCTCAGCCAACAGGACCTACTAATACCGCATCACTGGTTCTGCTTCTTAACCCTGCCTCCCTCCCCTCTGTTGGAAAACCCCGTTGCCGACTCTGTGTGTGTTACTAACACGCTTATAACCCAGGGGACCAAGGGACGGGCAGGGACAGGTGGGGCAAGGTATGAGTGACGAACCTAACTAACCTTCCTGTCTCATCCGGAATGTCGGCCATCTTTGAGTCTTTGCTTTCTTGGTCCAGTTCTTTCGTTGTTTTCTCTACTAACCCAGGTCTCTAACTGTTCCCCTTCTCTGCAGACGGGCTCTTCGGGAGGGGTTGGGGGGGGGGAATCCAGAGATGTGGGGGCGGGGCGGGGAGAGGAAGGGGTTTGGTTTTGTGTGTGTGTGTTTTCTCCCCCTCCCATTTTAATTTGATTTTCTTTGAACTGAACACTGCTGAACCTGAGGCGGGAGGGTTTGAGCAACCAAATATATATGGATATATATTTTTCCTCCTTCCTTGAGTTTCACAGTTGGTCATTTTTTTTTCCTTTTCTTTTCGTTCTGTTCTTTCGTTGTTGTCTCTGTTGTTTTTTTTGACACCCCCCTCCCCCATCTCCGGTGAAGCACGCAGGGATTGGACACGCTATGGTAAACAAACTGCATTATCTGGTAGATATCACTCTAATTGTCTTACCGTTTGGTTTGCCGTGGGTTTTTTTAACTGTTGGATTCTCCCACTTTTTGTTTCCTCTCCTCGTTTGGTTTTTTGGTTGTTTTGCTCTTTTGATTTTTTTTTTTTTTTTTTTTTTTTTTTTGCGTCCTGGACAATCTTTAGGTTTTGCTTCTCTCTCTTTGAGTTTCCCTTTTTCCCTTTTCTTTTTTTGGCCCAAACTCAAATCCAAAAGACAAATGGACATCAAGGAATTTGGCCTGGCCCTGCCCATATGATCCCTCCGTCCCGAATTCAGACTCCAGGCACCGACCTGGGGCAGCCCCAGAGCACCCACCATCGGCTCTGGTTAGACCAGCCCCGATGCCCAGCGGCTTATTTCGATTGCTTTCTTTTGTTCTTTTTTCTCCCCTCCCTTGTATTTTCTCTTTGATTTCGTTTCTTTCTTGGTCTCCTGAAAATCCATGGAAAACACCATCCCATGACATGCTACGCTCTGCTCACCGTGGCTCCAACGGGGCCCCTCAGGCTGAGGGAGGGGCTGGGGGTGCCACCCACCGTGCAGCCAGCTGGGCAGGCTCCCCAGGGGAGGGGGTCGGCCTTGGGAGACACAGCACCGGCTCTGGGACCAGTCCAGACCTCATTCAGATCACCAGTTTGGGACTGTCCCCCGCTGGCTGCCGGGGGAGAGGTGACATCCCTTTCCTCACTTCTCAGCCTTGAGGGCTCCCGGTTAGGTTGTTCTCCCCCACATTTTGCATGGCATGAGTGGTCTCTTCCCCCGACCAGGGATAGCGTCCCGTCCCCATGCTCCGTGGCTCTGACTAACACTGTGTTCCACACTGTCTTCCTCCCCGGCCCGGCCCTCTGTGCCCTGCCTCTCCCGCATGGCCTCTGACAGGGCTGGCTTCCTTCCCTGGTGAGGGCAGTGAGAGGAGGTCCCGCAGGGGCAAGCGGGGCTGCGTGGGCTGCCCAGGTCCTTGCCAAGCGCCTGTGTTTGGGTTGGGCTTGGTCCCGGTGAATGCTGGTGTGGGTGTCAGTGTAAAGGCAGCTGGTGTGTGCTGGTGTGTGGGTGTGACTGTGTGTAAATGTTGGTGTGACATTTAGGGGTGTTAGTGGGAAGCTGCGCTGTGTTGGGCGATTGCTGGTGTCTGCATGCGTAAGCGAGGGTGTGAACGGGGGCTGTGGTCTGGTGGGTTTTGAGGGATTCTGTATGGGGGTGGGTTGTGGGGACTGGCCCCTGAGGGTGGGTGCCACGGTGGGTAGGCCTGGCTGCGTGCTCCTTGCCCGCAGGCTGCCTCTGAGTGTGTGATCCCCTGGGATTCCCTCGTGTCTGCCCAGTTCCGGCTCTGCCACGGCGGCCGGTTAGTCATCGCCTATTAATAATGCAGAGTGATTGAGCACCAGGCTGGGGACCCTGCAGATGGACGTGTCTGCTCCCGAGGGGCGGACGCTGCTTGGGGCAGCTGCCTGGCTGCCCAGCCTCCCAGGTCTGCATGGCTGACTGGCTGGAGGGGGGAGGCGTCAGGGTAGGGGTTCCCCAACTGACTGCCCCTGCCTCCCGGGAGGCACCACCTCTGAGGCTGTTTCTGGCCTTTCCTGACACTTCTGTAGTTTTGGGTTTTCCCACGCCCACATAGGCTAGTGCCCCACCCCAACCCTTCCCCATTTAAGACCTCCTGTGGCCTCTCCCAGGTGTCCCAGAGTTCAAATGGAGCTTTGTGGCAGGGCCAGCGCTGGCCCTCCCCTCTGTTCCTCCAGCTACTGCTTCTAGGAGTTCTCTGCTGCCCTCCTGC
Source organism: Callospermophilus lateralis (assembly GCF_048772815.1). Taxonomy (NCBI): domain Eukaryota; kingdom Metazoa; phylum Chordata; class Mammalia; order Rodentia; family Sciuridae; genus Callospermophilus; species Callospermophilus lateralis. The sequence continues at coordinate 204,120,810 of NC_135306.1, read as the reverse complement.
TCAGGCCTTTACCTGTCACAAGTGGATATTTCAAACTTTCTATGTAGAGCTGCACTGGATAACCAACCTGTGGCTTTGGGGACAGAGAGAGGCGTGGTCCATCCATGTGATACGCTCCAAGCACCTGGGTAATACCATCCTAGAATGGGACTCAGCGATCCTTTGTCTAGTCTCCATTTGGTGAAAATTGACCACACAGGCTGAAGCTACAAAAGCTCAATTTCCTCATCTGTCAAATGGGATGACCACAGATGTGCATTGCTCATTTCATGGGGTCAGTGTGAAGATCAAGTGGGGGCAGGGCCCATAAAAAATACTGTGCTCCACGAAGGGAGTTATAAAAATTGTACTGAGCTTTGTAAAGTGTTAGCTGATCGTCTCAGTGTCTCCAGGTCAGGGATACTGTGGGAAGAAGTGATTCCCTCTCTATAGCAGCCCCCAGAGGATACAGCATCTCTGCCCCGCCCGAGATCCTATTACCGTCCTTCCCTCATTAGGAAACATTCCCAGAATAACAGCAAGAAACCTCCGAATGCGTCAGGAACTGGGCTGGGAGGAGGAGGGCAGATGAATGACTTGGTTAAGTTGGTTAAGAAGTCAGCAACCCTGCTTGGCGTCTGTCCAGGCAAGGAAAACCCCTGCTAAATTCCGAGTCTCCAAAATCCACACTTCCCTGCCTGGACAGCTCTGATTGACGAACAGAGCCCATTGCCTCTGGTGGCCTCACAAGCTGGCTCTAAGCACCCAGGCTGGAGGCAGAGAGCAGAGCACCAACAGAGACAGGGGACAGCAGGCTCTGATTCCCTCAGAAGGGGCTTTTGTAGAGTTTTGTATCTATTTTTACTAACCCTTTCACAGGGACTCTGGATATTTGGGCCCTTCTCCTTGAGAACAGAGTAGGGAGGCAGAAAAGGACCACCTAATAGAAAGGTGTGGGCTGAGTGTGGTCAGGCCAGTGGACTCTGCTTGTAATAATACTAATGGTTCTTTGCACACTAGGGTCTTTGAGTAACTTTCACATTTTGCATATTGTTTAGACTTGTTGAACGTCTGGATTATAGGCGGGAGGTAGGGATCGCTCCCACCTAACAGATGAGGAATCTGGGGCCCAGAGAAAGCACCTCACCGGGGCCCATGCAGTTGACCCTTTCACCTAGCTCTCGAGCGAGCCTGGAAGACAGGGGAGTCAGAGATGGTTCTGGAAAATGGTACAGGCTAACCGAGTGCTCAGGGTTCTGACCTGAACTCTTTCCCCTCTGCTCCCAGGCTCTCTGGAATCCAGACCTCAGGTTCACTTGGGGCTGTTTATGTCTGTTTGTCTTTCCAGTGACTTCTGTCCTTAGCCACTCCCGTCACCCCCAAACAAGTGGCCAAACTAAATGCTTAGCAGGGCTGTGACACTCAGCTCCTAGTCTCCTTCTTCCCCCTGTCTCCAGCCCCCACTCCTACCCAACTCCATCCTAAGAGGGATTCCAGGAACTTTTCGGTGGACCAGTTTTTCTTAACTTAGGCTCACGGGCCCCTCTGAGATGACCACTGTGAATCTCACAGGAGGTGATAAAGCCCATCCATGCGACTTCACATTTGCTGTCAGGGGGAGTTGGAGAAGCCCATTCGGTTGTCCGCAACTTAAAACACCTGTCCTTGTCTCATTCTCCCGAGAGTAGGGCGGTCAGTGTCCCTGAGACCATGGTAGGCAACTGGGAAGGCTCTGGATAACGGCAGAGGTTCCCTTCCTCCTCAGCCTTTCTTCCTGGGGCACAGTGGACGTGGGGTATCCACCCTTATGGGGATATGGATGACCAGGACCTGTTTTCCTTCCTACCCAGTGTAATTGAGTGGGGTGTGCCAAGGTCCTGGCGTGCAGAGTCTGGGCTGGGGGCTCCTGTGCTTCTGGGACCCTGCCCTCTTCCAGGACCCCTGCACTGGCTCATCCCCTTGGCCTCCTCAGAACCTCCTGGGCTGCTGTGGGTTGGGTGTGGAGCCTGTGGTGTCTTGGGGTCCTAGCTGTGGTCCCCAGGATGCTCTCTGGACAGCCGAGGCTTCCCTGTGGCCTTCAGTGGATGTGGTGTGTGTGCAGGTGTGTCTGGGACTGGCGATCGGTGGCGAATGGGCAGTGGTGAGAGTGGGTGGCCAGCTGGTGAGGAGGCTGAGGAGGACGTCCCTCTCTTCTTTCTTAACCCTTAAGTGTCTCTGTCCTAGCGGTTGCTCCTCTCTCTCCCTCGCTGGAAGGAAGCTTCTCCTTCCCGCACCCCGACAGCTCTGTCGCCTCCATCTCTGCGCCCCGAGCTCCCCTGCCCTGCATGCCTGCTCACCTGCGGCTGCCCTTCTCTGGCCTGTCCTGCTGGGCCTGGCCCCCACCTGCTCCTCTAACCTGCATGGGTCCCGGCTGCAGGGCTGTTCTGTGTCGCACAGCCCCCCCTTTCCTCCCTGCTGGCCCCACCCCTTTCAGAAGCTGCGTGGGGGGGTTGGGGGGCAGGGGCACCGAGAACCCCCCGGGTGGAGGGGGACGGGGGAATGATTCCCCTGTTTCCTGCTTTTACTAACGAACCTGCCATTTTTGTGTCTGGACTTTGATTTGTCGGAGGGAACAGTTGGGTCTTACTAATCCAAGCCATCTCCTCCCTGTCCTCCCGAGACACCTCCCTCCATTCCCTCCACCCTCGGCTTCCTCTTCCCCCACGGCCTCTCCCCCTCTATCTCCCCTCACCCCACCAGGCTGATCCCCTTCCTCAGTGCACCTTCTTGTTCCCTGGCCTCTGCTACCCTCCCCCCACCCCTGGCCATAACAGGGTGGTCAGGGTGGCCCTTTTCCAATAGGGCCACCACGTGGGAGTGATTTGCATAGAACCACTGGGCCAGGTGAGATACGCTCCCAGCCGGTTGGGGAGGGTGTTCATGGGCCTCTCCACCTGGCTCAAGTCAAGCTCTTCTAGCTCAGAGAGGGCAGCCTTGGCCTTGGCAAATGAAGTGGGGTGAGACCCACGTGATGGTGGTGCCTTGGCTTCTGAGGCCAGGGAGGGAGGACCCAGTCAGGGGCCTGAAGCGATTTTCTGAAGGGCTTTGGACAGAAGCAGGGGTACACACAGACTGAGCACACTGGCTGGGAGCGGGAGGCTCTGTCACCAAAGTCACAGGCTTTAGAGGGGTTAGGTCTATAGGTGGAGAACAGGTGATGTGTCCCTTAGTGACCTCGTGCTTCGTCCCCTGGGCTGTGCTGGGGTTAGTGAGGTTACAGGGGCGCGTCAGGCCCCGTGCTTCCCCTGCGGTAGTCAGCCTCAGGAACTGTAGCCGCCCACTTCCGGGCCTTTCAGTCCTGCATCAGGAGCAGTGGAGGTGGTGGCCGGGTGGATTTGCCCCAGAGAGGCCCGTTCCCTCGTCCTGCCCTCCTGTCACGTACCGCCCTTCATCCTGCCCCTCTTCATTCCCCAGCCCCTCTCCACCCAGTCTAACCTCGTGTGCATGTTTTTGTGACTAATACTTTGACCCTCCCTTTTCTACCCAGACCCACCCCCTTCCCAGCCTCAGGGCCAGGAGGAGGGAAGAGGGAATAAATGATCCCCACCAGCCCTCCCCTCAAAACCAGACTCAGACGCTTTCAGACTGCCCCTGACAGACACTTCCCGCTCTGTCCTGGACGTGCTAGCTCCCACACCTGCACAAGGTTTGATGGTTCCCAGGAGGTGCCTCTTCAGCCCTGGCTCTGCTCAGCCCCCCCCCCACCTTGAGGCTCCAGGCAAGCTCAAGGGGGACTCCAGGGTCCTGGGGAGGACAGCGAACTCCCCCTGCCCAGGTCCTTCCCTGTCCCTCAGGAGTTCCTACCCTGCCCCCCCACTGAGACAAAGGAACCTGAAGACCAGGTGCTGGAAGGTGGCTGGTGGCACGTGCGTATGGACTGGTGTCATTGGGGACACCACAAAATGTGACTGAAAGGCCCCAATATGCAGACTTTGCCTGGAAAGGGGATTCTGAAGCACACTAGCAGGCCAGAGAAGGGGTGAGCTATGGCCGGTGAAGCAGCTCCCTGATGACCTGCTTCCGTCCCCAAGATCCCTCCGAGGCAGGCTTCCTGGAGAAGGGCTCAGGTCCTGCAGCCCTGCTGGGTGTCTGCAGGCTGCTCCTGTGACTCTGCAGGGGCCAGGTGCGCATTTGCCTGGGAAAGGGACAGAGCTATCTGTACTTGGCCCTTCCCCCAAGGTCACATCTGCCTTCCCCAGGCAATGCCAGATGCCTCCTTGGAGCACCCTGTAGCCCGCCATCTTGCTTTCTTGCTGGGTTTCCCACCCTGGGACAGGGCACTTAGCCCTGTCCTGCTCTGCTCCCTAGCATGGAGTGACCAGGGTGTCAGGGAAGACAGCGGATACAAAGAAAGGAAGGGGGTGAGGAATAGGTACAGGGCTGCCCTTTCCTTTGGAGGAAAGAGATTGACCTAAATATCGGGGTGCACAAGATGTAAAGAGCCCTGAGAAGTGGGAACCTGGGAACTTGGGTGGCAGGGGTGTCAGTCGGCCCCAAAGGACGTCATGCAGCCCAGTCCCAGGGCTCCCCAGGCTCATCTGAGCCGGGGTTCCCACTGCAGTCTCCACTGTCACTGGGCTAGGACCAAAGGAACGAAGGAACGCGGCACCCTGAGGGGAGGGCTGCAGGTGAGTCTCAGCCTCCTGGATCCCGCCAGCCTCTCTCCTAAAAGGAGCTCTGAGTTCACACCTGTGTCCAGAGCATGCTGTGGAGAGGAGAAGAATGCGGGTGCCATTTGCCTTCCCCCCACTCCCTGGAGTGGGGCCCTGCTGGAGTCCCCTTTCCTGTTCTGAGCACCTTCCCGGAGCTGCTCCTGGTGCCTTGTGGGAGCTACAGTTTCCTGGGGCTCCTGCCTGCTGAGCTGGAGCCACGGGCATCCGGCCAGGCCTTGGCCCACCTGGACCATCAAATCTTGTGCTGCCTCTCCTCCCCGCTCCTTCTCTCCCCCACTGTTCCTCCTCCCAGACAAGCAGACATAAAAATGGGGGTCCCCCTCCCCCGCCGCCCCCTGGCCCCTCCCTTGCCCAGCCTTCCGCTCTTCCCAGGGAGTTGATGCCGGTTGTCTCCTGTCTCTCCCCTCCCTGGGCTGGGCAGGTGACCATCTCGGTGGACGGGATCCTGACCACCACAGGCTACACGCAGGAGGACTACACCATGCTGGGCTCGGATGACTTCTTCTACATTGGGGGCAGCCCCAACACTGCCGACCTGCCGGGCTCGCCCGTCAGCAACAACTTCATGGGCTGCCTCAAGGACGTGAGTAGGTCTAGGGAGGGCTGCGGCCGGCCCAGGAACTGTGTGGCTCCTCTGGCCTGTCCAGCTGCCTGGGATCTCTGACACGTCCCCTCTTCAAAACCCAAGGCCCGTGGACTGGGTCAAGAGGCACATCTCCTCTCATGTCCTGGCACCTTGGGAGGCTCCCCGGCCCCAGCCCCTAGAGGACCCTCAAAGCCAGCTGTGGAACTGAGGGAAGGCCGGCTGTGAAGGCTAGAGGCTGATCCAGTCTCCAGTCTTCCACGCTCTAGCTCTGTGACCTTGGCCAAGCCCGAAGCCCAGTTGCCCCGTGTCCAGACACATGGTGGTACCTGCTTCCTAAGGTGGTTGTGAGGAGCAGATGAGAGTGTCAGTGCAAGAGCTTCGTTGGTTAGGAAGTGGTCACTGCTGGGAGCGGACACTGCTGCCTTGCATGATTGTGAGCGGCAGTCCGTGGGCCCTGAGAGCCCCAGGGCCAGCTTCTGGCCAGTGCCGGGGCCGAGGAAGGAAATGGGGCAAGGGGGTGTGCTGTGCACAGCCTCTGAGTTTGAGTTCTAGAACAGAGGCCAGGCCGAGTGCTCGGGGGGCACTGTGCAGGGGCCGCGGGGGTGGGGTGCTGGGGTCCCCTGGGCACGAGAGGCCAGGCCCTAAGCGCCTTTCCTATCCTTCCTGCAGGTGGTCTATAAGAACAATGACTTCAAGCTGGAACTGTCCCGCCTGGCCAAGGAAGGGGACCCCAAGATGAAGCTGCAGGGGGACTTGTCATTCCGCTGTGAGGATGTGGCTGCTCTGGATCCTGTGACCTTTGAGAATCCCGAGGCCTTTGTGGCACTGCCCCGCTGGAGCGCCAAGCGCACTGGCTCCATCTCTCTGGACTTCCGCACCACTGAGCCCAACGGGCTGCTGCTCTTTAGCCAGGGCCGGCGGCCGGGGGCTGGGGCGGGCGGCCACAGCTCTGCCCAGCGGGCTGACTACTTTGCCATGGAGCTGCTGGATGGCTACCTCTATCTGCTGCTGGACATGGGCTCAGGGGGCATCAAGCTTCGGGCTTCTAGCCGCAAGGTCAACGACGGCGAGTGGTGCCACGTGGACTTCCAGAGGGACGGGCGCAAAGGTCAGGAGGCCTCTGGACCTTCCCCTCCCTGGCCACTGACCACCTGCCCTGCTGCCTCTTTCCCTCTCCAGCTGGTCTCTGTCCTGCATCGTGTCCTGCTCCCAGCGGCTCCTTGCACCCTCCTCCAGTCCTCCCCGACCCTGTCCCTTCCCTCACAGCAGAAAGAGCATCATGTTCCTTGGCAGCCGACCCAGATACCCCTCAGCTCTGCCACTTGCTGCATATGGGCTCAGTTTCCTTATCTGTGAAAGGGACAATTACACAGGATCATTGAGAGGAAAAAATAGGATTAGCACAGCCCCTAACACAGTGGGTGTCTGTCCGCCTTCAAGAAAATAGCTCCCTTCTATCCAGGGCGTTCCCACAAGGAAACCTGTGACGCTAAGTTTCTTGTGTAAAGTGACATAATATTGCATATCAATGGCGCACACCCCTGTGTGCATTTTAGGTCATCTCTAGATTTCTTACAACACTAATACAGCGCAAATATTGTCTAGTAGTCCTTTTGCTGTATTATTTGGGGAATAATGACAAGAATTTCTGTTCATGTTCAATACAGACACATCTTTTTTCCTCTCAAATATTTCCCACCTATGTTCGGTTGGATGGGTGGATGTGGAGCCTGAGGATATGGCGAGAGGCTGGCTGCATTTAATGAGCACTTGCTCTGTGCTGGGTGCTGTCCACGGTGCTGGAGGTTCGGATGGCCAGAACTGAACAGACTGTCCTCTGTGTCTGGCCAGGAGAGACACAGTCCACAGCCTGACACCCGCGTGAGGCACGGAGGTGCTAGCACAGCAAGGCAGCAGGTGGCCAGCACCAAGGGCCTGCGGTCCAACCTTCTGTCTTGTCCAGCCCCCCTCCCCTCCCCCACTTCCTCTCAGTCTTCCTTTCCCATCCTCTTGTCTTCTGCCTGCTAATTCTCTCTTCTTCACTCTTCTCCATCTTGTTGAGCATCAGAGAATTACCCAAGAGAGGGAGAATTGATATAAATGAGACCTGACACGTTATCCAATTTAAGCACTTATCAACGTCAGCTAAATTTTTGTGTTCGTCAGGCTGTCACCACCCCCAGCCTGCAGGTCTGGGTGGAGTGACCGGTCCTCTGCACACAGGGAGGAGGGGGCTGCTAGGGTTTCTGGAAATGTTGGCTTCTCGTGGGCCTGCTGTCCTTCGTCCCCAGAGACTGTAGGTGAAGTGGCTTCATCCCCGTGTCTCTCAACAGCCTCAGGGGGTCTTTACAATCACAGTCTTTTGGGGTTTCCAGGCAGACGACCAGTCCTTTCCAGGTTGGAAGTCTGACCAGGCCTTTCAAGGCTCACTCTGCTCCTCTGTGCCCCCAGGGAGTGATCCTGTGAGCCCCCCACCCATCTCTAGAGCCCAGATACCAGCCTAGGTCTGTCTGGGCCTTTGGTCTCTGTGTTGAACAGCTCTGGACATTTCTTTCTTTGCAGTACTGGGGATTGAACCCAGGTGTGCTCTACCCCTGGACTATATCACCAGCCCTTTCATTGTTTTATTCTGAGACAGAGTCTTGCTAAATTGCCGAGATTAGCCTCAAACTTGCGATCCTCCTGCCTCAGCCTCCTGAGTAGCTGGGTTCACAGATGTGTGCCACCATTCCCGGCTCAATCTCCAGACATTTCTGATGGCCTGTGTTCACAGGTGCACACAAGCTCAGACTGTGTGCATCGATTCCAACAGAGGTCTCCTAGAACTTTCCCTGTTTCTTTCTTTTTTTTTTCTAACTTCATTATTGGAATTGTACCTAACATAAACCTTGCCATCATGATCATTTTAAGTGTCTAACTCAGTGGCACCGCTGTTTCCACTGTTCTGCGCCCACCACCACCATCCATCTCCAGGACGTGTTCATCTTTCCCAGTGGACACTTTGTCCCTATTATGCACCAAATTCCACTCCCCGCCTCCTCCCTGGCACCCACCGTCTTGCATTCTGTCTCTACGAGTCTGGCTACTCTAGGACCTCCTACAAATTCAATCAGACAGCTTTTGTCCTTTTGCGTTTGGTGATTTTGCTTAGCTCGGTGCCTTCAGGGTTCCTCCATGTTGTTGCATGAGTCAGAATTTTCCTCCTTTTTTCAGGCTGAATAGCCTCCTGTTGTCTGTAGATACACTTTGTGTTCCCCTTTCTTCCGGTGGTGATGGATTGACTTGCTCCTGTTGCATGTTTTAGAGTGGCTCGGAAGTGCAGGCTGCACCTGCTTAGGTTTCCTCTCCCCGACTCTCCAATACACCCCTTCCCTGCCTCCCCCTTTCCCATGCCCGGTTTATTTGCTGGGAGGCCAGCTGGGTGGTGTGGAGCCCGGGAGTTCCCATGGCGGGTGGCTGAGTCGGTGCCAAGGGACTCTGGCCGGAAACAGGGGTGTAGGTGATCCAGTGGGCCATGTTTGGGGTCTGTCAGGGGAGGGGGCTCCTAACTCTTGGGGACCTGGGACAGGAGACATCATGGCAGAAGAAAAGATTATGTGATTACAAGGGGACCAAGGGGGCTGGGATCGCGGCTCAGCAGCAGAGGGCGCACCTAGTACGTGCGAGGCTCCTCAGCACCACGTGAAAACAAATAAGATAAAGGTATTGTGTCCGTCTACAACTAAAAGTAAATATTTAGAAAAAGGGGGTGCCAGGGAGCGACATGTCTGAGTTAGGTGAGGTGGTGGACAGAGAGCATGCTTTGAATAAATGTGTCTGCAGGGCACAGCGGCCCCCTGCAGCCAAGTTCAACCCCGACTTCTTCCTGCACTGCCAACCCCCCATCCTTCCACATTTAGGCCTAATGTAGACCCTAGCCCCTGACCTCTCTCTAGCTCCATTAAGATTGGCAGACTCACTCCTCCCCAGTTCTGGGGATTGAACTCAGGGGCCTCGACCAGTGAGCTGTGTCCCCTTTTTTGATTTGTTTTCAACTTTTTTTTTTTTTGGGGTGCATCACACTGGTACGTGGTGTAGGATTTGCTGTTTAAAAATATGAAATATTTCACAAATTTGCACATCTTCCTTGCACAGGGGCCATGCTGATCTCTATCCTTCTAATTTTTAGTATATATGCTGCCAAAGCAAGCACCTTTTTTTTGTTTGCTTTTTTTGGAGACAGGGTCTTGATAAATTGCCCAGGTTGGCCTCGAATTTTTGATCCTCCTGCTTCAGCCTCCCAAGTTGCTGGGATTACAGGGGTGCCCTAGTGTGCCCAACTTGGAAGAACTTAAAAAAAAAAAAAACAACTTACAGGTGTGGTGGCACACACTTGTAATCCCAGCAACTTGGGAGGCTGAGGCAGGAGCATTGCAAATTGGAAGACTGCCTGGGCAACTAAGTGAAACTCTGTCTCCAAAATAAAAATAAAAAGGGCTGGGAATGTAGCTCAGGGGTAGAGCTACTCTGGGTTCAATCTCCAGCACCTCCCTCATCCTTCCAAACTCGAAAAGGAGGAAAGAAAACTTGTGGAATAAAAATCACAAACAGAATAAAATCGCTACTATATAAATTTCTGCAGCTTAAGATCTCAGTCAAGGCTTTGAAGTTCTCACCTGACCTCAGTCTTTTTCTAAGATGTTCACTTGTTTTAGCCTGTTTTCTGTTGCTCTATCAGAGTACCTGAGACTGGATAATTTATAAAGACAAGAAGTTTATTTAACATGGCAGAAGAGCTGAGGGGAAGCAAGTGCATATGAAGGGGACAGAATCTGAGGCAGCCTTGTTACAAACCGCTTTCCCAAGAATGAACTCATTCCCAAATTAATACCATTCCTTGGAGAAAGGCATTAATCAGTGACCTAATCACCCCTGCAGGGCCCACCGCCCAGTCCCGCCACAATAGTAGTCAAATCTCAACCTGAGTAACCGTATCTAAACCGTAGCATCACCCACTCCTTACAAAGAGCCTTCTAACTCAGTAGCTCTACGCCTGGCTTCCCTCTGGCTTCCAGCCTGTTCACAGGCCCAGGAGCTGGCCTGCCGGTCCGCTGGCCACAGGGCGGGTTCCAGGCCCGGGTGCTCAGGCCACGGGAGGGGTGGGGTGGAGAACTTGCGCTGAGGTCCTGCTGCCTGGACAGGACTTGGACTGAGCTCCTTCCCCACCGTGGCCCTTGGGCAGGCTCCCTGGTCTCTGGAAGCCTCATCCGCCCTTTCAAAACGGGATCATAAAGGATCAATTTCATAGAGTCATTGTGAGACTCAGTGATCTAATATGTTTCAAGTGCTAGGTGCCTGGCAAGCGGTCAGAAGAGCTCAGTAAATGTTAGCAGGGGGAAAAAACCCTTTGGATTCAAATCTTCCCTCGTCCTCCAAGTTCTCTGCCTCCAGCTCCCTGTGGGAGAGCTTGGCTGGTGGGATGGCCCAGTGGCTCACTGATCCAGCCCCTTGGAGCTCCGACTCTGGGTGTGTCCACCTCCTGCACCTCCTCTGAGGACTCGCTCAGGTGTTGGGAGGCCCCCCGCACGCTAGCTGGGCTAGGGCTGTGTGGCAAGAGCCCCTGAACTTGGAGACCTTTGTCAGGCAGTTTTGGCAGCAGGACAAGTGAGCCGGGCCTCCAGGTCAGCTGCTGCTTGTCCTTCTGGGCCCACGGCAGGCTGCAGGTGCTGGGCCTCCTTGGCAGAGCTGCGACAGCCCTTTCTGGCCCATGGCCGTCTCCCTCCTGCCTTCCCCACTCAGGCCCACCCTCCCTTGCTCCCCAGGCTCCATCTCTGTGAACAGCCGCAGCACACCATTCTTGGCCACTGGGGACAGCGAGATCCTGGACCTGGAGAGTGAGCTGTACCTGGGCGGTCTCCCTGAGGGAGGCCGTGTGGACCTGCCCCTGCCCCCGGAGGTGTGGACAGCGGCGCTCCGGGCTGGCTACGTGGGCTGCGTGCGGGACCTCTTCATAGATGGACGTAGCCGAGACCTACGGGGTCTGGCCGAGGCGCAGGGGGCCGTGGGCGTTGTCCCCTTCTGCTCCCGGGAGACGCTGAAGCAGTGTGCCTCCGCTCCCTGTCGCAACGGGGGCATCTGTCGAGAGGGCTGGAACCGCTTTGTCTGTGACTGCATCGGGACCGGCTTCCTGGGGCGGGTCTGTGAGAGAGGTGAGGCTAGCCATCACCCCAGATGCCCCATCCTCCTCCTCGGGGAGACCCCCGCTTCCCGTGCCTGTGCCCCTCACGGCCAGTCCCAGCCTGCCGTCTTGTGATGATTCTCTGGTCTTGTTTCTCTCTCCCCTGGCCTTTGTCGGCCCCCTCTGCTGTCCTTCCCCACTCCTGGGCAGAGGCCACGGTCCTGAGCTACGATGGCTCGATGTACATGAAGATCACGCTGCCTAACGCTGTGCACACGGAGGCCGAGGACGTGTCCCTGCGCTTCATGTCCCAGCGGGCCTACGGACTCATGATGGCCACCACCTCCAGGGAGTCTGCCGACACCCTGCGCCTCGAGCTGGACGGGGGGCAGATGAAGCTCACTGTCAACCTCGGTAACCACCCTGCCCCATGCCTGCTGGCCCCCTCCCTGGCCTGCCTCCGACCAACACCCCCCTCTGTCTGGAGAAGCTGGTGGTGGCACCAGTGCTAGGTGCCCCCAGCAGAGTTTGGAGGTGGGAGGTGACAGCCTGGGTCCTGGTGAGGACGCACAGCCTAGACCAATGCTTCATGCTCGACAACACTGTAGGGGCTGGAGACCAGAGCGTGGCCACACACCTGCCCGAACGTGCCTGGGTGTGATGCTCGTCCTCCCAGAGCGCGCTCGGGGAGTCTGGGTGGTGCCTGTCTTGCACGCACGCGTGATGACGCAGCTCATTCTTGCTTTGGGTGCACCCCTGCTCATTCACTGGTCCATTCATTTGGGAGACACTTGCTGAAGCCTGCGGGGACTGAGCCTGAGCTCCGTGCAGCGGCCCCTGCACACAGCCACCCTCGGCCTCTTTGCGTAGCGTAGTGGGGTGTGGGTAGGTGCCCGTGCACACACTGGACACACAGGGACATGCCCTTCTGCCCTTGTCTAGCACCATGGGCTTCCACAGCTGAGGCCCATGGCCACCTCATAATGGCTGGCATGGCAGTCCCTGCCTTACAGATCATGAAACTCTCACCCGGCATCCCAAAGGGATGGAGCTCAGCTTCATAGGGAAGAGCCCGTCTCAAACCCTCGTCCTTAGCCTTAAGGTGCCTTGCTTTCCCTGACATCTCCATCAGGGCTGTGGTGGCAGGGCTGTTGTATTGCTGGCCCTCTGCAACACACTGTCCACTACCTCTTCCTGTGCTCATGGGTGAGGGCTGGCTTGGTTCCAGGTCACCTGCCTGTCCCCAGCATCTGCATGGGACTGAGAGGCTCCCTGCGGGGGAGTCCATGGGCTTCAGCTTTCGTGGTCAAGACCAGGAGAGACCAGCGGCTTTACTCATTCGGCTGGTATCTAGGGGACATCTTACAAGTGTCAGCTGTCTTCCAAGCCAGGTCCTACAGTAGGGAATAAGCAAGGCCCCGGTTCTTCTGGAACATTTCTTGCAGGGGAGCTCTGGAGGTGAGGGGTCCTGAGCTGACCAGGCAGGGGTCACATCTGCCCATCTCAGACTGGCCTCTTGAGGCCTGTGAGGATGCAGTGCCCAGGGGTCTGACTCGCAGAAGACTTCAGGCCACGAGGGTCACCTGGTGTATCCTGGGCCTGGAAGAGAAGTAGGGCTCTTCTGAGTAGATTAGAATCCTCAACTGGGGAGAATAAAGAGGTTGGAGCTTTGAAATACTGACCTGGAATCTATCCTAACCTTGGTCTCCAGGGCATTTCTGGGAGCTACTGACCTTTTGGGGCTTGTCATCTGGCTAGTGTACTTATACTGTGTCACCTGGTCTGTGTATTCCTGGGTCAAGGATCTGTCTGCAAGGCAGAGCCTGAGGTGGGGAGCTGTGCAGATGGCCTTGAGCTGGTTTGAGGGGACCCCTACAGCTCTGCTCTCACCACTCACCCGCAGCCACTCTGCAGGAAAGTGGGCTGGGAGATGCCCTTTGGCCAATGTTCCTCAGGTCTGCCCAGCAGTCTAGAGAGGAGGCAGCATCCCTGGCCTTGAAACCTTGCCCTAGTGACCCCTGGGACCTTGCACTGTTGGGATCCACCCTCTTCTCATGGGCATGCTTCTCTGAGCCATATAAATAAATCTCAGAAGTCAGATAACAAGCTGGCCCTCCTGGAAGACCCATAGTGTTAAGAATGAGCTTCTCACACCGACAGCCAACAGGGCTGTCCTGTCTCCCCGTCACCTCTGGCTGTGCTCCTGCCCCATCCACAGAGATGTGTGTGCTGAGATGCCATCTCTAGCTTAGCTCATGACAGACTGACCCAACGCTTGGTGCAGATGCATCTGCCTTCACATACCCCCTGGTGTGTGGCCATGGGGCATATGGCCACTGTGGAGCCACTGGAGACAGACATGGTCCCAGATGACAGCTACCCAGCCACCCAGCCTAGGGCTGGGACGGGAGGAGTTCTGGGTTTGGGGTCCAGCCTTGGGATCTTTTAATATTGGGTAAGTCATTTCTCTTCTCTGAGTCTCTGTTTTCTTCTCTGCTAAGTGGGGATAAGAATCCTCACTCTGTCTGCTCTCTGGGGTGGTTTTGAGGCTCAAATGGAATAATGTGAGTGAAGACATCTGTAGGGACTGTCCGGCCTTCTCAAAAACCACACTGGGACAGGGGCCCAAGCTTGGAGGTGGGCCTGGCAGGCTGCTTCCACATAGTGTCACCCAGTCTGCTCCCGCCTCAAGAGCCCCATTTCCATCTGCATCTTGCTACTCCCCAGGGCCTACAGGGCCCCACAGATGGAGCAGCACCAAGGCCCTGGTCCTGGGCTACACTGCAGAACCCGGGCGGTTTTGGTCTCTGGCCTCATCTGGAGGGAGGGAGGTCAGAGGTACAGAGGTAGCTACGTGGCTCATATGGCACTCATGGAAGGACCCGGGCTCCATGCTGGGCCTGAAGAAGGAGTGGAGCCTGCCAGCAAACCCTTGGGATGACTGGAGGGGTCCTCTGGGCCAGCTCCAGAGATGGGGACCTTGCTAGACAAGACAGGGCCAAAAGGCTGCCTCCTTCCAGGCAGAGGGTTGAGGAACTGAACTGTGCATCCTGCCCCAATCCCGCGCCCCACTGTGTCTGTAGACAATGATCACATTTCTTCAGCCTCTGAGGGGGGCAGTTGCTCTCTGTCCCTAGAAGATGGTAATGTCATCTGGATTCTTTGCCTTGTTCCAGTGTGGCCTGGGTCCCTGCCTTCTGCCCTGGGTTTGACCACTGGGGCCCAACCTAGTCTGCCCTCTCCCCCTTCCTGCAGTTGTCCTCCACCAAGTGTGCCCATGGTGTCCCAGCTGTGCCAGTGTGGCTGACGTGAAGTGTGTGGCCCTCGGTGTGTGCGCACTGCCTGCGGGAGGCCTCCACCTCTGTTCTGTTGCCTGCAGTGTCTGGAGCTGCCCACCTCTGAGATGGCCATTCGGGTGTTGGGCTCTTCTTCCTTAATGTCACCATGCTCTTCTGAAATCCCCCTTGCTCTAAATCTCCTCTAGTTCAGACCTCGTGAGCTGTGCCTAGCTCTGGCTCACATTCTCGGGCTAGATGCTCATTACACCCCACGCCCTTTCACCCTGGTGCTGTGGGAGGGGCTGCTCAGTAGCTCCTTCTGAGAGCCAAGCTGCAGGGGGACTGGCCAAGCCTGAGGCTGCACCAGGAGCTGATGCTGCCACTCTGCAATGTCGCTGCCTAGAGGAGATGCTCCAGAGGCTGGGGGCCCACATCTCCATTCTGGGGCCTGTGCAACCGGTGCTGGGGGGCTGGGTCTTCCTCTGCATCCTTTTCTGTGTGGATTGCTTTCTCCCCTGTCCTGTCACAAGTCATACTTCCACCCTGCTCTCTGTCCAGCTGGGGCCTTGGTGGGTCTGTGCAGACCAATCACGTCTGTCCTTTGCCTGCTCTCGAGGCACAGGCCCCGGCCTGTAGCAGGTTACGGGTTTTCTTGCTTTGAGCTGTGCTTGGGTGAGCATGGGCAGGGGGGCCTGCTTCTCCAGCCGCTGCTCCCCCTCTGGCTTTCCCCTGGGAGGGTCCTGGCTCCCCTGGGTGTCCACCTTCAGGTGGGCTCACCCTCTCATGCCTCACTGGAGCAGGGGCTCCTGAGGGTGGAGTCACTGTGGGGTGGGTGTAGCCATCACCTCTTCTCTGGACAGATGGACCCCCTCCTCTCCTGACACTCCTCTGCTGGGGAAGGGAAAGAGTCAACTCCTTCCTGGGTCTGTTCTCCAGTGGGGGATCAGCCTGCCCTTCCAGCCCCCTTTTTTCTTTTTTGGACCCTTCATTGGTGAAGACTCTGCTGGCCCCGAGAGAGCCCCCGGGACCTGACTCCAGGGCCTGGCACCTCCCGCCCTTGGCCACTCCACTTCCCCACTGTCCAGCCTCTCCTTCCCTCTGCTCCCCCAGATCTTCTGCTTTTCTCTCTGCACCCCCCGCCTCCTGTCACTTCTCACTTCTCACTTCCCTGTGTCTGCCCTTTGACCTTCCTCTGCCCCTCTCTTGGTGCCAGGCTGTGGCTCAGGGTCCCGGCTGCTCCCCCCACTCTTCTGCTGCGGTTGACAACGCGTGTGGAGCTCAGCTGTACTGCCCGACAGGCCCATGACCCCCAGGGCCACAGGGGCCATCTGATTACCTCCACTGCAGGAACCTTCAGGGGCCCAGGGGATGCCAGGGGCATCCTGAGCCATGGGGTATGTGGGCAGGGCCTTTCTTCGGAGGAGCGACAGGAGGGAGGCCAGGACATTGCTGTTCACTGAGGGCTCCCTGCAAGGCGAGGGCTGTCACCTGATCCCTGCTGCAGATCTTCCTGTCCCAGCCCTAGCTCACAGGAAGGGAAGCCGAGGCTCAGAGGGAACCCCTTTGCCCGAGATCACAGTGAGTTCGTGTGAGGATGAGGCGAAGACCCGGCTCCCCAGCCTCGAGGCGCAGGGCTTTCTGTGCTCTGGCCAGCAGCTCCCTCAGGCCAAGAGGGGTCTGGGTCTCACAAAGCAGGACAGGCAACCTGAGGGCCCAAGACCTGGACTTCATAGGACCTGGAGCTCTGTCCTTCTGCAAGGGCTGGCTTTTCCACCTTGTGGGCCATGTGCCCAACCAGGGGGATGGCCAGAGGATCTGGGGCCCTGGTTGCAGGTTCTGTGGAACCGTGGCCTTGCCAGCCACGAGGGCCCCTTCCGTTCTCGAAATCAGGGCACAGCAATGCAGGGCTGGGCAGAGGCAGGGGCTTTGTTTACGGTGTCTGCTTGGCCCTGACTTGCTTGTTCCTAAGAGAGGTCAGACTTGGGACTGCGTGGCCTCGAGCCCCTCCCTAGGAAGACATGAAGTACTAGTCCCTCTAGATCCCTAGTGGCAGCCAGGCTCTGCCAGGATGGGGTGGGGAGAAGGAAGGTTCCTGTAGGGGCGGTGCCAGCCCCTGGGGCTTTGGGAGGTACATGGCCTGGGGAAGGGGGCCCTGGGGCAGACCCCTCCGTTGAGCTTGGAGCACACGCAGTGCTGTCACGCCTGGGCTCTGAGCAGGGGGTGGTTCCAGAGCAGGGACCTTGGCCCTCCCCACCCATCTCCCTCCCAGAGGCTGGGGAGATGTGGGGCTGGTCAAGCCCTCAGCCCCTGGCGATCCCCTGTACGACTGGGATTCCCAAGGTGCCCGTCTCCCTCAGGCACGAGAGGCCTGGGCCCTTCCAAGAAGGGGACACAAGCCCTCTTCCCATCACCTGACTGCCCTGCCTCCCAGCTCTGGGGAGGGTTGGAGCCTTCTTGGGGGCAGGAGGGACTGGGGTTCAACTGAGGAGGGGAAAAGGGCACCTGGGCACGCGTGGTCCCCGGAAAGTGGCCCCGGGGGGAACCCCCGCCCGCAGATACCCCTCCCTGTGAAGGATGTAAAAAAAAAAAAAACCTTGTTCTGCCTTTTTGTCTCCCCTCCCCCTCTGCCCGCCCCATGGCCCCCCCAGACTGCCTGCGCGTCGGCTGCGCACCCAGTAAGTGGCTTCCCTCTCCTGCAGAGACCCAAGGGGCTGGGATGCTGGACACTGGGACTTAGGGAGGGAGGAAGGGCGGGGAGGCGAATTCTGCATCTCTGGCTTGTGTGGATGCTGGCATGGGTGAGGGGTGGGGAGCAGGCCTAGGGGCCGAGCGCAGGGAGTTCCAGAGGGCAGAACGGGCAAAATGAAGTGAACCAGGGACAGTTGGCAAAGGGTCCGTGGTCAGGGTGCCCGGTAGGTTCTGGGAAAGGGAAGTCTACAGGAGTGTGGGGAGGAGGTGGAAACAGAGGCCCAGGTGGCACCTGCTTCTGGGAGCTCCCCCATCCTGCAGGCGCAAAGGAGCTGGAGGGCTGGGGATATGCTGCTGCATCTCCAGCGATGGCCACAAGGGGGCAGGCGAGGCACACGGGAAAGAAGATGAGGGCCAGCCAGGAGCACCCAGGGCCTTAGAGTTCAGCCCAACACGTGGCCTGTGTTCCCTGAAGGGCGTAATCCTGCCAAATGGGGGCTCTTTCAAAGGTGGCAGTGAGAGTTGCCAGCAAGGGTGGACAGGAGGCTGGTGTGATTGGGCTGTGTGCTCTGAGATCAGGTCCCTGAGGGAGCATGTGAGCATGGAAGGCACAGGTAGAGAGATTGTGTGCTCCTGGTCCCTTGCTGAACGTGTGTGTCACATGCTGTGTGAGGAACAGAGATCCTTTAATGTCAGCATGCTCAGCCCCAGCAGGAGTGAGCACCAGGGGCCCAGGGATGACCTGGGAATGCTGCACAATCCAGCTACATTGGAAAGATAAGTACGTTTGATCTTAGACTTGGGGAGCAGATAATCTTGACCTTGAATAAGTGGTCGTAATTCCTAAGAAACAGAGCACCCCTCTCTGGCTGTGCTGGCTCTTACCTGCTGCACCTGTGGCCACATGTTCCCGTGTGTAGAGTTCACCAGGCAGAAGGGTCCCCCTGGGTCCCCCTGCAGATGGGGGAGCTGGGCATCAGGGTGGATGACCAGCTGTGGGAGCCATTTCCATTGGGGTGTGTGGTCAGGCTGTGTGGCTTTTGGGAAGTGTC
Organism: Callospermophilus lateralis; assembly: GCF_048772815.1. Classification (NCBI taxonomy): domain Eukaryota; kingdom Metazoa; phylum Chordata; class Mammalia; order Rodentia; family Sciuridae; genus Callospermophilus; species Callospermophilus lateralis. The sequence continues at coordinate 204,102,358 of NC_135306.1, read as the reverse complement.
AGGCCTTGTGCTCATACACGGAAATTTAGTTGCTGGTGACACGCATGGCAGGTCCTCAGAGTCTGGAAACTGTGGATTGTAGGTCTGAGCCTCAGAGTGCGGGGAGTCGGGGTGACTCCAGGGGCACCATTCACCTCCTCTTCTATGCGAATGGCACCCTCTGAAATCGCCCCCAGTGGCCGAGTGCATCTGAGTGTGAAAGCTCTGTGTGCACGTGCACTCTGGGGATGTGGTGAGGCCAGGAGTGTGTGAACTTGTGTGCACGGGTGTGTGCTCGATGGCTCTGTGCCATGGGTCGTGTGTGTGCACACGTGTGTGTGGGGCTGTCATCGGGGGTGGTCCGGGAAGCTGCCTGTGGGCCCGTTGAGGGCTGTGCTCACTCCCCCCTTGGTGCTGCAGGTAAAGGGCCCGAGACGCTCTTTGCGGGGCACAAGCTCAATGACAATGAGTGGCACACAGTGAGGGTGGTGCGGCGTGGCAAGAGCCTGCAGCTGTCTGTGGACAACGTGACCGTGGAGGGTAGGTGGACACATCTCTGGGGACCTGGTGCTGGGTTCTTGGAGACCTCTGCCTGGACTTCTGGTCCCAGGGCATCTTTCTGGTGAAGCTTCTCTGCCACTTCCCCCTTAGGGGTAGTTGATTATGGGGGTTTGGACCCCAGGGGCCATTTCAACTCCCAGAAGGCAGCATTTCCTGAAAGCCCGTGGGCCACGCACCTATGGGTCCCCCAGCTCCTCCTGGAGCTGTGTCTGCCGCTGGCCGAGGGCAACTCTGGTGATGTCCCTTACGTGTGGCCTCCTGTGGAGACGCTCCTGGGAACCTGAGGCCCAGTCTCAGAAGTGATCCTACGGTGTGTGCTCCAAGGCCGTCCCCCTCACCTCGACTTCCTGTCCCGAGCAGGACAGATGGCAGGAGCCCACACGCGGCTGGAGTTCCATAACATTGAGACGGGCATCATGACGGAGCGGCGGTTCATCTCCGTGGTGCCCTCCAACTTCATCGGGCACTTGAGCGGGCTGGTGTTCAACGGCCAGCCCTACATGGACCAGTGCAAGGACGGCGACATCACCTACTGCGAGCTCAACGCCCGCTTTGGCCTGCGTGCCATCGTGGCGGATCCCGTCACCTTCAAGAGTCGCAGCAGCTACCTGGCCCTGGCCACGCTCCAGGCCTACGCCTCCATGCACCTCTTCTTCCAGTTCAAAACCACGGCCCCAGACGGGCTTCTCCTCTTCAACTCGGGCAACGGCAATGACTTCATTGTCATCGAGCTGGTCAAGGGGTGAGGGGCCAGGCCTTGCTTAGGGAAACGGTCCCCTCCCCTTACGGACCCAGATACAGCTCCCTGGACCTCTGCGGGTATCCAGTGTCCCCAAACCACAGGTGGAGATTCAGGTTCCCAACTACTCAGCCAGGATGGAGAAGGAGCCCCCGTTTTCAGGTGCTGACTCTCCAGCTCCTCCTCACCAGGGTTCCCCATCATCCCCTCCCCCACAGCCTCTTCACACGCCAGTCAGCCCAGCCCCTCAGCCTTGGAGGATCCCACCCCAGAGCAGCTCCGTCCCTGCTCCGGGGGGGTCCCTGCTGCCCCACTAAACCTCCCCATCTACTAGCTCCCCTGAGCCTGTGTCAGGAACCAACTCCTCAGGGGCCTTCTGTGACAGGACTTCACATATTGTCCTCTTGCCATTGCTTTGGTTCCCTCCTGGGGGGTCCCTCCTTCTTCCCATGGCCCCCAGGGAAGACCCCCTGCCAGCGGTAGCTCCTCTGAACCCCGCCTTCCCAGCATCGCCCCGCCCTGACCCAGTGTCTCCTCCCTACCGTGGGGCAGGTACGTCCACTACGTGTTTGACCTGGGGAATGGCCCGTCCTTGATGAAGGGGAACTCAGACAAACCAGTCAATGACAACCAGTGGCACAACGTGGTGGTGTCCAGGGACCCAGGCAACGTGCACACGCTCAAGATTGACTCCCGCACTGTCACGCAGCACTCCAATGGCGCCCGAAACCTCGATCTCAAAGGTGGGGCTGGGGCCTCTGGAGGAGGCCTGGCCCTAGCCCAGATGCCCGTGGCCCCAGCAAGGGCTCCCCTCCTGCAATGCTGCTTCCCTCACCCCCAGACTCCCTGCCTCTCAGCCTCCACTATGTCCGGCTGACCATATGTGGCCAAAGTCCCGCTCAGCTTTCCTGCGAGTCCACCTTGCAACATAGCCCTGGTCATAAGATGTGTCTCATGGGGTCCCTGGCGCCCTGACTCTAGAGCGAGGAGTATGTAGCCCAGAACTTGCAAGGACCTCTCGGACCCCCAAGGCTGAGAATCCTGCCTCAGTTGAAGGCTGGAGAGAGAATAGGGTGCTTGTTGGCCTGTCAAGTGCGGCTCCAGGGTGGGAATGGAGGTCAGAGCACGCAGCAGGACCTAGTGTCCCCAGATCCTGCATCTTGGGCATTGGCTGGGCTCACTTTGGGTCACACCAGTGTTCCACATTCTCCAGTGTCTCTTCAATAGTCATCGAAATGGTCATTACCTGTCCCCAGGATAGGCAGTTGAGAGGATGAGAAGAGGAGGATGAATTAGGAGGCTGGACATTGGGCCAGGAGGGATGAGGCCTGTGGCTGCTCAATCCTGCTGGGGTCAATGTGAGCTACCTTATTGCACAGGCCCCAGAGGGACCCCTGGATGTCCATGAGACTCAAACTGTCTGAGCTTGGGGAGGCACCAAAAGCCAGTGAATTCCCTCCCCTAGCCAGATTCCAGATCTGCCAGATCTGGTGGCACAGGGCTGACAATTCTCTCTGCTCCCAGGAGAGGGCGATGTGTCACAGAGAATCTGAAGTGGCCTCCAGCCTTGGGCGGGCTTGTGATGCAGCCAGTCCTGGCCAGGATGTAGAATGACCAGTGTGTGGGCCAAAGCCCTGCTATGTGCTGCCCAAGGCTTCTAGGGAATCCGGGCCCCTTTTGGGGATCAGATGGCCCTAAGGAGAACTTCTTTCCAGAGCTCTAGAGGTTGGGGGAGGGGGGAGGCTTAGAACTGCCTAGGAGAGAACTCCAAGTTGGGAGAGGCCTGAGGAGTTCTGGGAACAGGAGGCTTGGGAGGGGGAGCGGGGGTGGAGGGGATGGGGCTGCACATCTATGAAAGGCCCTGATTACAGGCCGGAACTGGAACCGAACGTGTGGGAGAGCACGAGCAGGTTCCTCCAGCTGTCCCCCACCCCCCACTCTCCCAGCATCTGGGCTTCTCTGGGAGGGGTGCAGACAGATGGCAAAATGGAGAGGAAGGAGGAAGAGGTGGGGGGTGGGTATCTGCAGGTCGCCGTCACTCTGTTAGGGACATCATGAGCCTCCTAGAGGGCTGGGAGGACCTGAGACAGGATGCCAGTGTCCTGGGAAGGAAATGGCGCTGGGTGCCAGCGTGCTGACCCCACTCCCTTTGCAGGGGAGCTGTACATTGGCGGCCTGAGCAAGAATATGTTCAGCAACCTGCCTAAGCTGGTGGCTTCCCGGGACGGCTTTCAGGGCTGCCTGGCCTCTGTGGACCTCAACGGGCGCCTCCCAGACCTCATCGCTGATGCCCTGCACCGCATCGGGCAGGTGGAGAGGGGCTGTGATGGTGAGTGTAGGGGAGTGGCTAGCAGGTGCCCCATGCTCAGCAGGTGGCTTCCTTCTTAGGCTTTGTGGGAACCTGTCCCCAGAGCTCTGGGGCAGGGGACAGCTGGCCCTCCCTTTTGCCTCCCACTCTGGGCACTCAGTGTGGTTCAAGGCCAGTCTTCGAGCCTCCCATTCCCACCCCATCCCCCTGGTCAGTCCTGGGCCCTTTCAGCCTGGCACAGCTGAGGCTCCGCACCCCCTGGGGGAGGGAGGGGCTTGGCTGAGCTGGGGTGTCCTTCCTCCTGCCCGCTCCAGGCCCCAGCACCACCTGCACCGAGGAGTCCTGTGCCAACCAGGGCGTCTGCCTGCAGCAATGGGATGGCTTCACCTGTGACTGCACCATGACCTCCTACGGAGGCCCCGTCTGCAATGACCGTGAGTGCCTGGGGGTGGGCGGTGCAGGGAGCAGGCCCTTGCCCATCTGGGAGGAAGGAGGGTCCCTCAGAGCCCAAGAGGGCTCTGTGCTGCTTGCTTCTTCTCACTTGCCTTGGAGCCCAGGGGGAGCTGCTGGCTGAATCTCTGGGGTCATCTATTGATAGGTGACCTCTCCTGGTTCTGAGCTGGTGGCACAGCTGATTTCCCTGGACATGGGCCCTGCTATTCCTTTTTTCTCCCTCAAGAATCCCAACTGCAGGCTGTCCCCTGGAGCCACAAGGACACTCCCTGGTGTCCTCACTTGGTTCTTTTCGCTCCCTGGGCATCTGCCTGTCAATGTGCATGTTGTCTGAGGTCCTTTCCCAGAGAGGGCAGGGTTAGCAGCACTTTCAGACCCAGTGGTTGGTGGCTGGTAGCTGGTTGGAGCCTGGCAGAGGAGGACAGCCTTTGACTTTTGGAGGGGTTTGGAGACTCTCTCTAATGACTGGGCCGGGGACACAGGGCTGAGCAGACAGCAGTCTCAGCAGACATCGCTTGAGAGGGCTTTGGTGGGGAGCTATGCGGAGAGACCAAGCAGACACACTCACGCATGGGCGTACGCTCACACATGCAAACACACTCAAGAAAACTGTGTTTCTCTACGTTAGGCACAGGGAGTGGGGCCTGGGGAGGGACGGTAGATCTGTGAAGGTAGTCACAGTGCCCTTGCCTCCGTCACCACACTGCCGGCTTTTCATGAATCCCACACGGGAAACCTACTTGTTCCAGGGACAAGGGCTCTTGACAGGAGGTTGGTTTTGCCTTCCCCTTTGAAAACATGTCTCCCTCAGCACCTTCCTGGTGTTCTCAGGCATGGCCAGCCCTGGGGCCTTTGTCCCCACTCTGTCCCCCGGATTTCTCTCATCTGACCTGCTGTTCTCTGTGTCTGCCAAAGCCTTCCAGACAGCCCGCTCAGGGGCACTTGGGGCCTGGCTGCCATGCGGTGGTCAGGCCTCTCCCGTCCGGGTAGCTCAGCTTGGCACACATCTGCAGACATAGTAACGGACAGTTTGGCGTCACCGACAAAGCTCTTCAGTTTGATCTTCAGAGAAGGCCATGGGCTGGAGACCATCCTTGCCTTTTGACTGGGGAGGAAACCTAGCCTCACATCAAAGGGCACTGGAGGCCCAGCTCAGGTAGACCGTGTGTCCTGCCTCTGTTGCCCCTGCTGCTCAAGTTCTGAGGATGGTGGTTGTGCCGTTTCTTGCTAGGGATGGAGGAAGTCTGATCAAAAAGCACTGCTACTCATCAGCACTCCTCGCTCCCACACAGTGGAAGCTTCCGGAAAGGGGGTATAACCATGGATGGTGGAGGTCTAGGGAGCTGTGCCACATTTGGGCACCACCTGTCTGGTGGAAGGGAGGGAGAGCTGGGGCTGAGGAGCAGGGCCCATCTTGGGAAATGTCACTCTCCCCAAGCACTGGTCTGGCGGCATAGCCTGAGCAAAGCTGTGGAGCTAAAGACAAGGTGGGTACAACCTGGGAGCCTGCATGCTGCTCCTCCCAGTGAGCTACAACTGGCCCTGGGGTACCTCTGAGATCTGTCCCCACCCTAAAGACAGGACAAGAATCTGGGGAGTGTGGTCTTTGCAAGGCTTTCAAGCCATACCCCTTTTCTCCTGGGGCTGCTCTTCTGTCTGGCTTTTCGGGCCTTCTGTGTGGTTGGTCTTCTTGGGGACCTGTGTGCACAAGGTCAGGCAGGGACCCAATGGAAAGATCCCTGGGAATAAGAGCCCTGGGAAGCCCCGGGGGCCCAGCGGGGCCAGGGCCTGAAGAGAGGGAGGAGGGAAGGCGTGACCAAGGTGGAGAGGCAGAGCCAGGCCTCTGAGCATCCTGTCCCTGGTGTGCAGCTGTCTGGTGAGGGAGACACTAGGAGTCACGACCTTCAGGACAGCCTTTCTTCATTTATTGCCTCAGTCTCTCCATCTGTGACATGGGGACTACTCCCAGAGGGGAAGGGACCTCTGTTCCTCTAAGGCTCAGGAGATTCTGCTCTGGGAAGACTGAAAAGAGAAGATCAGAGAGAAAGAACACATCTCTGTGATGAAAGACAGGAAAGTGGAGAGGCTGAAAACAGGATATGAGAAGAGGGGGGCGGTACTTCCTTCTCAAAGCCCCTGGGCTTGTGCTGTGTCTTAGAGACTGTCTCCTGCCTCTCCCAGGGGGTCGGCTCCTCACATCTCTGCCTCCCTGTCTCTGCTCAGTCTCTACAGCTTCTATTGATCTCTCGCACACCTCTGTCTCTCTCTGCCTTTTTACCCTCCATGTCTCCCCCTCTCCAGCATCTCCCCCTCCAACTCTCTCCAGTTCCCACTCACCGATATTGATTGGCCTCTAGGCGGTTTCCCTTCCTCTCCTCTCGCCACCAGCTCCTCCCTCCCTCCCTTTGGGGCCATAAATTTTCTGCCTGCTCAGAGCTGTGTCAGTCTATATTCCAGAGCTCAAGAAGGGGCCAGAGGACAGGAAGGCACATCCTCTGGGAGCCCCAGCCTACCGTGTCTCCTTCCTCATGGGGCCACACACCATCTGGAAGCCTCATCTGGGGGGGGCCTCTGCAGACCTCTTTCTTTACTTTTGAAGGGCTGGGGGCTGTACTGGGCTCTGGCATCTAGCAAGAGTTCAGGGTGGCAGCGGCAATGGGTATAGCTGTCCCAGGTCCTGACTGTACCCAGGAACAAGGGCAGTGTACAAATTTCACGTTGATAATTCTGCTCCCAAACAAAATTCAGACTCAATAAGCAAGGAGCCAGCTTTCCCGGCCCTCCCCTCTCCCACCTCATCTGCTCCTTCCTCCTGCCCACTTCTCACTCTGCTACACCATGTCTTTAGCTCCTGCTCAGGGTCACCTCTACACCACCTCTCCTCTTTCCCTCCTCCTGCTTCCCCATAGCACCCTCTCCCTGTCCAAGCAGTTTGAGGTAAATATGGAGGTGATATCCAGATGGAGGGAAGTGAGTCTCCCTGAACTTACCTCAAGAGCTATGATGAATGCTTCCCAAAGACCCCCTCAAAGTTTTTTTGGGAGGCAGACCCCAGTATGAGAGGCACCCTGTAGGAGAAGTGGCTTCCTCAGTCACTTTTGGGACAAAAATGGCCCAGGAAGGGTTTTGTCATAAGTGGGACAATCAGTGGACAGGTGTCCTGGAGACCCCAGTGAAGGGAGAGATTGAGGGTGGGGGAGGGGCACCAGGCCAGGAGAGGAAAGGTTGGAGGAGTGGGGGAGAGCCTCTGTAGGGGTTGGGGAGCACCCTTTTGGGACGGGTGGGGAGCAGACTGTGGTGGTGTCTTACTCTTGAGCGCCCTTGGGGCTCTGGGTACATTGTAAGGGTATGAATGACCTGGTTTGGAGGGTGAGCTCCAGGGGGTAGGGATGTATGTGTGTGTGCTGGCCATTCATTGCCTGCTATCAAACATGTATGTGTGTGTGCACGGATGCCTCTGTGAGCATGATTTGGTGTGCCAGTGTCCACGAGCCCATGCATGCATATGTGTGTCTGAAATGCATGCATATGTGTGTCTGAACCGTGTGCCTGCCCGCACACTGGTGCCTGTATGGACACGTGGGTGTTTCCATATCCAAGCCCGTCTCCATCCCAGCGTGCACGTGTGTTCGGAGGGCTGCGTGAAGAGGTGGCTCTGGCCACATCTCTGTGCTGGACCAGAGAGCACTACTGGGGCTCGTCCAGGTGGGGGGGGGAGGGGAGGAGGAGGAAGAGAGCGGCCTCTCTTGCTAGCCTCAGTCCTGTTCAATTATTCAGCAGGGCCCCTTCTCCGGGAGGGGGGCGGTGCGGGTGGAGAGCGCGCGCCCGGGCGCGGGGGAGGGGCGGGGCGCGCGCAGAGGAGAGGCGAGCGCCGAGCGGGCTAGCCAGGTGCCACGCCGCGGAGCTGCCCAGCGCCGCCCGCAGATCGGGAGCCGCTCGGGTCCCTCCGCCCTGCCCCCTCCTCCTCCCGCGCTCCCCCTCCCCTCCCCGCCCCTCCTCCCTCCTTCCCTCTCGCCCTCCCTCCCTCTCCCTTCCAGCCCTCGCAGCCTCTGCAGCAACACTCCGCTGCCTCCATCTCTCCGCCGGAATCTCGCAGGCTCGCGCCTTTCCTCTGCTCAGCCCCGCTCCCTCCTCTCCTCTCCCCTCCTCTCCTCTCCCTTCACCCCCCTCACCCGGATTTGCTTCCCTTCCCCGTTCTCCCGCCCCCCTCCCCGGCCGCTCCCTCCTCTCCCCCGGCCTCCGCCGGGCGGCATCGGCAGCGGCGGCGCGGCCGGGAGTCTCCGTCGGCCTCGCGCTTTCCGGGGAGCCGGCCCCGTCCCTCTTCTCTCCTCCAGCCCGCACCCTCCCCCGCCCCGCTCGGTTTTTCCGCAGGATTTCCCCCCTTTCCCCTCCCTGCGTGGCCCCCGCTCTCCGGTCCCTCTCCGACCGGCACCATGCCCCCTCCCGCGGGTCTCTGACGGCCCCCTGCGCCGCGCCGACCCCGCCGGCATGCGGGGAGACCCCTAGCTCCTCGCGATGGACCCAGGCGTCCTGGACCTTGGCACCGCCGCTCCGCGGACCCCGGATTCCCCGGCGGGATCCAGTTGATTTCATTGGCTCCGGACTGAGGCTCGGGCTCGGGTTTTCCTTCTCTTCGCCCCCACCCCCCTCCCGGAGCTCGGAGCCGGAGGGGGGCTTCGCGGGGCCGCGCAGCCCCGCGTCCCCGCCCCCGGCCATGGGGCTGTGAGGCGGCCGCCCCCGGGCCGAGATGCCCCCCGGGGGGAGCGGGCCGGGGGGGTGCCCGCGCCGCCCCCCCGCCCTGGCCGGGCCCCTGCCGCCGCCGCCGCCGCCGCCACCTCTGCCGCCGCTGCTGCCGCTGCTGCTGCTGTTGCTGCTGGGGGCGGCCGAGGGGGCCCGGGTCTCGTCCAGCCTCAGCACCACCCACCACGTCCACCACTTCCACAGCAAGCACGGCACCGTGCCCATCGCCATCAACCGCATGCCCTTCCTCACCCGCGGCGGGCACGGTAAGTGACGCCGCGATCCAGCCTCCGGGTGCACCGCCCAGACCCCAGCGGGCCTCACCCCGGCCGCGCGCCCGCCAGCCCCTCGCGCCCATTCTGGCTCCCCGGTCTCGGCCCCACCCTCCCCTCCAGCTCTCCACTGCCCCTCGGTTCCCTTCAGTACTTGGTTCCGCACCTCACCTGCACCGCCTGTCCCCACGTTGGCGGTCTCCACCGTGCCCCCCCATCGCCTCCTCGCCTGTTCCTCCATCCTTTCCATCTCCCTCTTCATCACCTCCATCCTGCCCCTATCACCTCTCCATCTGTCTTACCTCCACCTCTGCCTCACTTTCACCTTACCATTGCTGGTCTGTCGCTTCCCCCTCCCACCTGCCTCTGTCCCATCTGTCGTCTTTGCCTCTGACATGTCCCATTGCTTCTGCCCTTGCCTTTCATATCTGTCTCTGTCCCCCTCTGTCCCTTCAGCAACCTTCCTTTCTTTTTCCATTACCCGCCTTCCCTTGCCTCTGGGGCAGGCAACCCCAACACTGTCCCATGTCCGCCCATCCCTGTCCCCTTCATCTCAGGTGTCTACTCCTGGCTTCCTCATCTCAGTTCCGCTTCGACCTCTGACCCCCAGCATCTCTCCTTCTGCAGCCCTAGCACTTCTGTGTTCCCAGACCCCCCTCCCCTCTCCTGTCACCCCTCTGCCACTGTCCACTTACCACAGCTTCTCCCAGCCCCTCGCAACCTTCCATCTCCAAGCCCTTCCCCTTCCTTCTCAGGTCCCATCCCCTCTGCTCCTGCCTTACCCACTTCTCATTTCCACACTTCCTCCTGTCCCATCTCGGGCCCTCCTCACTTCACATCTTAGGCCCCAAAGATTCTCTGTATGCCACCTCTCCCCATCTCGGTCCCTGACACCTGCTATCTCCTTTATCACTTCCCTCCTCTGTACTCCACCTCATCTCCCACTTCTGAACTTTGTCCCTCCATGGGGTACCCTCATCACCTCCATCTCTACCTCTCACCTCCGTGTCACATCCCTCATCACCTTTCACCTTTTCTTCCACCTTCATTCCTCCATCATTTCCCCTTTCTGTACCTCTGTCCCATCCCATCCCTGTATGCTCATCACCTCTTCCTGAACGCCTATCACTTCCCATCTCTGTGCCCCTTACTCTCACCTTCCGCTTCTGTGTCCCCATCACCTCCCAATTGGGTACTCTGACACCTCCATTCTCCAACCACCTTTGGCCACCATGGCCTTCAGCAGTCTTCACTGTGTCAGGGTGGCCTCCCATTTCTGTGCTTCCCTTCCTTGCCGGCCTGGACCCTCATCAGTTCTCTCACTTTTGTTCCTTCCTGGGCTTCTACCCTCCCATCACTTCCCATCTGTGCCCCTGCCTCCCTGTTCCCTGCTCACCTCTGCCTCCTCTTGTCGTCCTCCAGCTGCTGTCCTTCCTGCCCTGCTGTCTCCAGGCTTTCTGCCCCTTTCTGGTCCTTCCCTTCTCCTTCTTCATCTGTAGCTCTCTCTACTGTTGTTCCATCCAGTTCCCCAAGAGCAGCTCCTGAGGACCCCTCTCCTTTCTTCTCTCTTCTCCAAGGTGGTGTCCCTTATCTAATCTCTGTCCCCGGGGGGGCTCCTTCTTGCAGTGCTCCCCAATTTCTTCTTCCATGTCCCCACCACACACCTTGCTCCTGATCTTAAGTCCCTCTCCCTCCCCGAGACTCTGGCCTTCCCACACCCTGCCTCTCTTCATTGTCTTCTGCTCCTCTGAGGCCAGGTGCTGGTGTTGCTCTCAGAGGCCTTGGTCTTTAGGGCCTGGAGGTGAGGCATAAAGGGGAAGATAGGAAGGGAGCCAGGTCCACTGGGGAAGGACTTCGCTGAGTGAAGAGGAGAGGGGGTGAAAGAGGAAGGCAGAGGAGACAGAGGTGTTGGCCCTGGGTGATGGGCTGACTGGAGGGCCCAGGAGCTGGAGTGCCCAAGGCTCAGTCAAGAAGCAAGAGTGGGGCAGAGGGAGAGAGCGTAAGAGCTTGGGCCATGGCTTTCCTGGGTTGTGCATGATGTTTTATCCTCTCACAATCTAGATCTTCTAGAAGGCTTTTTTTTTTTTTTTTTTTTTTTTTTTTTTTTTGTCCTGGCTTCTGATGCTGCATGGACACAGGCACAGCTCTGTGTGTGTCTGTGTGTGTCTGTGTGTGTGAACCTATGGAATGTTGGCACTGAGATTGTGCCAGAGATGGCTACCCTCTTTCTGGGCAGAGGAAGGAAAGGGCCAGTCACTGCCCAGGGCCATGCGGAAGTAAAGGAAGAGCTGGAGGGTACAGTGGGATAGTCATGGAAAGTGCTGGAGGTAGAATGGGGCAGCTATGAAGGGTGGGGTGGCCAAGAAGGAGGGTCACAAGAAAGGTCCAAGGGAAGGAAGGAGGCCACCTGTTGTGGCTAAATCCCACCTCTGCTCAGCCTTCCTCCTGCCCAGAGGCTCCTAGAGACCCCCTGTGTGGGGGTGCCCCCTTCTTTCCTCATCTGCGCCTCCACTTCCCTGCAGGGAGTGCTGCTGGGCTTCGACCCACCTTCTTCATCTCCTCTTCCCTCTTTCTCCCATTTCCCCTCCCAGCCCCAGCCCCTCCTGTTACATAATACCCTCTACCCACCTGCCAGATGCCATGGACACTTCTGCACCCAATGTTACTATGGCATGAGGGAAGACCAGTGTACCTGGGTCCTAAAAATGTGAAGAGGAGGTGACAATCTTCTGGTCCTTGACCACCCCATATTTATTTATTTATTACCAGGGATTGAATCCAGAGGCACTTGACCACTGAACCACATCCCTAGCCCTTTTAGAATATTTTATTGAGAGACAGGGTCTCACTGAGTTGCTTAGGACCTCGCTAAGTTGCTGAGGCTGGCTTTGAACTCGCAGTTCTCCTGCCCCCACCTCCCAAGCCGCTGGAGTGCACCACTGCGCCCGGCATATGCCCTCTGAATTCTTGTTTCAAAATCCTGGAGGAGCTTTCATCCTCAAGATTCATTTCTGGTGCCCTCATGTGCCAGGAAAGGAGGGCTCGATCCCAGCTCAGTTTTGAGTCTGTAGTTTCCAGAGCTTCTGGATTTACTGCTCCAGTTTACAAAGGGGTTCAGCATATATTTTGATTCTGGATTTGAGTATTAGCTTGGATTTCATTCTGCATGGTTTATGGCCAAGAATGAGGTTAAGGATTGAAGGGATATGTTCTGGGATTCTAAACCAAGAGAAAGCTGAGCTCAGGGATTTGGACTTGTGGAGATCTTCTCTTTGGGTTGTGGAGGTTTTTACAGAAAGATCTGGTACTGGGTGTGAGCACCTATATTAGTCTGGGTCTTCTCTGGATTGTGCAGGACACTTTATCTTCTCACAAGTCTAGATCTTCCAAAAGGCTTCTGTCATGGCATCCACTGCTGGGGGGACACAGGCACACAGGGGGTCTGCACATGTAGTTTTAGCCCTGGGGACAGGAATGTATGGGATGGTTTTACAGGGAATGATTAATGTTGTGGGTTCACTAACCATTATTCATGGTAGTTGGACTTTTTTTCTAGAATGCAGGTGTGTGTGGACTGTATGGAAGATTCTGATCACTTAGTGTTTTACTGGATTCTGATCAGCCTTAGTGTTTTACTGGAGCAGTCAGTTTCTGCAGACTATGTTGGGTGTGGGCAGAAAGTGCCAACCTTGGCCTTTGAGTCCTTGTGTCTGGCCAGACTCTCTTGTCTTGGGCTTCAGGTATGTAGTAGTACTCCCGGAAATGTCTGAAGGCTCAAACTGACCATTCCACACACTAGTGATTTCCTAGGCAGGTGAGAACAATTGGGCTGCACCACCCGTGGGCGGCATATGGGGGCCTTAGCCTAGGCCCTTCTCACTCCGGAACCCTTTCTGGAGGCTGTCAGAGTTCTAGGTGTGGGAGAATGTCCTGGACTCCATGTCTGCTGGAAGGCCAGCCATGCCTGCTGGGGCGGGGAGGCCTGGGGCAGGGCAGGGGACAGCTCCATGGCGTGAGCTGCGGGAGGTGCTTTCGGATCGCTGCTGTCCGGGGCGGGACCGGAGGAGGCCCCGCCTCCTCTGCTGGGCCTCCTCCCTGCCGAGCCTTCTGCGCCCGCGGGCGGGAGCCGCGGTGCTGGGGAAAGAAATGTCTCCCCAGGGTAATTACTGCCGCCCCAGCCCAATAAACCATTCATCCTTCACCTCTTCTGCCCAAGAAGTGTCCCTCCGCCCTGGTCCCCCCAGTGTAATAAACGCCCGGAGGCTTTACCAGGCCCGCCCAGCGTAATAAACTGGCTGCGGCGCGAGAACAGCTGGGTGATCAATCCCGGGGGAGGCTGGGCCGGGAGGCGCGGGCATCGGGCGCCGCGGGCCTCTCCCGCGCCCGGCCGGCCCCTGCCCTTGCGCCGCCCGCCATGGCCTTCTTTGTGCGCCTACCGCCATCTTTCCGGCTGCCGGTCTCGGTTGGAGTCTGCCTCTCCACGCTGGGGCTTTGTGTGCTGCCGGTGCGTCGCGGCCTGTGTGTGGGTGTGGGGTCTGGGCGTGAGTCACAGGGGGGGTGCCTGCTGTGGGGCCCGGGGCTTGGGCGGTGGCACGTGCCTCTTATCCCTCCAGCCTCACTGCCCAAAGAGGCGTCCGGCGTGCCGGCGGCTCCTCGGAGACCGGGGCCCCGGCCATGTCGCTGTCCGTGGTGCTGCCCATGGCGCTGTGCTGTTTGCTCTCCACCGGGAAAGCCTGGAGGAGGGGTCTGCCGCTCTCCCCTAGACCGGGAAGGGGTGGGCTTGGGGGCAGGAAGATGGAGTTTCCTTTCCTGGTGTGAGGGGACCAAGGACCCCAATAAAATTGCCCTCTCCGGAATGCCCTGCAGCCCAGGGGTGAACAGGCTTCAGCCTCTGGTCAGGGCGGGCGCATGTGCTGAGGAAGGTCAGCATCTCAGCTCCCCTGGCCCTCCTCACCCACCAAATTCGACGTGCAGCTTGTGAGTGGAGGGGGGAGGGAGGACCCTGGGTATTACGGTTGCCATGGAAACAGCCGATTTTCCGGAGTGCTGCAGTGTTGGGAGTGGAGAGACTGTACCGGCTGAGGCCTAGCCCTTTCCAGGCAGGTGACCTGCTCAGGGGTGGAGATGGGGCTCACTGTGTTCTCCGCCCCCCGCCAGCTTTCCACCCTAGACGTGGGGCCCCTCCTGAGGGTTCAACCTTTACCACTGTGCCTCCAGGGTCCCCAGGTAGAAAGAACACCTGTGTCTGGAGGGGTCCAGGTGAGCTCTCTCTGTCTGCCTGGGTGCTTTCTGGGCCATAGACTCGGTGAGCTGTCAGTTATCAGACATCCGGGTGATTCTTTCATGCCTGCCCAGCCCTGGGGTCCTGTCTCACTCTGGCCCTGTCTGGGGAGGTGGAGAGCAATATGGTAGGTGCTCTGGGAAGCAGCAGGGGATCTCACAGTTTCTGCTGCCCAAGTCCCGATTCCCTCTTTGGGACCCAGGCAGCAGCCCCCCGTTATCGCCTCAGCGACCCCCTGGGTTTGTGGATAGTGCATCCTTCCAAGGCATACCAGAGTCCCCTCTCCCATGGGATCTAGGAGCTCCTGGGGGTAGAGCCCCCTTTCACATGATTGCCTGAACTACAAGGGGCTTCCTTAGTGCCTGACGTGAGAGGCCTTGGGGTGTTTGAGGGGACCTGGCCCTGTATTACCAACTGGGCTGCCATCTTGGCTGAGCAGGCTTCTGCTTGCTTCTTGGAAGTGTCTTAGACCCTTCAGGATGTCTTGCCTCCCAGGAACCTGGAGCTTCCCACCCCAGAGCAGAACTCACCACCGGTAAGGCACGGGCAAGGCCACACACCTCTCCCGGTCTGCTCCAGGCTCTTGCCCTCAGACCCCAGCTGCTGCTCTCTTCCTCTCTGGCTAAGTTTTTTCTTGAACCCCTTTCCCCCCAAGAAGTGCTTTGAGAGGAATCATTGGTGGCTAATTATTTAATTAAGCATTTTATGAATCTCATCTTCTCCATTTATGTCCTGAAGAATGCAAGATTGTTCTCTTCCCTTCCCTTCTCTGCAGGCCCCAGAGTACTAGTCCTCCAGGCCTCCCAGACAAGAGTCCTTTCCCGGAAACTGGGTGACCAGCCCCCCACCCCCACCCCCGGGGAGCTCAGTCAGCCCGCAGGAGGGAACATGGCGACTAATGGGGTTTATTTTGGGGCTGAGATCGTTAGGGACCTCACACCCGCCCCCGGCAGCCGGATGGTGAAGAGGAGAGGGAGAAGGGGAGAGAGGGTGGGGTGGGGGAGGGCGGGGAGAGGGAGCCTACATCTTGGGCTCCCACTCTCCTGCTTCTCTCACCTACATCCCTCTCTGTCCTTCTCTGTCCATCTGTCTCTGCCTCCTTCCTCCTCTGGCTGTCAGGTCCCCCTCCCCACTGTCTCTTTCTTTCTGGGCAGGGCTCCAGGACGCTGCTTTAGGGACCCAGGCACCCCTGGGTGGAGGCAGGGAGTCCTGGACAAACCAGGAAGATTCCCAGGGGGTTGGAGGGGACTGGTGGGGGGAGATGTTGGCGGTAAGCCAGAGATGGGCCATGAGTCAGAGCTGCCCACAGCCCTGCTCATCTTCCCGCCATCGCCTGGGGCTCCTTTTTGCCTTGGTGCTGCTCAGCTCTGGCCCCAAAGAGACACATACTTGAATCTGTCACCTCTGCCAGCCTTGGGAGAAGTACGCTGGTCAGAATCAAGCCCCTGGGTTTCCAGCCCAGGGTACTCTTGTCATCTTGGTCCCCTTGCAGCCTCTCTCTGGGTACTCTCTCTCTCTGTGTCACTCACTCTATTACCTCTCTGTTTTGCTATAATTAAAGTTAGAATTCTTGATGAGGCAGCTACATCTGTCTGTGCATGCACAGGTTCTCACCCTGGCACCCGCCTGCCAACTGTTCCCTAGGACTGTGGGGCTGGTGGCTGCTGGGGACATCACCATGGAAGCCCCTTGGACTGGTGTCTCCATGCCCTGCCACAACTCCAGGGACCTGCTGAGCTCACCCTCCTGATGCCATTTCTCCCTCTCTCCCTTTCCCTTTCTCTGCAGCTGGGACCACATACATCTTTGGGAAGGGGGGAGCGCTCATCACCTATACCTGGCCTCCCAATGACCGGCCTAGCACAAGGATGGACCGCCTGGCCGTGGGCTTCAGCACCCATCAGCGGAGCGCTGTGCTGGTGCGGGTGGACAGTGCCTCGGGCCTCGGAGACTACCTGCAGCTGCACATCGTAAGTGCTCCGGCCGTCTCCCCCTGCCCTGCTCCACGTGCACTATGTCCTTCATGGCTGTGGGTCAGCACCTCCACTATTCCTTTCACGGGGAGCCTCCAGAGCCTCATTCCCTCATCCTTGGGGCTTCCCACAGAAGTTCTGTTTCTGGGACCTGGCCCACCTCTCAGTCATTCACCAGGACTCCTAGAGCCACCCAGCTGGTTTGTAGGTGCCCAGCTCCCCACCCCCGAGTCTGTGTGTACTTTCTCCTTTCAGGATATATATATATAGTCAAGGGCCTTCCAGGCCATTCTCCTCAGCCTTGCAGAATGTCCCTACATCTGTGACTGCCCCTGCTCATTCCTAGTCCACCTAGAGCAGCCCACCATGCTCTGCCCCTCCTTCAGATTTCCCTGCCCTGCAACTTCCTACCTTCTCTTTACCTTGCCTTCAAACCTTGCGCCTGCCTCTGGCCAGCCCTTGACCTCTGTCTCTGTGACCTTTGCCCTCCCAGCAGCCCCTTCCTGACGGTCTAAGCTCACTCTTCACTGACCTCTTGGCCCGGCCCTACATCTCTGCCCTGACCTCTGGTCCCACCCAGCTCTGCCTTTTTCTGTCCCTCCACCCGCACCGTGGACCTCACCCCTCGCTGTCCTGTCTGTGACCTCCAATCCTTCTCAGCGTGTCTCAGGTGTCTCAGGCGTCTCAGGGCCTCCTCCATACCAGCTGATCCTCACCTCCCAGGTTCTCCTCTAACTCCAGTCTTCAGCTGGGTCCCTGTCCTTCCTGGCCCTTCACCCCATCTCAGACCTTGCCCCACCACCTTCCCTGGAACCTCTGGCCTTGCTCCGTTTCATTTCTGGTCTTAGCCTCTCCCTGCCTCCTCCCCAGTCTTTAGTACTGGGCCTCTGACTTTTCCTCCAACACCATATTTGTAGCCCCTTTCAGCCACCTCATTGGCTCACTGCATCCCACAGGCTGGCCCTGGCCAGGCCTTTAAGCTGCAAGGGTGGGGCAGGCTGCCCTCACCTTAAGGAGGGCAGAGTGGGAGGGCAGAGGAAGCCAGGGGAAAAGGCTGTGTGGACTCTGCCCCTTCCCATCTGCTTGAGGAGGGCACTGTGGCCCCCGTCACAGACAGCTCATCAGATCCCAAGTCACCTCTCCCCCCTGACTGGGGTGTGGAGGAAGGAGGCCGAGGAGTCCTGTGGCGGAGCATGGGTAGGGTGGCAGCGGCAGCTGACAGGCACAGACCTGTTGGGAGGGAAGAGTGGCCAGTGGGACACTGGGACAGGCCTGGGAGTTCTGTGCCTGTGAGTGAGCGAGACAGACAGTGTCTCTAACTTAGTGAGTGGCAGCCTGTTGTGAGAGACGGTGCAGCTGCGGACGACAGTGTGGTGCCGGGTATGTGATGGTTGTGTGTCGACAGAACGGCTGTGACTGTGGGTGCCGCCAGTCTCTGGTTGAGGATGTAGCTATGCGTTTCTATTTCCCCGAGGAGTGGCGTGTGCTGTGGTTTCAGTCACCCTGTGTGGCAGGGTGTGACTGTGTTCCATGTCCTCTGTGAGCATGGATGGCTGTTCCTTTATCTCTGTCCATGTGTGAGGCCAGGCGTGGCTTTGGAGCAGATGGTCTGGGTTTGAATCCCAGCTCTGCCCTTCCTGGCTTTATTCTTGTTCAAATTACCGCACTCTTAAGCCTCAGTTCCCCCAGGTGTGCAGCACAGTAAGAGGGCAGAGGGATGTCAGGCGGCTCCGCTGACATCCTGCATGTAGAGCACGTATGGCCCCGCACACATGCACGCAGCCCTCTGTACCCCAGTCATGTGTGACGTGCCACCTGGATGGAGTCTGTGTGTGCTCTGTGCCTCCGTGCTTGGTCCCAGGGCAGAGGGGAGAGGGGAGTGGTCCAGGCTGGGAGAAGGGACATCCTCCCTTTCCCTCCCCTATACCTCACCTGGTGCAGGGCCCAGGAGGAGCAAGGCCTGGTGCCTGGTGTCTGGGTGCTGCAGAGGCCTGGGAGGAAGGGAGGCCCCGTGCTAGGGTCGGGGAACCTGGAAAGGGTAAGGGCCACCAGAGAGGCCAACTCTGTTGGGCACCAAATAGTCCAGAGCCCCTTGAGGGGAGCCCCTAAGCCCCCTCCTCCCCTGGTGACACATCAGCTCCCACCACAGCGTCATTAGCAGCTCTCAGAGAGTGGGGAGGCGGCAGCAAAATAAGAGAAAAGCAATTTGACGTTTCTAATAAAGCGTCGCTCCACTTTGCCAAATTAATTTTGACTCCCATAATTATTTGCTGTAGGAGCGGCCGCGTTCTCCCCACCGCCGCCTAATGAGGTAATTGGGGAATTAGGAATTAATGACTTTAACAGAAGTGACAACTGACTTCACATCGGGAGCGGCTCTGGGGAGCTGCCTCTCCCCCGGAGCACACGGCTGAGAGCTTGGCTGCCTCCTAGGGAACCCAGGCGTCCTGCCTTCCAGCTCCCCGGGCTGGCCCTCTGCTGCTGGCTTCCAGACTGCACGTGCCCTTGACCATTACTGCTTGGGTGGAGCCTCGTGGGGAGGAACCCTCAGAGGCATCCAAGGGGCTGTTACTATTCTGGGTAATATTATTACTAACAATAGTAACGAGGAGGCTCCTCTGCTCCCTTCTCCGGTGTGTGGGGAGCCGATGATGAGCGTCTCCCTGGGGATGTTGTCAGTCTGTGGGTGGCGGATGGGTGGGGCTTGCTAATAGTCTTTGTCAGGCAAGCCTGGCCTCAGTTTCCCTGTTTTAATGCATTTGAGGGGAGCTGCTGCATGCGTGTGTGACTGGGGGCGTGTGCGTGCATATACCTGCCTATGTGTGTGACTTTCCCAGGTTCTAGGAGAGGGAGAGCTGCACCCCATAAGTGGGGAAAGGATACCGCATGGGTCCCCAAGGAAACCACAGCTGCACATCCTGTCCCTCAACTCTCTCTGCCCGAGCCCCTGCCTCATCTGTGATGCCCCCCTGCCCCCATCCACAGGGTCACCAGGCCTTTCAGCTCTGCTAGATGTAGGAAGTTCTTTTTGCCCAGGTTGGACTGGCCGTCTTTCAGGAAGACCACAAAAGTATAGTGTGTTTCTGTGCTGGGCTGAGACCCTGTGAGTGACCCAGGGGGCCTAGGGAGCCTTGTGTCAGTCCTATGGGTGGAACACTGGGCTGACTCCAGGGCTGGGTTTAGGAGGGTGGCTAGGAGGCACAGAGGAATGGAATAGGGGCTTAGACATAGGGCCATGTGTGCTTTCTACTGGCTTGCCAGACCTTGTAGGTGGATAGCTGGCCTCAGCAGATCACCCCACCCCAGGCCCTTTGAGTTAGTATCTCAGAATAGTGGGCAAGTGGTAAGAACACTGGCTTTGGAGATAGAACAGCTGGAGTCCAAACCTGGGGGTCCCTTCATGCAAACTATGAGATTTTGAGATGTTATTTAACCTCTCTGGCCCTCGGTGTCTTCCTGGATAAAATGGGGTGCTATGAGCTTCCTCAGAGCATTGTGTGGGGATGACCAGAACACATGCACCCAGTACCCACAGGCCTGTCACTTTTGGGGTCTCAGCAAAGTTCCTTCTCTCATTCTGGAGCCACCGGCAGAACTCTGCAGGGTTGTTTAGTCTCTTTGCTCCCCTTCTGCAGACCTGTCTGTGTCTGGGTTACCCCTGCAGCCACAATCTGACTGCATGGGCCCTGAGAAGCTCAGAAGTGGCATGCTGATGCCCCATGCTGATCATCCCAATCTGGGCTCAGTGGTACTTGAATAGCATAGGTGCTCTGTAAATATTCTTTGCAAATGCTCTGGATGAACCAAAAGGCAAGAGACCGAGGTGATTAGTGGAAAGGGCTCCAGGTCTTGGCTTTGCTCCCCATGGTGGTGCCCCCAACTTCAGCCTAGGTAACTCCCTTGGTTGTAAGTGAGGGTGGAGGGCTCAAGCCTGCCCACCTCCTTGGACTGTTGAGACCTAAGCAAGTTGTATTGTGAAGCTGTGAAATGTTGCGGAGTTAGGCTGGTGGTATCCACAGATGGATGTCTAGGAGGCATGAATAGTTGATTTCTGTCTGTAGCTGACCTCTACCTCCCTGTTACCAGGACCAGGGCACCGTGGGGGTGATTTTTAACGTGGGCACGGACGACATTACCATCGATGAGCCCAATGCCATCGTGAGCGACGGCAAATACCATGTGGTGCGTTTCACTCGAAGTGGTGGCAACGCCACCCTGCAGGTGGACAGCTGGCCGGTCAACGAGCGGTACCCAGCAGGTAGGCGGCTCAGGCCTGCGGAGGAGGCGCGGTGGGGCGGGGTGGGGCGGGGCGGGAGGCCGGAGGCCTCAGGTAGGAGCGCGGTGCTTTCCGGGGCAGGACTAAGTGGAGCAGGCTTCTGGCTGCGGGGCGTGGCTACCGCCAAGGCAAGGCTTGCAGGGGCGGGACCAAGGCGGGGGCGTGGCTAAGGCTCATCAGGATTTGGGGGACTGGGATAGGCAGCAGTGGTGGGATTACAGCATCTGGTTTGAGGGCGGAGTGCAAGGCCAGAGTCCAGTTTGGGTGCAGAGAAGTGGTAGAAAGATAGCCGCTGGGAGATCTGATGCGCTTGAGGGCAGGATGATTTCAGAAAGCAGAGACAGGCGGAAATGGGGAGGCAGATGCAGAAACCTAGGAGACAAGATCCAGAAGTAACATAAAAGGTGTCTTGGCAGGAAGCAGGGTTGTTCCCAAAAACAACCAAGGAAAGAACCAAGCAAGGTGTGTGTGTGTTTTATATATATATATATATATATATATATATATATATATATATATATATATAATAGGAGATATAGGTAAAGAAGGGAGGAAGCTAGGGAGACCCAGAAAAAAGAAACCTCAGTGTCTCAGGGAGTGAGGGACATGGCAAAAGGGGGGGAGAGACAAATGACAGAAGTGAAAAACAGGGTCGAATACATTTACCAACCTTCATTGATAACTGACTACATGTCAGGGTCTGTGCTTGGCCCTGGGGAACACAGGTGATCAGGACACAGGGACCTCAGAGGTGCAGATGGACCCAGTCCGGCAGGGTGACTGCTGTGCTGTTCAAGGACAATCCAAGGTCTGAGGAGCACAGGGGAAGGACAGGGATGAAGACATAAAAGGAGGAACTGGAGCCCCTGTAAGATACCAGAGTGAGAGGAAACAGAAAATAAGCAGTGGAGAGGCCTGGAAATAGTCACTAAAATGTGGCAAAGATGGAGGCAACTCCAGAAGATAAGCAGAGAGAGATGGGGAAACTGACCCACAGAGCCAGCCATGGAGAGAAGAGGTGGACAGAGTGCAGGAGAGCCCAGCACAGGAGACAAAGAGGAAGGGGACAGTAATAGTGCAGGGAGAGCTGCAGCGACACAGAGATGCTGAGATACAGGCTGGCTGGCACTGCAGAGTCACACACAGGACCCATCTGAGGAGAGAGTGAACATCTGCAGCCTCCATCACTCAGAGCAACAGCCTGGCCCAGGCAGAGGCTGCTCCATGCTGATGGAGGGGCATGGGCAGGCCAGGGTGCAAAACCCTCTGGGCTCACCCAGACTGGAACAAGGAGCCACTAAGTCCCACGACTCCCAGTCATACAGACTTGCACCCACACCTTCTTGGGTAGCTCCTGAGATAATGAGGCCCACAGAGCCCCTTCTGATAAATACAGAGGCTGATGTACACATAGGCCAACCCCAGGCATACAAACCACTGCCGACATTCATAAGGTCAGACACACCCATGAGAAAACAGCTCTGCAGAGGGATGCTAGTCTATGCCAAGGCCTTGAGCATGTGTGGGGTCACTCAGATACACCAACCTTCCTATAGGAAGCCTCAGCCCCTGCCATGAGCAGACCCTGACCGCTAGGGCTGTGTGGTATGATTGCTCTGGACCATCAGAGCTCACTCCATCTCAGACACACATGCACCAGGGCAGAGGTGACATGGGCCTGTGCTGGACAGAGCTGGACTTGGGGGCATGAAGGCCTCACTGTGGTAGGCCAGGACTCCTGTCCAGAGCATTACCCTTTGGAGCCCAGCAGTCCTGGGAGGCCAGGTAAAGAGGTTATGCCTGTCTGCTCTGTTGAGGAACCTCTGACTGTGGGTGGGGAAAGGCTGCCTGGGGCCCTTGCCTACAAATTCTGATAACCTGAGGGCCTGTTGACTGCCTGTGTGCACTGGGAGGGAGAATCCTGAAACACAATAGCAGGCCAGGTCAGCAGCGTGCCAGGGCCCAGAGAATGACCCCCACCTGTGATTGGTAGGGAGCAGAGACACAGCCCACGGATTCACAGTCAGCAGGACCTGGATTTTAATGTTGGCTCTCCCCTTACCCTAGGACAGGTCATCTAGCCTCTCTGAGACTCAGCTTCCACCTCCAAACCACGAGGATGATACCTGCCTCATAGTGATGCTGTGAGGATTCCATGTGAAATCCAAGGAAAGTGCTAGAACTGATAGAGATGCTTGATAAATAGGGCTTTTGTTAGAGTTTTTATATACTCAGCTGCCCTCCAACAAGTCAGATGTACATTCTCCCTTTCTGGACACACATATACACACAGATGATCGAATTATCCATTTTTAATTTATAGGAAAGGCGGAGTCTCATTGTCTTATAAGAACCTAAGGAGGCACCAGCTACATCCACATTCATGGGGGGTGTGCACACGCAGATCCAGGCCAGAGCCATGGAGTGGGGAGGGGAGCGCAGGCTCTTCCCCTGGCCCAGGTGTTCACAGTGCATGGGAGTGTTTACATGGGAGGAGTAGCCAGCTTCCCAGTTGCTCTTCTTGCTGTGGCTTGGGATCACCCACAGCCCAGGAGCAGCACGTACATACCCAGAGGCACACTGACAACCCCTTTCCACCTAGGTGTGCACGAGCACACAGGCTCATGCACGCCCTCCCGCTGTCTCCAGGGGCTGCAGATTGGGAGTGGAGAGAGGAGCAGGTGGGTATCCAGATGGGCAGCCAAGGATGGAGAGGGGGTTAGAACTGGGAGAAGAAGTCTGAAGGAGGAAGGCTGAGGGGCGGGCAGAGCCTGCAGAGGAAGGAGAGGCGTGCAGCTGAGGCTGGCGGGAAGGGCAGGAAGGAGCGGGAAGCCTGCTCTGAGTCAGGGGGAGCCAGCCAGGAGGGCTGGATGCCTGCGGGGGAGGGTGAGAGAGTTGTGGGAGAAGAGGTTGGGGCCTATGAGGTCACTTATAGTGGTCACCAGGTACTGAGGGAGCTGGGACTAGCATGAGGAGCAGCAGAGGTGGGGTCAAGCTGGAGCAGGGTTAATGTGGGGGCCAGGGTGTGGCACGGAGGGGGAAGTGAGGGGCAGCTGGACTGAGCACAGAGGTGAAGGGAGTCACAGTGGCTTGGAGAGTGCTTTAAACCTCGCGGTTGGATGCGTGTGCTGGGAGACCCCTTAAATGCCGCATAAACCCCGCTTAACCCATCCCCCCCACTTCTAAACCACCCTCTAAACGCAGTAGCCAGTTGGGCCACCTGGGCCACGAGGCCTCCCCCCGCCAATTTAAACCCGCTAAATGCCCTGCCCCTGTCCCGCTGCCCACTTTGGGACAGCAAAGGAAGAAGGGCCTCAGCCGATGAACCAGATAAACCCGTTTAATCTCTGACTTGACCTTCCGCTGCCTTTTCTGTACATCCCTTGCCTTTTCTTCTCTTCCCTCTTTTTCTTTGGGTTGCTCCCGCCCCCAGGGTGGGGCTGGCTCTGGATGGGAGCCTAGGGAGGGGGCCCCCGGGAGAAGAGGGACCCACATTTCTTTTCCTGCCTCCCCTCTTTTTGTTGGATGTCGCTGCTTACTCTGGGTCTCCTGAGAAATGCATAATTACTTTTCTAACTCCTTTGGACTTCGCCGCCTGAGAAACCTACTGTCTTTCTAAACTTTTCCAAGGAAACTTTGATAACGAGCGCCTGGCGATTGCTAGACAGAGAATCCCCTACCGGCTTGGTCGAGTAGTAGATGAGTGGCTGCTCGACAAAGGTAATTAACCAGAATTAATTAATTAATTAACTAACTAACTTTAAAACACTATCTTAGAGGTGCAGAGCTCTCTCTTCCCCGCCCTTGCCTTGCCCAGGCCCAAGTGAAGGGACGATTGTCCTGTCCTGCCAGGGCGCTCTGGCCCCTTTGTAGTCAGCATCTTGTGTTTTGGGCGAAGGGTTTTTCTAAGGGAGAGAGAGGCTTCCTTCTCTTTCTAATCCGGAGAACAGAAGCTCCCTGGGCTGGTAGGTCAGGTCCCAGAGGTTTTTCTGCAGGGCTGCGGGGCACTTGGAGACAGGAAGGCTTTGGAGAGAAGGAAAGGCTGATCCAGGGCTCCAGAAGAAGGCTGGGAAGGCTAACTGGGGCCAGCTGAGGAGAACGGGCAGACCTGGGGCCTCAGATCCTACTGGAAAGACCCCGAAGCTAGCTCCTGTGGGCCACTCTCTGGGATGGGCCCCTTTGGCCCACGGGACCTCTCAGAAGTAGTGGAGACCTGGGGGAGACTAAAGGAGGGAGGGAGGGAGGCCTTGGCCTGCAGGGGCTTCTCCCTGCTGGGCTGAGAGGGGCCCCCTCAGAGGCCCCATGTGGCAGATGGGGTGCCGCTCGGTGAAGGGGAGAAGGCTTCAAGGGAAGTTGGGGATCAATGGCAAAGTCATCCCAGTCCCAGTGGAGGAGGGGCGAGCTCTGTACCTCTAAGGCTAAACTCCAGGGGGAAGCAGAACTGTTAAACCCCCACTTAACCAGCTGATAACTGTGCTTTAAATGTCCACTGGGGCTTTCCCCAATAAAACCCCCAAATGTAACTTCCAGCCCCCCACACCAGAGGGGCCTAAAATGCTGATAACCAGATGTGATAAATCCATAACAGGACAAAAAGTTAAAGGGACTGTAATAGACATCGCTAAAACCTACAGCCCCCAGCCACACTGGGCTGCTCTCTCCAGCGGGGCGAACTTTAACCCTTTGAGGCATTCATGGCTGGTGGGGGCAGGGGCAGGGGCCACAGGACCAAGTTTGCTAAAGTCAGGTGGCTTCCTCTCCATAACCCACCTCCTTCTCCCAGAATCAGAGAGGACAAGGGATCAGCCTGGGCTGAGGCTGGGCAACTTGTGACCCCAAAGGTTAGGGAGAACTGGATAGGCCCTATTAGGGGCTGGGTAGGACATGGGGTCCAGCTATCCTTGACCTTTCCTGTAGGCCTGCATTTATTGTTCTAGAAAGTGAGAGATTGAGTTTCTCAAGGAGTGGAAAAGGGAGCTCACTTTGGGTGTGGCCTTGGCCCAGTACTTCCCTCAGCTAAGCTAGCACCCTCCTTGATAAGAAGGGGCATTGGTCCTTGCTCAGCCCACCTCCCAAGCATATTGCAAGTGTGCCATGCAATGAGAAGCCTCAGGAAAGTATCCGAGGCAAGGGCGAGGCGTTCTTGGAGGGGATGTTTATTGTCAGGGCCTGGCTTATGGTAGGTGCTCAATAAATATTTATAGAATGAATCAATTTTCTAGTTCCAAAACATGTCCTGTGAAACAGTCCCATGAGATGCTTCACAAGAAAGGGACTGTGGTAAGATAAGTTTGGAAACTGCCAAGTCCTGTTTCTTCCTCTCAGAGATGCACATGTACATTAGTTTCATAAAGGCTCTGAGAGGTCCTTCAAGAAAGGACCCTGTTTAATGACTAGTTTGCTTCTCAAACTCATTTGACCATCATGACCCTCTCCTTTTTCTTATAATTCCTTTTTTTTTTTTTTGGTAGTACTAGAGATGAAACCTGGAGGCTCTATCACTGAGCTACATCCCTAGCCCTTTTTATTTTAAATTTTGAGACAGGGTCTTACCAAGTTTCTGAGGCTGGTCTCAAACTTGCAATTCTCCTCTCTCAGCCTCCTAAGCCACTGGGATTACAAGGCATGTGCCACTCTGCCTGGCTGTTTTTCTATCATTCTTATGCCTAAGAATAAACTTGAATAAGGTGGTTCTCAGGGTCTGTCCTGAGCTGCTTCCATCAGTCCCCTTTGTCTGTGGGTTCTGGCTCCCTTATTTGTAAGGAAACAGTATTGCTCTAGGGCTGTTCTTGCTTGCGTGGGCAGTGAGCGGGTGCTGGAGGAGGAGAGGCTGAGCATGGAGGCTGAGGAAACACACCAGTGCCCATAATTGGCCAGAGGCCAGGCAGATGACTGGGGGTTCCAGGGACTTGGGTGTCCCAGAGAGCCCGTGTTTCCAAAGAGCTGTGGGTTTCACAAGTTGGACTATCCTCAGCCCAGGCTTTGGGGGCAGGGCTTACAGGCACCTAACTCTAAACCAGATCTTTAACGAGGCACTAACCAGAGGCTAACAAGGGCTAAGCCAGGACTTAAAATCCCCAGAGTCAGCAGCTGAAGGTCCAGGGGAGAAGGGGCAACGGAGCAGTCCGTCTGTCCAATCCCTCCCCACCAAAATAAGCAACACCAAAATCAAAGTTAAATCTAAACTTAAACATAATAATATCTTTTCTAAAATCCAAACCAAAACAAACAAACTCAGAGGGTTAAACCGACCCCCAGATCCACTAAAACCAAAGTGAACAGCCAAACCCCACGCAGGTGGGAATTCTGAGGTGTAATACGGCCGAGTGCGGGGCGAGATTGGAGCTGGAGCGGTTTTTGGCTGTCAGCGAGCGAAGCAAGGTCCCTTTAACGTTTTCCATTTCTGTGCTTGCACACCCAGGCGGGGAGGAAGGGCTGTGCTGGCCGCCCGGTGCGGGGCAGTGGCGGGGCCTTGGCAGGGGCGGAGCTGGGGCTGCGGGTGGGCGGAGCCGGGGCTGCGGGTGGGCGGGGCCGGCCGGGAGCTGGCCGGGCAGGGCCGCGCACTGGCCGCCCCTCATCCGCCTCCTCTGGCCGGGCGGCGCCCGCTCTGTGTCTGCCTCTTGGTCTCCGCTATCTGCCACTTCTGAGGGCTCCATGGCTCAGGGCTGGGCACGGGTGGGGTGTGTGGGGAAGCAGTGGGAGAAGATGGGGACCGCATTGAGGGCACAGGAAGAAGCGGGGTGATGGCCTTGGAAGGGGAGCCGAGAGGGCCAGGTGGAGGTGGAGAAGGCATGCGCATGGTGGTAGAAGGGTGACGGCTCCCTTTCCCAGCTCATGTGTGCTCTGGGGACCCTCCCCTGCTGAGGTCCCTCCTGGCTGGGCTAGGGGCTTTGGCTGACAAGGACTTTCCCTTTGGTGTCTGCCCCTTCCTCATTTCTCCCCAACCCCACCTGCGGTTTCCTCCTGGTTCCTCTTGCCTTCCCTTGGCTCCCCTCCATTCTCCCATCCCTTCCTGGCCTCCCCCTACTGCCTGCCCCTCCTGTCTGTCACCCTCTCCGTCACTCTCCCATCGCCCCCTACCCCAGGACGCCAGCTGACCATCTTCAACAGCCAGGCTGCCATCAAGATCGGGGGCCGGGATCAGGGCCGCCCCTTCCAGGGCCAGGTGTCCGGCCTCTACTACAATGGGCTCAAGGTGCTGGCGCTGGCCGCCGAGAGCGACCCCAACGTGCGGACTGAGGGCCATCTGCGCCTGGTGGGGGAGGGGCCGTCCGTGCTGCTCAGTGCGGAGACCACTGCCACCACCCTGCTGGCTGACATGGCCACCACCATCATGGAGACCACTACTACTATGGCCACTACCACCACCCGCCGGGGCCGCTCCCCCACGCTGAGGGACAGCACCACCCAGGTGAGGCCCTCTCTGACTTTGGTCTCAGGGGTCTGGTAGCATCCTGGAGGCTGATGTCCCTGACTTTGTTGACATGGTGATGGTTTAGTTGAGGGAAGTGGCTTTCACCCTGGTGACCAGGGACATTGAAGGTGTGATGGCCACTATTTCTAGAAGGGGTTCATTCCCAGAGTTGGGGGGAGTTGACCAGGGAAGACCACCCACCCCACCCAAGAGCCAGGAAATCTACACCGGGGATGGGGGCAAACTGACCCTTCTGCTCCTCATGAAGGCCCTGGCCAGTGTTGGGAGGGCAGTTAGTGGGAGATGGGCATTACCAGGATGTCAACATCTTGGGCAAAGGGGACACACTGGAGAAGTCAGATGCAGTCACCCTGGGTGGTTGGCTCCTCTCCAGAGGCTGCGGTAGGCCAGGAGCAGCCTCTCCTAGTTTGCTGTAGTCCCTGCTGGGGGACAGGCCCTGGTTGCAGGTCCCTTGCCTTCACACATCCTCTTCCTGTGACCTGGAAAGGCACCCTCACTAGTGGGCCTCAGCGTCCTCCTCTGTGCCTGCCAGTCTGAGCAGGGTGCAGACAGTTCCCTGGAGCTTCACTCTCCTGTAGTGCTCACCCCACCTGCACAGGTGTGCCCAGGGTCAGGTCAGGCTAGAGTGGTAGACCCAAGGGGACCCAAGTGGGCCACACCTGGGGAATGAGGCTCCAAGGAGCAGGGGGGTCCTGGCTTTCCTGAGTATCAAAGCCTGGGGGGTTACAGAGGCAGCCCCGGGGCCCGTGGAGTGTCCTGCTGATTGTTGGTTGACCTGACAAGGGCTCACATCTGGTGCGCTGGTCTTGCTTAGCCACCCTGTCCCCATGGTGCTTCTACCTCCCATCACCCTGTCTCACTGTCTGGGCTACTGGGTTTCCAGGTCTGGAGGGACCTCTGTTCGCTAGGAGGGATCTGGGGGTGGCCATGAGGACATGTCCCTAACTTCACCGGTCTGTCTTAGCCTCTACCTCTGAGTGCTGAGCTCAGTGCTCCAAGGTCCCTCCCTGTCAGCCTGTGCTGCAGAGAGCTGGGACCCAGCTAGCTGGAAAAAGCCAGGTGGGAGAGACAAACATGTGTCCCTTCCTCTCTCCTATGCCACCCAGAGATCTAAAGGGACTCAGTTCCCCAGGGCCCTGCTTCTAGGAGTGGGGAGCCTGGAAGACTGAGCTCCACCCAAGGCTGGGCAACCACCACCCCCAGTGCCCTCCAGATCTCTGAAGGGCCATCTGGTCTCAGTGCAAGAGGGGGGCAGACTATGGAAGGTGGCGACCCCAGGGGTGATGCGGTGATGGAGAAGCTCCCATGACAGCAGCTGGAGCCTGGGGACAAGGACGTAGAAGGGAAGATGAGGGTCTGGGGACCAGGCAAGGTGTGACCCTCTCCCCCTCCCATCTTTGGCCTTCCCCCTGATCTTCTCTGCGTCCGCAGCCTCTTGGGCTCTCGTCCTGCCTAGATTTGGGTTCCCTCCCTGGGTCTCTTCCCTAACACCCCAAGTGCCCCCTCCCCCCCATGCACACTCATCTCAGGGATTCTCTTTCTTTGCAATCAGGAGGAGAGAAAATGCTGACAAAGTCGACTCCTGTTGTCATGGCAACCATAGCCCTAATTATTGTGTGCAGCCCGGTTCTCTCCGGAAAGGGGGCTGGGAGACAGATGAGGGGTGATGGGGTGGGGGTGAAGCTGGAGCCAGGAAACCCCTCCAGGCCCTGTCCCTCTCTGCTCATGCAGCTTCCAGAGGGCCCCTATGCCTTGCCTCCTGCCCCACCTGTCCCTACCCCAAGGTGTCTTGGATCCCTTGCTGCCCATCCTATAGCCCAAATCTGGCATTGTATCGCCTCGCTTCCTAGAAATAAAAAGCACAGCATGTGCGTCTGATCCTTGGGAGCTGCAGGGGCTCCAGGGCTGGTACTGTCTGGTGTCCCTTTGCACAGGAGGAAATGCAGGGCCAAGGTCACCAGTAAGTGATGGAAGTACTGGGCCTTAGCCAGGGCCCAGCTCCTGTGGTGCCACACACCTCAAGAGGTGACTGTGGGGTCTGCTGACTCACCTGGACCCTCTCTTCCCCACCCCTCCTCTCGCCCCACAGAACACAGATGACCTCCTGGTGGCCTCGGCTGAGTGTCCGAGTGATGATGAGGATCTGGAGGAGTGTGAGCCCAGTACTGGTGAGTGCCTTTCCCCCCTCCCCTGCCCCGGGCCCCTGCGACGCTGCTGGGAGGTGGGCGACAGTCCCTGTCACTTGACCCCAGCCCAGGACCTGCTGCAGGCCTTAGCTCTCTCCATACTCCCCCCCCCCACCTTATAGCCCCCAGGTGCCTTAGATGCCCTCTGGCAAGGTGCCTGTTGGTGTCCCATCCCTTGGAGATAGTGAGGCTCTTAGCGTAGAGTCCAGGGGTTGAGTGCAAAAGGGAGCTGGAGGGGAATGAGGGAGCGGTTTCCTTAGATGAGAACTGCAGCTCTAGGAGTCCTGGGGCGGGGGGTGGGGTGGTGGGGGGGTGGGGGGGGTGGGAACACTACAACTCCCATCAGCTCTCAGGTTCAGAAATACAACTCCCAGCAGCCCCAAGGCCCAGCACTCTCTTGGTCATTCAGAGGGAAGCCTCTGCTGGGTCTTGAATCCTCCTCATGCCCAGTCTCGGGGACATATCTGTTGTTCTGGTCCAGAGGGTGCCTAGGGTGGAGACTGCCAGGGATGCCAGGCCAAGGCCTGGCCGCAAGCTGGGTGGGAGGTGCTCCCTAGATCAGACTTGGGGTTCCCTGGGGAGATTTGGTGGGGGAGCAGCTGTAGGAGAGCAGGCTGGGAGGGAAGTCTCTGGAGGGTGGGGGCACAGGGAGCCCTCCAGGCCTCAGCTTGATGCTGCTGGCTGGAGCCAAGGTTGCAGCTGCAGAGAGCAGCCCTGCAGGGCAGGTGGCCTTGTGTGCAGCTGAGGGTGAGAGTGAGATGGCATGGTGGATGCCTGGCTGCTCATCTGAGAAGGTTGGCAGTGGCTGAGAGGAGCTGGGGTGAAGGGATGCTCAAGGCTGGCTGTGGGAAGGCAGAAAGTACTGGGTGTGACTAGTGGGGAGCATGGGTCTTAGTGTAGCCCAGATGAGCCTGTGGGAGTGGAGGGGCCACCCACATCTCTTGCTTGGCTTTTTGGAGACTTCTCTCTGTTACCTTGCAATGGTGGCGCCCTGGGCTGTGGGTACCAGCAGGCTGGAGGCTGGGGCATGTGTGCACAGAGACAGGGAAGGCTTGTGGTCAGGAGGTGGGCAGCATATCCTGGCACATTCTGTGAATCTGGCCTGGGGCGGGGGCCTGGGATCCTATCAGCACCAGAAGAGACATTCGAGCTGAGTGTGGGCTGCCACTCTGGATGGAGTGTGGGTTGAGTAAGAAGGGAACAGGATCAAAGCATGGAGTGTGGAGCCTTAGGGCAGAGGCTGAGGTTCAGAGACCAAGGGCAAGGGACCCCAGACCCAGAAGCTGAAGCCCTGTTTGCCCTCTGTGCCCAGTAGTGGGCTGAGCTGAGAGGGACGTACATGGTCCTGGGCCCAGGGGCTCTTGGAGGAGATGCTGGCCGCGGGGCTGCAAGGCTCCCTGTCCACAGCCCAGGGCTGTGCTTACTGGAACAGATGCCACCCACTGTGGCAGGTCTCTGCTGGGGCTACCCTTCTGTCCCCCTGAGGGTCTCAGCCCAGGGATTCATGCTCCAGCCCTACCATTGTTCTGGAGGCTTTGGGCCTATGGCAGTGTGGCGCACGGCACTCCCCCGTCCTGCTTGGCCCTCTAAGCTCTGGATACTGTCTGGGGCTCCATTGGCTGACCCAGGCTTGCTGTAAGTGGCTGTGATGAATGGACTGTGAGAGCCTGGGATGAGGCTCTGGGGACAGGGGACTGTGTGGGTCGTGAGACACTGCCTGGCCCCATACTCTGGGATGGAAACTCCTGGTGACAGAAGGAGTCTCTGCTCCCCTTGGACCCTGCACAGGCCCTCTTGGGCTAGATAGTCCCCCCACAAGTATGAGGAGTGCACACTGTGCCGCCCCAGGGCCACCTTCTGGGCGTGCTCTATTCTCCAGCCCAGACTCCAGCCAGGGGCTGGGCGTGAATCCCAGGGTGGGCACTGGTGGCCGAGATCTTTCAGGCTCTGTTAGGACAAGGGAGTGAGGAGGAGTTGAAGTTGGCAGCTCTGTGGTCCCCCGATAAGGCTCTGTGAGGTCACTGACCACTGGGTTGTCCTCTTGGGAAAAGAGCCACAGTATGAGGGGAGGTTGTGGGTGGGGGAGGGCTGGAAGCCAGGGATAAGAAGGGGCTGGGATCCAGCCCAGCATCCAGCTTTAGAAATAGCCAAGAGGGAGGCAGAGTGCGGCGGAGACCCCAGAGGAAGTCCACTGGCTCTTCCCTAGACTGGGATCTCTGGCATGTGCAAGTGCACTCGCCACTCCAAGGCTTAAATGTGGTCCTCTTTCTCCTGATGGGAAGCCAGGCAGGGCCCAAGATGGACTCCAGGGTCTCCCATCTCAGGCTGGTGTAGGACTCCCTCCAACCCCCACACCACCAGCCTCTTCAGCCAGAGCTTCTCCAGAGCCCCAGAGAAGGAGGCTTTTCTGGAGCAGAAGGCCAAGCCCCTTGGCTTTAAGGTCAGTGTTGAAGGTCAAGACAGCCTGGCTGGAGACAGTGGCTGTCCAGGACCCAACCCCCTCCCACCTTCCAGAGCCTCATCCCTGGGTACAGCGGGCTCTGGGAGCTTGCTGCTCAGTCTGCTCACTCTCCACCCTTTACACTAATTTGGGGCCCTGTATAGTCCCCAGGCCCCGTACCTCCTCCACTGCTTAGTGAATTATCTTGAATGAGGGTGTACTTGGGGGACATGTACCTAAAGTTGGCCATGTGTCGCACCACCCCTGTCGTCTCAGGTGGCCTGGCCCCCATCTTGTATTCCAGGTCTGGCCCCTGTAGGAATCCAACTTACAGGAAGAACACACACAGGCTTATACCCATGGAAGCACACATCCATGTGCACACACATGTGATGTGACCAGAGGCATGCACACATACGTCACACACATCAACAGGCCCAGCAGCACGCTTACACATTCCCACTCCCCCCCCACACACAGGTGTTTTGTTTTGTTTTAATATTTATTTTTTAGGTGTAGATGGATACAACACAATGCCTTTATTTATTTATTTTTTTAATGTGGTGCTGAGGATCGAACTCGGGTCCTGCCCTTGCTAGGCGAGCGTTCTACCGCTGAGCCACAATCCCAGCCCCACACACAGGTGTTTTTAAAACATTTTTAGTTACAGACACAATATCTTTATTTTGTTTATTTATTTTTATGTGGTGCTGAGGATCAAACCCAGTGCTTCACATGGCTGTGCCACTGAGCCCCAGCCCCAGCCCCAGCCCCGAACACACAGGGTTTTAGCTAGAAAAGCGCCTGCTATTCATGCTCAGACCCACGGAGGCATACTCATGCTTAAAGCCAAAGAGCATGTGCACACTCACCGCTGCAGGCCCGACATGCTGACACACGCCTGTTGAGACCCACAGACACACAACCCAGGCACACATGCACTGCCTCGTGGAACATGCCAAGGTGTGCAGGGTCAGAATGCCATCTGTGTAACTCACATGTATGAAGTACATGGACACACATGCAGAAGTACACATCCATGATTAAGAGCACCTCCACCCAGGGGCTCACCTGTTTGGCCCCAGAGGTTTACACTTACACATGTGCACAGAGCACAAAGGTGCTGGCACATCTGACATGTCTTAAACCCACCAGGGTCCTTATGAGTGCTCAGAGCTATGTGCTCTCACATCTATTTTCTGTGCATGTGTGTGTGAGGGGGTACCAGGGTTCGAGCTCAGGTGTTCTACCAATGAGCTGCATCTGCAGTCCTTTTTATTTTTCATTTTGAGACAAGGCCTCATTAAGTTTGCTGAGGCTGACCTTGAACTTGCAACCCTCCTGCTTCAGCCTTCCATAGCTGGGATTACAGGCAAGTGCCATCGTGCCCAGCCATGCTCACATCTATCAATGCATATGCCAAATGTTCCAAATCATACACACGTGTGCAGAGATGTAGACGCACTCACGTGTTTCAGACACTTGAGACACATACATGTTTAGATCTTAGCGTGTGCTCATTTGTGTTCAGACCCATTGAGGCTCATGCTTTGCACCATGTCCTGGGACTCACAGAATTACCCAGCTCGCACAGCACATGGTGGACAGACCCGTCTGTGTAACTCACATGTATGCAGGGATCATAGGATTCCACACATGTGTTCAGACTTACAGATGCTCACATTTCAAAACCACAGAGATCTGTGTGTGTGTTCAGGTCAGGTACGTACACACGTGCTTGTACCCACTGAAGAACATGGACACACATGAAGAAGTGCACACCCATGCTTAAGAGCACAGAGCACGTGTGTTCTTCAGCTGTATCCATGTGTCCTCACCAAGATGTACGTAGATATCTGCAGAGAGATGCTCATGCACCAACATGTGTGTTCATTCCCTCACAGAGGTGCACATGTGCACTGATGTCTAGATTTGGTTCCAAGGGGTGCATGTGGGCACGTTCTCAGAGGCGGGCTGTGTGTGCTCAGTCCCAGGATCCACACACACACACACTCAGGCCTGCATTGGCCCACACAGGTACTCACAGTGCCAGGTGCACAGTGTGCTCAGTGGTACCCATGCAGTGGCACGTGAAGGGTACTCGTGCATCTTTAGATCCTTAGGGTGTGCACACATCAGGTGAGCACCCACAGCCGTTCAGACCCATTAGGGCAACTCACTTGCTGAGATGTGTGGAGGCTCAGGTACGCACATGTGCTTAGGGACATGAGCCCAGGTGCACAGAAACACGGTTCCTCAGATTCGCTCAGGCCCGCGCATGCTCAGATGCATGGAAGTAGCCTCATGCACTTGCCCCAGGTGCACCCCTCCTGGGGAGTCGCCCCGGTGAACACATAAATGAGACCCTCAGGCACACAGGCTTCATTCCACAGCGTCACACTCATATTTGCTCAAACCCACAGAAGCATAAAGGTGATCAGATTCCCAGAGGCTCTCAAAGTAACATTACATTAGTCACCATAACAATTAATTGCATACGCCTGTAGTTCAACACACAGAAAGGTATGTCTTCTTTACAACAGAAGTTACACACAGTGCTCCTGATGGTGGGCAGCTCTTCTCCAAGTCCCAGTTCAGGGCGGCCTCTTCTGTCTTGAGGCTGCACCATTCTTAACACTTCCACGGGGCAAGGATGGAGATGGGGAAGGGGAACAGCGTGGAGTCAGGCAGGGGGGTTTTCATGGGCCAGGCCTGGGAGAGCTGCCATTGCTCCTGCCCTTGTTCCTGCTCTTGTTCTGCTGGCTGTCAGTGCACTCCCGGGACCGCAGTCTAGCTTTCAGGAAGGCTAGGAGTGTGGTCTTGCTGTGCCTCCAGGAGGAAGCACAGACAGATTTGGGTAAGCTAGTGAGTTATGTGCCACAGTCTGGCCTTTAGGGTCACCAAGGATCTGTTTCACTCTAATCCCATCTCAGAATACACCCACCTTTCCTCAAGGGAGACGACCGGAAGTCTCACCCAGGGAGGGCATTTGCCTCAGAGCAAGGATGTCTGGGAGAAGGCGGCCCGCTCCATGCCAGGCCTGCCTCCCCTGATGGGAATACCTGTACGCAGCCTGGAGACCATGAACTGAAGGACAATTCACCTCACCGCCTCCACTGCCCTGCCCGAGAGGCACCTAGAATACAACCACACTACATCCCCCATTCAAGAAAGGGAAGGCTGGGGGC
The DNA here is from genome assembly GCF_048772815.1 of Callospermophilus lateralis. Taxonomy (NCBI): domain Eukaryota; kingdom Metazoa; phylum Chordata; class Mammalia; order Rodentia; family Sciuridae; genus Callospermophilus; species Callospermophilus lateralis. The sequence continues at coordinate 204,066,527 of NC_135306.1, read as the reverse complement.
CACACAGCAGCCCCCAGTTCCCAGCATGGGGACCGGCCCCAGGTTCACACAGGCCCCGTGTGCTCGGAGCACGGAGGACCTCCTGTAGGCAGGCTGCAGGCTGTACCGGGGGCTTCTCTAGCAAGCCCGGCTTCCTTGTTGGACCCTGTCTCTGCCTCCCTGGAGGTCCTTCCCACCCTCATCCTCCAAGGAGGGGGTGTTGGGAGAAATGTCCTCCTTGGGCACGCGAGAGCACTCACAGCCCACTCCTCTGGGGCGCAGGGTGATTTCACGGCTGAGCCAGTCGCAGCACACTCCAGGGTTTCCTCGGTGCAGTTCTCCAGCCAAGGCTTCCCTGTGCTCTGCCCCTGTGCCCCTCGTCACATAGCCTGGATGTCAGCGCACATCTCAGATCCATGAGGTCCGCATGAACAGCAGGAGGGAGGCCGTACCTTAACTCTGACCCTGAGAAGGGCTGAGTCCCTCATTCAAATGGGACACAACTGGCCTGTTGTCCCTCCAGCCTGCTTCAGGCTTCTCTCTTGCGGTTGGGGCTCAGAAGATGTGGCTTTCCTGACAATTGCAGGACCCACCAGCATACCACCAGCTCTTGCCCAAGTTTGCCTCCTTTTTGTAAGATGTTGCTAAAAGCAGAAAGTTAAGTGCTGGCACCATCCCCCAGCCTTCTCCTGCTCTGTCCCTCAGGGCCAGAGCCTCAGGTGTGTGGCTGCCCTCTATGGTTCCCAAGCAGTGGTTTGCACCCAACACTTGCCACCGTGTTTATAGGTCTTCATCTTTCTAACCTTCATGTCTCTTTCATTGGATTGTCACCTGAGTGCCACAAGGTTTTGTCAAGGGAACATTTGTTTCTGTAACAGATGAACCCTGAATCTCAGTGGGTGACTCAGGAGCAGTCTCTCATTCAGGTGCATCCTGCCTAGATGCTCCTGATGGGCAAGCAGCTCTGCCCCCAGGGTGCTTTCGGAATCCACCCTCCTTCCATCTGTAGATCCTCCATTTTCAATATGTGGTTGCCAAGGTCACTGGGGATAAAGTGTGGAAGATGGTACCCCAGGGAGGTTGCTAGGGGCCCCTTATTGGCAGGACTCACTACTCAGCCCTGTGGCCACACCTAGTTGCAAGGGATACTGGGAATCGTAGTCCAGCTGCTCAGGAGAAGGAGGAAATGAGTTCGATGAGGAGCCTTGGTGTTGCATGTGTGCTCTGAGAGGTGCAATCCCACATTCCCATGTACACGTGGAGCCCAGAGCCAGGCTCAGAGGCCAGCAGATACATGCCAGGGCCAAAGACCCACTTATGCGCACTTGTCTGTTCAGACAAACCCGATGTCTGCTCCATCGAGGTTCTGGCCTCTGAGGGCGAGCTCATGGGCATGTGCACCCCCAGGATGTAGCCCTTCTCTGACTCCGAGACCTACCCGACCTCTGCCTTCACCATGCTGGCGTTTCATGGTGGGGAGCACTGTTCTCCAGGGCCCTGTCCACAGCGGCATGGGTGGTTCTCTGCGCACACAGGTGAGTAAGGACTGGAATCTAGCCAGTGCTCTGCTGCCCAGCTGCGTCTCCTGGGCCTGGAGCAGGGTGCGTCTGCATGGAGGAGAAAGGCTGATTTCGCATAGTGGGGCTGCCTTTTTCCCTAATCCACATGAAATGCCCTGTAGGTGGGAGGCCTGGGCAGGCCCCCCCACACCCCACACCCGCGCTGGTGGCTGCACTTTGCCAGATGACAGTTTAGTCTTGGACACTTTTAGCTTCAGTTCTGGGCTCCCTCATTGGGGAGGGCACATCTTGCTCCGGTGGGAATGGGGTTTGGTGTAAATTTCTAATCAGGGGACTTCTGTGCCCTAAAAATAGAGCCCAGCTTGCTGGGCCTGCTTCCCCAGAGAGAGGAGAGTGCAGAGGGAGGAAAGTGCTCAGGAATGGCTGGTGATGCCCTGGGTCAGGATGGAATTCTCTAGCAAATGGACCTAACATGCACTGAAATTCTATTTTCTTAGAATGCAGAAAAGCAGAGTGGGTGGGCAGCATCTGGGATAAATGGGCACCTGTGGTTTCCAAATGCTGCAGCTGCACGAAAGCTTGGGGGCTGGCGGGGGGCTGCCTGGGGTTCTCAGTGGACTCCGATGGCTCCAAAGGGCCTCCCAGGACGCACCCTTGATACAGAGCTGACCCCACCAAGTATTGAGAGTCTATGCCCCTCCCTCGGCAGTCCGTCTGGAGGGGCTGCAGTGGGACTCTGCCCTGTGAGGCGTGTCTGAGGGGTCCTCACCAAGGGTGGGCTCACCTCATCCTTCCTGGTAGGTCCGCGCATGACCCCAGGAGGACCAGGAGGGCTGAGCACCCAGAGCCCAGCGGGGGGTGAGAGAGGGTTCTCCATGGCCTATTGGAGAGGGAGTAGGGTGGGACACTGAGGGAAAGTCGCGGGCCTGTGGGGACATGGGGGTGGCAGGATGTCTTGGGAAATGTGCTGCCAAAGCTTGGGCAGAGAAGGTCCAGAAAACCCTAGAGTAGCTGGAACCACAGAAACAGGACTGAGAAGCCCAGGAGAACTCTGGCCTAGGGGAGGGGCACTTGGAAGTTGGGGCAAATGGCTGTGGGGGCTTAGGCCCAGCAGAACTTGTCTGTGGTCCAAAGCCTGAAGCTCCCACATACCCTCGCCTCAGTGGGGGTTGCAGGCTGGTAGAGAGTCCAAGTCTGTACCCTAATTATCACTCTAGGGTGGGACATGTCACCAGCATGGCCTTCCTATGCCTTGGACCTGGTACTTTGCTGGGGTTCTAGCTCTGGCCAACTGATGGAAGGTCATAAGTCAGCTTAGGGCAAACCTTGACCTGGAGTTCCCAGGATTAACAGGTGGCCCAATCTAAGACAGAAGGTGAGGCTGGCAGTTGGGCATGGTAATCCCAGCAACTCCAGGAGGCTGAGGCAGGAGGATCACAAGTTTGAGTCTGGTCTCAGCAATTTAGCAAGACATTCTGCAACTTAGTGAGACCCTGTCTTAAAGTAAAAAATAAAAAGGCTGGGATGTGGCTCAGTGGTAGAGCACCTGGGTTCAATCTCCAGCACCATGAAAAGAAAAGTTGAAGTTGAGACTGGTAGAGGGTGGGATTGGGCCCATGCAGTGGGGGGTCTGCCAGGCTGAGCTCTCAGGAGGGCCTGCTGCCCAAGATGGTGGAGGTAGGAGGGTGTGCAGAGCTCTGCTACTCAACCTGCTTCACTGGTCTGGCTCAGGAAATACCTGAAGAATATTCTTTCCCTAGAAAATCATAACTTCCCCAGCTCTCTGCCAGGCCCTCTGCTGGATGCTAGGGAGATTGATAGATGAGGCTTGGGCCTTTGGACCTCGCCTGGCAGTGAGTCCAAACTTGTGCTTCCAGGATGGAGCAGGGATGCGGCACCAGAAGCAGGAGCATCCTCTGGAGTGTGCCTGGACCAGGTGTTGGGCTGGACTCAGATGACTGAGCTATCAGTAGGGGAATGTGCTTTGAATATAAGGCAAAGGTCAGGGAGACAGGTGGCTTGAGCTGCAGGGAGGACCCCAGACAAGCTCAAGGTCTATGCAGGGAAAGGGAGTCTGGCATGTTTGGGCCCAGGATGCCACCACATGAGGGGCTGTCTGCACTCCTGCAACCAGGGGGACCAGGGACCAGGGTGCTAGCCCATCCTTTGGTGAGTGAGGCTCAGCTGGGGATGGAAGGACACATTTTTTTTTTTATCTAAAGGCTGGAGGACCCTTAGAGCCAGGCCTTGGCCTCATTCTGGACCTGGAGCCCCAAACCCACCTTTGTTAGATAGGAAACTGGCCCAGTCACATGAGAATTCAGTGACAGAACAGGTGTGCAGCCTCCGGAGGAGGAGGAGTTGAGCAGCCCTGGCAGTCTCCAGGAGGCACGGGGATGAGGATTTGGGCTTCCCTGGCCTCTGAGAACCACAGAAGGGACTGGGCACATCCCGGGCTTCCACATCCACATCCATTGTAAGCTGGAATTGGACAATCCCATCATGCTGCTCTGCTTTGAGGATGAGCCCATGGAGGGCCAGGAGCCCTGGGGCTTCAAAATTTGGGGTTCAGGGGAGCCCCTGATCAGGGGAAGCTTGGAGTCTTCCTGGTGGGAAGAGCAGCCTGGGGAGCTGAGCAAGTTTTCCAGTCAATGGCAAGGTCTTGGCTAGGACTGGCCTGTGTGACCAAGATGGCTGTGTGAATGCTGGAGCGGTGATGGGAGGGGTAAGCAGAGGTGTGTGAGTCGCAGCGCGGTCCAGAGGGCTGGGGGTGGGTGGAGCCGGAGTTGCAGTGGGGCAGGACCAGGCCGTGCTTACCAAGGAGGGTGCAGAGGCAGGGAGCTCTTGCTCAGGTGTGGGTGGGGCTTAGAGTGTGCTGGAGGAAGAGCCAGAGATGGAACCTGCAGCCCCAGGAGAGGCCCCTGCAAGCGAAACAACCCCATGCCAGCGCTCTCGTCCCAGCGATAGAGAGCCCTGCTCTAGGTCCCTCCTAACCCAGGCCAGTGGGTTGCTGTGCTTTGAGAGGAGGCCCAGGAGGCTGATGGGAGTTGTAGTTGTTGACCCAGGGTTGATGGGAATACCCCTCCAAGGGCTAATGGGGTTGTAGTTCTCACTTTTGAGGGCTGATGGGAATTGCGGATTTTGCCCAGGGGGCTCCAGTTGAGAGACTAGAGAGAAGGAGGCTCCCCCCCCCCCGCCCCCCACTGTGTCCTTCCCACTAGTTCCCCCCTGGGCCCTGTTTTAGCAAGTGCACCCTTCCCAGATGGCTGTGTATGTATTTTCTTTTCTTTTTTTGCTTTCTTCTTCTTTCCGTTGTTTTATTATTGTTTTAACAATAATAAGAGGGCCAGAGGCGGTCAAGCCCTGGCCAGGTCCTGGCGGCTCATGGGGGTTCTGGGGTGGAGGGAGGGGGGAAGTCAGTGGGGGTCAGAGGTGGAGGGTGGAGAGAGAAAGGTGGGGAGTTAGGCTTAGCTCAGGACTCATGTGACATGTCCCCACTCCCTGCTGGCTCCTGGCTTGCCCCCACCCCTCCCAGCGTGACCTGCTTCTGACCCCTCCTTGCCCATTCTTCCGCTGGGCCTCATCCTCGCCCTTCAAAGTCTCCTTTCCCACCGCCCACCCACAGTCAGCCCTCCAAGCCCCTTCCCGTGGCCATCCCCTCCCAGGACCTCTCCCCCACGCAGCAGTTCCTAGCGCCCGCCCGCGGCCTGTCTTGCCCCCCTTCCCACTGACCCTCCCCCGCCAGCCAGGTGCTCAGCCCGCACCGTGCGGAGTTCAGCTTCGTGTTTAGCCGAGGGGGAGAGGGCACAGGTGAGGGAGGAGACAGTGTTGAGGAGGAAGCGAGATGTCCAGGGAGAGAAGAGCGAGGGAGGGAGACCGAGCAGGTAGACAGGAAACGTTGTACGGAAAAGTTGTTTTTTCTTATTTTTTTTCCGGGAGAACCCGCTTACACAGCTCTGTTTGTAATTTTTTTCTTCATGCTAAAATCACACGGCCTATTTGTTGATGTAAGTTGCCTGAATTCCGTGGTATGCTATCTTCTTTTTTAAAAACAAAAGCAAAAAAAAAAAAAAAAAAGCAAAAAAAGAGAAAAATCTAGAAAAAAAAAACCCTAAAAGATATTGTCGTTAGGTTTGTTTAAATGCTGCTGTTGTATCTGTTTTTAAAGCCTTAAACCAGTAGAGTTGTTTTTATTTTTGTTTTTTTTTCCGTTTCTTTTCGATTTCCTTTCCTTTCTGTTCCTTTTGGTTTCTTAAGACAAACAAAATACCAAAACCCAGAGAGTCACAGAGCCCGTGCGTGGGGTGCCCAGGGCATCCGAGCCGCTGCCCGCTTAACGCGCAGTGCTCCGGCCGGCTGGCGGGCGGGCCCGGCCCGCTCTAGTCTCCGCCAAAGCCAATTGGAACCGATTTGGGTGTGAGGCTGTTGTTTCTCTCTCTGTGCCGGCCGCCCGCGACCCGGCCCGCGCTGACGCCCTGCCTTCTCTCTTCTCTCTCTTGTTCTAGGAGGAGAGTTAATATTGCCCATTATCACGGAGGACTCCTTAGACCCCCCTCCCGTGGCCACCCGGTCCCCCTTCGTACCCCCGCCCCCCACCTTCTACCCCTTCCTCACGGGCGTGGGCGCCACCCAAGACACCCTGCCCCCGCCCGCCGCGCGCCGCCCGCCCCCCGGGGGCCCGTGCCAGGCGGAGCGCGACGACAGCGACTGCGAGGAGCCCATCGAGGCCTCGGGCTTCGCCTCGGGGGAGGTCTTTGACTCCAGCCTCCCGCCCACGGACGACGAGGACTTTTACACCACCTTTCCCCTGGTCACGGACCGCACCACCCTCCTGTCACCCCGCAAACCCGCTCCCCGGCCCAACCTCAGGACAGACGGGGCCACGGGCGCCCCCGGGGTGCTGTTCGCCCCCTCCGTCCCGGCCCCTAACCTGCCGGCGGGTAAAATGAACCACCGAGACCCGCTGCAGCCCTTGCTGGAGAACCCGCCCCTGGGGCCCGGGGCCCCCACGTCCTTCGAGCCGCGGAGGCCCCCGCCCCTGCGCCCCGGCGGGACCTCAGCCCCCGGCTTCCCTCATCTGCCCACAGCCAACCCCACGGGGCCTGGGGAGCGGGGCCCGCCGGGCGCGGTGGAGGTGATCCGGGAGTCCAGCAGCACCACGGGCATGGTGGTGGGCATCGTGGCGGCGGCGGCGCTCTGCATCCTCATCCTCCTCTACGCCATGTACAAGTACCGCAACCGCGACGAGGGCTCCTACCAGGTGGACCAGAGCCGGAACTACATCAGTAACTCGGCCCAGAGCAACGGGGCGGTGGTGAAGGAGAAGGCCCCGGCCGCCCCCAAGACGCCCAGCAAGGCCAAGAAGAACAAAGACAAGGAGTACTACGTCTGAGCGCCGGCACCGCGCCCCACTGCCAGCTGCCCCTCCCGGGAGGCCCGGGAGCAGGGTGCGGCCTCTCCCCGCCGGGGCCTGGGGACCCTCTCCCGGCTGCCTCAGGCTTCTCTCTCAAAGAGGAAACGCAAAAAAGAAAAGGAATAACCCCGTGCTCGCCCCCTTCCTCCTCTGTCCGCGGCGCCAGGCACTGTCAGCCCCGGGGCTGTCTGTCCCTCTCGGCTCCGCGCCGCCAGGCAGGGCACGTGCGCACAGCCCTGGGTTGATTTATTTTTTTAAGGGGGGTAGTTTTATTTTGGTGGGGTTGGGCGGGAAGGAAGGCTGGGGTTTTGTAAAGTGTCCACTACACGTCGTTCATTTCCCTCGATTTTCCTCCCTCCCTCCGTCCCTCCTGCCTTCCCCCCCTTCCCCAGCCCTCCGGTCGTCCCCATCCCAGGCTTGCTGTGTCTCTCCGTCCCTCCCTCCTTTCCCACTTCTCCTTTTTTTTGTGTGCGTATCTGGTTTCTCCCTTTCCTCCCTTTGGGTTCCCAGAGTCGGTGGGAGAAGGGCGGGAGGGCGGCCCCCCAGCGGCCCAGCGGGTGGGTGCGGAGGGGCGGGGCAGTGGGGTGGTCCCCCAGTGTCTCGACTCTCCTCACCGGAGAGGCACCCGCCGGGGGCCGCCCAGGGGAGGGGCTGAGGCCTGGCTGCAGGCCTGTGGTGTGTGCCGCCGGCGACGGGCAACGTGCATTGACATTGACGGGGAAGCTGCGAGGAGCAGGGGTGGGGGCGGGCGGGGGGAGGGCAAGGCAAAAGCAGATATATATTAAAGACAAATACTCGATACCAAGGGCAGCAGCCTGTGGCACCCACTGGGCGGGGCGCAGGGAAGGGAGGGAGCGAGGTGGCATCTGTGGACTGCTGGGTCGCCTCTCGGCCCACGGGCTCCCTGCTCCCCCGGTTTTTTTCTCTTTGTTAACAAATGTGTCCGAGTCTTGGAAACACCCCAACCCCGGAAATGTGTGGGAAAAAGAAAACAAAAACTTTCCAAATTCCAACAGTCCTGTGCCGTTTGTTCCTGGTGGTGCTGTTAGGAACCTGGGCCTGGCTTTGGGCTGGGGTAGGGGCCCAGGTGGGGGCACGTGAGAGCTGGTAAGTCACCCGCACTTTTGAACTGAGCACAACTTTGGGGTCCTGGTGCCTGAGCCCCTGTGGGTGGGACTGCAGGCCGGACTCAGCCCTTGGGCTTGTGGAAGATGGCTGGTCTGTGTCCAAGGTTCCCCAGACCTGCCTTCTCCGTCTTCCCAGCCCCTGCTGCCCGGAGGCATCATGTTGCCAAGACCCCTGGGGCTGTACAAGGGGCCTGACCTGGTCTGGGACAGACCTGCCTGGCCCTTGGCAGCCCCTGGAGGGAGGTGCACCACTCCTGGGTTATAGGAGCATCATGGCCCATCCCAGGTCTCACAGTGAATCAGTGACTGAGCCTAAAGGCCTGCAGCCCTGCCTCCTGTGGTCTCTGCTTCTTCCCCTGGGCCCCTTGAGACTAGGGACTCCTGCCTCCAAGTCCACCTGGCCTACTGGTCAGCTCCTGGACCGGAGGTGGAAGCAGAGCCTCCCGTAGTCAGGGAGAGTATCCTTCATAGAGACCACGAAGCAAGGCCACGCTAGGGGTGGGTCTATGTTAAGCCTCTCGGGGGCAAGAAACAGACGCAGGAGACTCGGATTCCACGTAGGACCCACGTGTGTGGCGTCCAGGAGGAGAGAGTGGGTGGGCCTGGATCCTGGGGGCGGCGGTGGCGGTGGTCACACCACTTGACACACGAGATGTGACTCAGCCATGCTTCTGCCACTCAGGGCTCCTCCCTCAGTTGGCTCCTTCTGCGCCTTCTGCGTGGTAGATCTTGTCCCTGTCCTGGCTCTGCTTCCTGGGCTCTTGGCTCTATGTCGTCCATCACTGTCGATCTGCAGCAGGCGGCCCTGGCTGGGGGCCAGCTCAGACTCCAGGCATTTCCAGTCCAAAAGTCTGGCCAGCTTTAGGCCTGGGCACCTGGGTACCCGCAGGAGCCCACTGGGCAGGGGAATGTCCCTGAGGGGGTGGCAGATGCTGCCCAAGTGGCTCCAACTGGCTTCAGAAGCCCAGCTTGCCCACTGTCATCTCCCCCTTCATCCTGGAGGGGAGCTTGCCTTAGGACCTTCCCCAGCTTGATGCCCCCCCAGACCTTTTGAGAGTCCTCATCCAAAGTTCTATCAAGGGAGGGGTCCCCGCCCACCCCCAGGTGTGGATTTCCAAGGCCTGGCCTCTCCTTGCCCTCCTGAACCAGCCGCCTTGGGGTGAGCCTGCAGCCCCGATTCCCCCCCCCACCACCACCACAGTCCTGTAGCCTGAGGTCACATGCTGAGGTCAGGGAGTCTGGGGGTGGCCCTGATGCGGGCAGTCCTGCCAGGACATCCTGTCCCTCTGCTGGCCACGGCTCACCCCTGAGGCTCTGTGCCGCTGTGCCCTGCTCAGGGGCAAGGCTCTCTTAGGTTCTGCTGTCCTTGTCGGCGCTAGTAAAAAATAAATCAGTCAGGCCGGCAAGAGTTCCTTGGTAATGAGAAGGGAAGGAATATTCCTATTCCAGGAATTTTTAGAATGGCCCTGATGAGGTAGGGGGTAGTCCAGGAAAGGATGGCCCTAGTCCTGCTGGTTGCCATGTGACTGGGGACTGTCTTTCCCTTTCTGCGTAAGAAGCTGAAGAGCTCCTGTCACTAAGGGGCTTCATTGTAAGAGGAAAGATTCAACTCATTGGATTTGACCTTCAACTCATAAGACAGTCACCCAAGTCTCAGTGTCTTTGTCCTGTGCATCAGATGGTGACTGTGGCACTTGAGCCTTAACTGCGCTCCTGGGGACCTGGCTTGCCTGGCAGGGACCCCAGGAGAGGCCCAAACAGCATCCGGGGGCAGAAAAGCCACACAGCTTGGCTCCTCGGCGGGATCCTTGCAGGGATGTATCAGGAGATGCCACCTTGTGGGTACCAAGGACAGGGGCTTGCGGAAGAGGCTCCTGGGGAAGTCTGACTGATGCCCTTTGACCTGGAAGACCTACCCAGCCACCCATGCCCCCAGGGAGGACCCTAGTGCCAGTGGTTTGGGAGGAAGCCCCTTTCCTGGAGGTGGGTATGGAGCCCATGCCCAGCCCTGCCCTCCACGAGGCTTCCTGGAGGAGCTTCAGGTCTGGTTGGGGCCAGGAGAATGGATAAAGGGGGTCCTCAGTCCTTTCCTCAGTCCCTGCTGCGTGAGGCCCCTGCTGCCATGAGATGAGACGCTGGGGTGATCCGGGACCCCTTTCCCATATTCAGTTCCCTTGCCCTGCTCTGTGGGGTGTCCTAGTGGATTTGGAGGTCAGGAGCCCCCAGGTTGAGCTTTAAAAAGAGGGTATGTCCCAAGTGGAGGCCTGCCATTGGGTGGGCAGCCCCCAGGGGTGTAGGCCTCCTCCTGGGCAGGACACCCACTTGGCCAGTGCTGCTGCTGGTCCCCAGAGTGGCAGGGCCCTGGGTCTCCAGCTACAGTCCTGTTGAGTTGGTAAAGGGAGGACCCCGGGTCCTGGCAGCTGTGACCACCTGGAAAGATCAGGAGTGTGGCCACTCTATGGATGGAGGGACAGCTCTGACCTGAGGGGTGAGCAGGAGGGACATACTGGGGAGAGGGGAAGCCACCTCCTCACTGGGTTCTGCCTCCCAGAAATTTATGGGCACCGTGGGGCCCCAAGAATGCTGAGCAAGCCTAAGAAAGGCGCTGGCTCTCAGCAGGCGGACAAAAGATGAAGCCAGGCCGGCCCGCCAGCTGTGTGGAGGGACCCCTACTTCTGCGCTTTTGCCCTGGGGATCTTCACTGTGGGGTAGTCAAGGGAGGATGGCCAAAGGGCATGAGCCTCAGATGCCCAGGGGTCACACTGTCAAGACCAGGCCAGGCCGGATTCCATCTCCCGGCGGCCAGAGGCTGCTTCGTTTTCCCATTGACCTTTCTGTGTGTGCACATGTGTGTGTGCATAGAGGTGTGTGTGTATGTGTGTACGTGCGTGTGCACACAGATGTTAGGACTGGTCACACAGACACAGGTGGACTCAGAGACTATCTCAGCACGTCCCCTGGTGGTGTAGCTGGGGGTCCTGTCTGGTGGGGATCATGCTGGACAGCGTATGACCTCTGCCTGCAGCCACACACCTGTGGAGCCAGAGGACCCTGTGGGATCCAGGTGATCCTGGGAGGGATGATGAGGCCCCCCTGCTGCTGAAGTGTCTCTGCAGGCCCAGATAGTGAGGCAGGGTCACTAGGGCCACATTCGGGCTTGGAGACCTACAGACCGGGGCTGAGTCCTGCTTCTGCCTCCTGCTGTCCGTATGGCATGGGCAACCGATTCCTACCTGCCTCAGTAATTCCATCTGTAAAATGGGGCAGCTTTTCCTCACGGAGTTGATGAAAGGAGATGGAGCCGAGAGGCCCAGCACGACCCATGGCGAGGGCTGGACACGGCAGTGCCTGGGCCCGGCAGACCGGCGAGGAGCCCCCAGACCTCTCCTGCCCCCTCCCCCAGGCAGGTAGACCCTGGGGGCTCATCACAGGAGTCAGGAGGGCAGCCGTTCATTTGTTCCTTTTTTCACTCTTTATTCAATCCCTCACGCCACTGTCCCTCTGACCACCTGAGCTCATCTGTTGGTTGCTGGGAGGAGCTGGGTGTGTGGATGTGACCATGGGCCAGAGTGTCACTAGCGCTGCTGGCTAGTGCTGTGCCCCCGGAAGGAGGGCCCTGTCCTGGGCCTGGGAGGCCAAGAGGATTTCAGGTGTGAAGGTGGGGAGGGGACTGCAGCAGAGCACAAAGCCCGGCATGTGGCTGGAGTGTGGTGAGGCCTGGGGAGGGGCTGGGTGGGCCAGGCCAGGCTGCCAAGGGCATCAGGGTGAAGCCGAGGAACTCGGACTCCATTGCTTGCCCCAAATCAGGGGGGTGATGGTCACCTTTGACCCCTGGGGCAGGTGGACAAGAGGGGTGGCGAGCGAGCAACAGGGTGTCGCTGGCCCTGGCCTCTCGTCTGTGCAGCCAGCAGGAGGCCAGGTGATAGGATCGGTGGAGGGCCTCCTGCCCACCCGGCTGCCCTTTGCCCCTTCTGTGTGGGAGCGGCTCCTGACAGGGAGGGAGACCGTCCTCTGCGCTCTGGAAATGGAGGCCTTGCCCTCTTCTGCCACCTCCGGAGGACGCGAGAAGCCTCCTCTGATGGCCCGTTGCAGGCGTCCCAGGAGCTAGAGCTGGGTGGCCTTGAGGACCCCACACCTTGGAGGGCGGTGTCTTGCTTTCTTAACTGCCCTGTTCGGGAAGGAGGCAGAGGGCCGTGTCATCGAGCACCTCACTGGGGGCGGGAGGGCAGCCATCCGGGACTTGTGAGGACCTCCGCACACCTCTGATATCCCCCTGACCAGGCCTCACCCGCCTTCCCCCGGCCTCTCTTGGGGTGGCCTGGGGTCAGTCGGGCCGTTTACACCTCCTGTGGTGAAATGCAGGGCAGAGGCTAAAGCCTTACAGTCAGGGGCAGACCCAGCCCTGGCTGTCTCCTCTCTCCCAAAGCTGTGCTGTGTGACTCTGGGCCAACCCTCTATCTCTCTGGGTCTCTACTTCTCTGTTCAGTGAGGAGGGTGAGTGCCCAGGCCAGCCCGTTCTGGGGTTCTCTGGAAGAAGAGAAAGAAGAAAGGGAGGGCGTCCCAGGGCTGGGCCACTCACGGGTTCTGTATATCATGGATGGTGTCGGGCAGCGGCAAGTTCTGGGTTTCGGGCAGCAGGAGTGCAGCCAGGCCACTCAACAATGGCACGGTCCCGTGAACCAGCAGGGGCAGTGAGGGGGCGTAGATGCCCAGCAGCAGGACCAGGGGTCCCAGGATGGCTCCCCCACGGGCGGCCATCTGGCCCAGGCCCACCGCTGTCATCCTGCAGTGCAGATGCTCCTGTGAGCGGCCGCCATATCCGCAGGCAGCTTTGACCTTCTGCCCCAGCCCAGCCCCACGTGGCCCAGGGACGCAGGCTGGGTCAGAACTCGCCTGGACAGCCCCAGACCACATGGAAGGGAGTCGCGTGGCAGGAGCATCTGGGTCCGTGGCGGCCACCCCACCTCCCTCCCAGCCTAGGGCACCCTCGCGGGGCCTCACCTGAGCACGGTGGGGAAGAGCTCACTAAGGAAGATGCTCACGCAGGTGAAGCTGGCCCCTAGCGCCCCCAGCCCCAGCACGGCCAGGGCTGAGCGCAGGGCCCCCATCTCTGTGGACACAGACAGGTTAGCAGGATGGGCGGCAGGCCTAGTTCTTTCCTGCGAAACTCATCCCTGAGTCCTCATTTGTCCCATCCCCGTCCCTGGACTCCGCTGCTGCTTCCGCTGCTCTGGCCCAGCCAGGCCCTCGCTGCCCAGCAGCCTCCTCAGGGGGCTGCCGCTCTGGTCCTAGCCCTCGGAGGAAGGGGCCGAGGGCCCCTGTTCCTGGCTCTGGCCCCGTGGTCCTGCCTCCCTTGGGGGTCAGCCGGGCTGTGCCTGCTCACCGTGGGGCACCAGGGTGTTGGCCAGGACGCAGAGCCCCGACAGCACCAGGGAGCCGGCCTGCAGCGGGCGGCGGCCCAGGCGGCTCAGCAGCAGCAGTGTGCCCAGCTTGGCCGGGAGGTCCACGGCCCCGATGAGCAGCTGGAGCAGGAAGATGTTGCTGCCCAGGGCCTGCAGGTTCAGGGCCAGGCCGTAGAAGGTGAAGGCAAAGGCGAACCTGGGGGCAGTGGGCAGGTGAGCTGGGCGCCTCCTGTCGGGAGCCTGACTATAGAGGGGCAGGTGACCCGGTTGCAGCACCTCCTGGGGGCACTCTCAGGCCAGTGGCCAGACAGGAGAGCCCGCAGGGCCCTTGGTCACTTGCCGCTCGAGCCCTGACTCCGGGCTCCCCTGGCAGCCAGCAGCTGAGGCCGGCCTGGTGGGGTGGGGTCAAAGGCACCTACCAGATCATCAGGGAGACCCAGGTCCTGAGGCGCAGCCCGGGTGTGCAGAACAGGGTGCCCAGGCTGACGGGGTCCTGGCCCCTGCTCACCTCCTCCTGCAAGGCTGAGAGTACGACCTTGGCGGGTGGGGGACAGAGGTATCAGTGCTGGGACACTTGCAGTCCTTCCTCCCGGATATCCTCACCGGGAGCTGGCCCGTGGTTGGCCTCCCGGCTGGGGCAGGGACAGGGACTGAGGCCAGGTCCTCACCTCCATGGTCAGTGTGTCCCCTGCTGCCCTCTTGCCGTTGATGGCGGCCACCCTCTGCAGCTCCCGCAGGCCCCAGTCCAGCTTGCCCGTGATGAGGAGCCATCTTGCGGATTCGGGCAGCCACCTGGAGTGCAGGGGTGTGTGGGGGTCACTGCCTGCCCCTCCCCCTCCTCACTGTCCCCTGTCTCTCAGCTGGAAGGGGCCTCCCTGGCACCACAGCTTCAGGCTCAGAGCTGTGGGGTCCGTGCTGCAGGGGACAGCAGGGTTCAGCAGGTGACCCTCCGCCTCCCTCCTCCCTGGGCTGGGGTTGGGGCCCACCCTCTGTCCCTGGACCAGCTGCTGCCGGTGGGTGACCCTTGTTCCTTCCTACCTCCTCCTGCCTCACAGCCCTTTCCCACCTCCTTCAGGAGCCAGGCTGCACCCAGGCCCCAGGGGCTGCAAGTCCACAGAGTGGGTCTCCCGCGCCAGCGCCCCTGGTGTCACGTAGCCCCCTGTTCATCCTTCTTGCTGCCAAAGTCTCACCTTCCTCCCCAGGCGCGGGCCAGGAGCAGGTCTGTGATGTCACCCGTTGGCCAGCCCACGTCATCCCCTCTGGACCCCTCACGTCCGGCTGTCCCCACGGCCGCCTGCCCCGGCCTGCGCTGTGTTGCCTGCCCACCACTCCCTACGGAGCCTCCTGCAGGCCCAGGTCCCTTAGCCAGGTGAGCTGTCCTGTGGGGAGCCACCTGCCTCACACCCTCCAGGGTCCTGAGCTTGTCTGGGATTTGCAGAACAGGGGACAGAAGGGGCCTGGGGGTACAGACTACAGTCGACGAGCCCCAGTGGCTTGTCAGACTTGGGCACAGGGAGGAAGGGAGAGGTGCTGTGGCCTTCGGACTCCAGCATGGGGGGGGGCTGCCCCCAACGTGGGGAGAGCAGGTGTTGGTAGGGAGGTGTCACAGGCGCCTGGAGCTGAGGCCGAAGCTGGGGTGGGCACAGTGTGAGGTCTGCAGCACTTGGAGGGGTTGGAGATGCTGGCTGAGACCCTCGAGGGGAGGCCCTGGGCCGTACTCACTGCGTGCATTGGGGTGGCCAGGTAGCAACCCCTAGGCCACAGACAGTGAGTATGGGGCTCCTGGAGGCCTCGGGACGGAGTCCTGGGCGAGCGAACCCCGGGTTGGAGTGGGTTTGCGTCACAGGCTTGTGGTGTGCAGGCTCCCTCCAGCCCAGGTGACCCTGGCCTCCAGCACTGACAGCCTTCTGTCCCCAGGGAACGGAGCGTCTCCTACACTGGGGGCCTCAAGAGCAGGCAGGGTCTCTTCCAGGAGGGGAGAGGGTGCGGCACCCACCATGAGTACACAAAGCTGAGGATGAAGGGCACGGAGATGGCCAGCTGCAGCAGCGACCAGTCACGCACACCATAGGCCACCGCGGCCATCAGCATCTGGCCAAAGCTAAAGCCCACGGAGTTCAAGGTCATCACCAAGGGGCGGGCCCGCGCCGATGTCCACTCCATCACTGCAGGAGACGGCGTGGGTCAGCCCGAGGCCCGTCACAGCCTACCCTGCACGGCCCCAGGTTGGGGGACCTACAGAGACTGCCCGAGTTCATCATGATGCCCGCCACGGCGAAGGCCACCAGGAAGCGGAACAGGCAGTACAGGGGGAAGGTGGGGGCGAAGGCAGCCACCGTCCCCGACACGGCTGTCTGCAGGTAGTTCCACGTCAGCACCCTCTTGCGCCCGAACCTGCGGCACACACACGGGGGTGGCGGATCCAGGGCGTGTGGCGGGGTCACCGGGATCTGGATCTGTGGAGCCCACCCTGTGCCCACCGAGCGGAGGAAGCTGCCCTTGGTCAGACCTCGGGGGCGACAGGGAGCCCTGGAGGTCAGCGGAAGGTGTTCTCAGTGGAAAGGGCTGCCCGTCACCAGAGGCCCTCCAGGCACCCAAGGCTAGTGCGGCCGTGCAGAGTGACAAGCCACAATGACACTCTACAGCCCCAGAGCAAGGCGAGTGACCTGTGGCCTGAGGAGTGACCAGACTTGCTCTGGTGACATGGAAAACGGACCCACCAGGACCAGGGGCTCACCTGTCCGAGACGTGGCCACACACCGCAGCTCCCACCAGCACCCCCGCCAGGTAGATGGACTGGGACATGGGCTTCAGAAACTGAGAGTCACACACCAGGTCCCACTGGCGGAGAGCGGGGGAGGGGTGAGCCCAGGAGGGCGGGGCCGAGGAGCTAGTGGGTGGCTCCTACGGAGGGGGCCCCCTCTGGGGGCATGGAGCAGGGCCCCGGGTTCTGCGAGGGCACCGCAGGTGTGGCTTGGTCTCCTGAGGAGTGCACTGCCACCCCACCAAGCCCTCCGTGGCTCCCTATTGCCCCTGCCCTGCCCAGAGGCCACATTCCTCCTCTTCTTCACAGAAACGCCCCTTCCTGCTTGCTGGGACCAGCTGTCCCTCTCCACTGGCCCAGATTTGTCTCGTGTCCCTTATGAGAAGGCACTGGGCCTGCCCTGTGTGCTTTGTCCTCAAGGAACCCAGCAAATGGTCACTAAGCGCCCCGTGACTGACAGCCAAGTGTCAGCAGACACATTGGGAGGTCCCCGTCCCCTGCAGGGCTGTGTGGCAGAGGCCCGGCTGAGGGCTGACCCCAGAGCAAGGGAGGCCCGGGGAGGTGGCCCTTCCTAGGACTGGACCGTTTTGAGTCCAACTATTGACCTGTGGCTTTGACCCCCAGGAGCCAGGTGTGGCCCCTTACCTTGGTCACGGTGGTGGAGGTGAAGCTGCTGCGGTCATAGACCCAGCCGTCCACGCACGGCTCTGTGGCGGCCTCGCTCCAGTTGGTGGCCGTGGCGTTGGGGTCCAGGAGCTGCCACTGCGGCTGGCGGAAGCGGAGACACTGGTGTGGCTGCTGGTTGGGGCCCCGTGGGACGGAGACAGCCAGGAGGGCCTCAGGACTCAGGGTCCCCGCGACGCCGGCCTGGCTGGTGGCGTTGTCCAGGAGGGGCACCCAGCAGCGGTGGCTGGGCACGGCGGCCGAGAAGTTCTCTGCCATGTTCTGCATGGTGAGCAGGACGATGGGGACCACCAGGGCCATCAGCTGGAGAATCTGGAACCTGCCCATGCCACCTACTTGGTCTAGGAGTTCCGGAAATGCCATGGCGCCGCCCTGGGGACCCAGGGAGGCACCCGCTTCACAGAAGCTGGTCCAGGGCCCGGGGCCACGAGCCACAGGCCTGTGCTTCCCACAGCAGCGACCACTCCAGCGTCCCCAGCCGGGCAGCCGGGAGCATGTCAGGGGCCACCGGCTTTGCAGAGCTGGGCCTGGGGCTCCTTGGCATCCGCTCACTGGCTGTCTCTTGGGGTGGCTCCCACGGAGCCTTGGAGCCACATGCTGTGACCCTGAGGCCACCCACGTGTCCCAGGGACACTGCTGCCCTGGGCCTCTGGAAAAAGCTGACTTTGGAAAGTGGGACTTGGAGACTGAAGCCACCCACGCTGGAATTAAAGTGTGACCAGGGGCCGCTTATGGCAGAGCATTTAGCAATCATCCCAGACAAAGTTTAACCCGGCCCTGAGGGAGGCGCAGGCGCAGGGGATCGGCAGGGCTGGCCTCCCTCTGCCTCAGGGAACCCGTGGCTGCGTGCCACCCCTCAGGGCCCCTGCCTGCCTCACAGGGTGGCCCCAGGATTCCCCTGTTCTTGGAGCCTCCAGCGGCGTGGGCTTGGGGACACATGTGTCCCCACGCCTCCTAGCCTGTGGGCTGCCATCACTGATGCCTGTATCCCCTCTGCCGCTACCTCTCCTGAGTCACAGTGGGGCTTTCTGAGTTGACCAGACGCCACCTTTGGATGGCCGAGGCTGAGGTCCCCACGTGTGCCTCCCTGGCAGCTTCCCTGTCTCAGCTGTTAGAGGCTCCATCCTTCCAGCTGCTCAGGACAACATCAGGGGGTCACCAGGGGAATCCTGCCAGTTCACCTTCAAAACTTGTCCAGGGGCCAGATGCAGTGACGCTCGCCTGGGATCCCAGCAGCTTGGGAGGCTGAGGCAGGAGGATTGTGAGTTCAGAGCCTTCAGCAACTTGGCGAGGCCCTAGGCAACCTAGCAAGCCCCTGTCTCAAAATTAAATATAAAAAAAGGGCTGGGATGTGGTTCAGTGGTTAAGCGCCCCTGGGTTTAATCCCCGGTACAAAAGAAAAAGCGTCCAGGACATGCACACCCGCTCCACTGCGACCATCTTGGCCTGTCGAGGTGAAGCTCCTGGGTCAGTGCAGTGGCCTCTCCATAGACTCCTTGCTTCCACCTTTGAGCCTTTATAGAATGTTCTCCACCTGAAGAAGAGGGATTCTGGTTCACTCCAGTCAGGCCACATCACAGTTGTGCTCAAAACATGGCCGCATCTCCTCACCTCTCTCAGAGTAAAAGCCAATCTTTACGGTGACACCGTTGGACCAGTCATTGCCTCTCCAAGCTCATCTCTGGTCCTTGCTCTCTACACATCAGCTGCAACCACCTCCTTGCTGGACTTTGTGCCACATGCATGTTTGCCTCAGGGCCTTTGCACCTGCTGTTCCTCTTGCCTGGGCCCCTCTTCTCCCAGAGATTCCCGTGGAATCCTGAGGATTCCTTCAAGTTTGTGTTAGGAAGGCTTATTTTCAGCATGGACTTGTCTGAACTCCCTAACTAAACTTCATCTGCCCCCATCCTTGGCACCCCCAGTTCCATTTCTTACATCTTTTGTCTCCGTTATACTTACCACCGTGGGTCACAGTATGTGTTACTCATTTGTTTGTTTCTGTTTAGCTTCCTACCATTTGAATGGAAGCTCCTTGAAGGTGCAGATAATGGCTATTTTGTTCACTGCTCATCCCATCACTTGGCACATAGTGAGCACTCAAGCATGGATTAAATGAGCAAATTGATTAATGAGCAAATGCTTGAGTTACATAATCCCAATGTAATCCAGGATCCATTGGAACCAATATCCTCCTTGTGGGGGCTACTCAGTTTCAGGATCCAGCTTCCCAACTTGCTCTTTAGTTGAATTCATTTTGCTTTTTAAACCTCCTATTAAGATTTTTATTTCTCCAATCATGGACGTTTTATTTTCAGAATTTGTAAATTTCATTTCAAAATCCCTATTTGGTTCTTCCTATTCTGACTCTGCCATTATTTTGGTTCTGCCTGTTCTTGTTTCCTAATTTCCACTTCTTGTTTCATGGGCACACTCATTTCCTCACTCTCCAAGAGGATTCGGAGTGTGCTTTTCTGGTTGCTATGGAGACCCATTCACAGAGTAGATTTTATAGCATGTTGAGGAAGTGCCCGCTTCTGCAGGAAGCCCTGGGGATACAGCAGGGAACCCAGGAGATCGTTCCCTGCCTTCCTCTCATCTCTGTGGGAAGGCCTGCCCGGGGTGGAGGGGAAGCTGGCCAAGAAATAAACGAAAAGTAGTGATTATGCCATGGAGAGCTACTAGGGCACATAAAGGGTAAAGAGTGAAGGGGGCAGGCTGGGGCTGGGGCTCAGTGGTAGAGCGCTTGCCTAGCATGAGTGAGACTCTGGTTTCAATCCCCAGCACCACATAAAACTAAATAAACAAAATGAAGGTATTGTGTCCATACACAACTAAACATATTTTAAAAAAAAGAGTTAGGGGGCTACTTTAAGCAGTGCCATCAGGGGAGACCTTTCTCTGAGGATGATATTGGAGAGACCTGAGTAGGTGAGAGACGAGACACACAACTGGAGAACACTCAAGGCAGAGGGTGAGCCTGGGCAAAGGCCCTGGGGTACGAATGTTCTTGGACACTCAAGGAGTAGTAAGGGGGTCAGTGTGGTCAGGGAGGAGTGAGCAGAGGGAGTGGGAGGAGTTGGGGGCGACCAGCTGCAGGATCAGAACCCACAGCTCCTACAGCTCTGATATATGAATTAAAAGACCCCTGGCTTCCATGAAGGAAGGGGCAGTGTGGGGGAGGGGCCCAGGAGCTGTGGGGTCAGGAGGCCAGCAGTATTGGGAGGGGCTCAGGTCCGCACTAGCCCCGGGGAAGGAAATGCTGGGTTGGGACGCTGTGAGCTTGGCATGGCGTGAGCCATCCGGGCAGCGGTGTCACGGAGTGACTGGGAATTACTAGGGCATGAAAGGCATTTCAGGTCACAGGACTGGATGAGTCCACTTTGGGAGTGACCTTTCATAGCCAGGAGGGGTGGTTTGAGGCTGAGCCTTCCAGGTTCTGGTTTTGAGAGGTCAATAAGAGAGGCGGGGCCAGAGAGAGAGAGAGAGAGAGAGAGAGAGGTGTGTGTGTGTGTGTGTGTGTGTGTGTGTGTGTGTGTGTGTGTAGGAGGCACAGCCAGTGTGGTGTGGAAAACCAGGACAGCCGGGTTCCAGGAGCTGGATGGAGAGCGTTTGACCCGGTCATCCACAAGGTCGAGTCTGGGGATGGGGGAAAGGAGGACCCGCCGGGGAGCGGCAGCGTGGACTTCTCCAGTGACCATGGCTTGAGGGTTTGCTGTGGACTAGGAGTGAGATCCCCACCGGCCTGGGTTCCTTGAGGACTGGAGGAGAGGAAGCAGGATCAGTGAATGCAGAAACACATTAAGAAACTTTGTATAAGGAGAAGCTGAGAAATGGGGAAGTGGTTTGAATGGAGCAGACGGATGCTAGCTGCTATAACAAGCAACCCCCAAATATATATCGGCTCAGACACCATAGAGGTTTATTTATTTTTGTGGATCGAATCCAGGGGCACTCTACCATTGAATTATATCCCAGTCCTTTTTAAAAAAAATTTTTTTTTCTTAAGTTTTAGGTGGACACAATATCTTTATTTGACATTTATGTGGTGCTGAGGATTGAACCCAGCGCCTCATGCATACTAGACAAGCGTCCACCACTGAGCCACAACCCCAGCCCCCGAGTCCTTTTTTTATTTTGAGACAAGGTCATGCTAAGTGGCCTGTGCTGGCCTCAAACTTGAGGTCCTCCTGCCTCAGTGTCCTGAGCTGAGCTCACTGTGCACCACCGTGATTTTTTTTTTTTTTTTTTTTTTTTTTTGGTGCTTGGCAGTGAACCCAGGGTCTTGTGCATGTGAGGCAGCCCTCTACCAACTGAGCTAAGTGCCCAGCCTAGAAGTTTAGCTCTTGATGGTGTAAAGTCCCTAATGTGCATTGCTGCTCAGTGGGCAGCTTTCTTCCATGAGGTTTCCGGGACACCGGCTCCTCCCGTCTGTGGTGCTCATGTGTATCCAGCCATGGAGGAGAAGGGAGGACAGCCAGTCACCTGCACTTGGACCGTCCTAGCCCGGAAGTGGTGCGCGCTGGTCAGGTTCCCGTCCACTGGTAAGAGCTGTCCCAAGGACTCACCTCGAGGGCCGACTGAGAGGAGGTGGTTCCTGGCTGGGCCGATGCCTCCCGGCCACAGCTGCAGACTCTGGAGCAAGTGTGCGGGCGGACAGAGCCTCTCCAGGGCTTGCTTGTGGCGCACACCTGTAATCCCAGTCGCTTGGGAGGCTGAGGCAGGAGGATCGCGAGTTCAAAGCCAGCTTCAGCAACTTAGCAAGGCCCTGAGCAACTTAGCGAGACCCTGTCTCTATAAATATAAAAGAAAGGGCTGGGGATGTGGTTCAGGGGTTAAGCACTCCTGGGTTCAATCCCTTGTACAAATAATAATAATAATTCCAAAGTTCTGCATACTTTTCTAGGTCTGTTGCTCCTAAGCCTGCTTCTCTTCCAGGCCTGATACTCCCAAATTCCTGGGAAATCTGTAAATTTACCTGTACACTGTCAGTGACCCCCAGTAAGTAGATTAAGCAAAGAGAGACGACAATCTTGAGGACTCTGTAGTGTAGGGGACTTCCCAGCACTGTGTACTGATTGGGCGATGGTCGAGAGCCACCAGGGGACTGTGTGTGGATGATATTGCGCGTCGCAGCCTAGTGAACAGGTTAATCTGGAGTCAGGAAACCTGCAGTGGACATTTCCTCTGGTTGACTGCCCACACGCATTGTGAGCCCTATTCGGCTCTGCTGGTCCCACACAGCACCGGAGATGGGGTGACCTGCTACAACCACCCAGACGCACAGCCCCTCTGAGATGGGTGTGACCTGCCCAGATGCCAATCAAGCTGCTGACTGCAAGATGTCAGGGAGCAGGACTCCGCCCGAGAAGCCTTCCCCCTGCCTTTGATGTTCCCCCTTAAGTGAACCCCCGGAGCCATTTTTCTAGTTGTCCATCTCCAGCTCCTGTGGACTGGACCCATCAGGGCTCCATCTTTAAAACTCTTTCTGACTCACTGTCTTTTGTTCTTCACTAATTGTTCTAGACTTTCATTTCTCAGGAGGCTTATCCCCCCGAGCAGGCGAGAATTCCCTGGCGAGGTGCTGGCCACCCGTGATAGGTAATGGAGGCTCCCAAGACTGACCAGACCACCGGAACCCATCTCGGGGTCCTGCCACCTTCCCGTGCCCACCTCTCTCCAGATTTCCTTTAAAAGAAGAGCCAGGAACCCCCAAACCCGCTCACTGCAGACGCCCCCATTCTCCCTTGAGTGAGCCTCTACTTCTAAATCAACCCTCCTCCAGGTCTCTGACTGGCACCAGCTGAAATTCTTGTCTGTCGTGTGGTGATGGCTGATTTGAAAGTGAAATCGTGTTGGTCCCATTCTGCGCGGACGTCCCGCACCATTGGCCCCTCTCTGCCGGAGCCCACTCCCGTGGAAGCTGACCCCTGACCCGCCTGCGCCCTGACCTCAGGGCTTTAAACCACGGGGCTGGTGCCAGCTTCCTTCCTGAGTGGGTACGGGAGGTGCCTGTTCTGAGAACTTGGTGGCACTTTATGGAATGGGTCTTGGGACTGCACCTGCCCCCCCCGCCCCCCTTCTCTGTGGCTTTTCTGTTTTTAGGTGGCCCCTCCGCGGCCTTCAGTGTCTCGGGCTTCAGAACTGCCTGCCTCTGGCTCCCCGGCCCTGGCCAGAAGAAATCTTTGTCTCTGCTTCAAGACCCGGGGTTTTCTTTGGGGTCTGGGATGGCGTTGTAACAGTGTGTTCCGAGGACCCCGCAGGGGACGGGAGGGAGGTGGAGGAACAGGGGAGGCCGCCACGAGGGTGGAGGAGACAGCGTGCTGAGAGGCCCAGAGCTGGCCTGGGAGCTGGGGCGTAGTCGCCACCACCAGGGCCGGCTGTCTGAGAACAGGCACAGGCAACTCTTTGTGGACATCTTTGTGCCCCGGGGGACCTCTTCCTGGGTAGTGCAGCAGGATTTTTGTGATTCCTCCCAGTCCCCAACGTCCTGTGGTGACAGCAGCTGCCTCTGGTCCCAAGCCAGACAGGAGAAGGGGCAGGAGGGGTGCTGACTGCCAGTGACTCAGCAAAGCCCGGAGCCGGCCTGGGCCAATCCAGGCAGGCTGCTGGAGGAGGCGGCCACCAGCCTGAGTTCCTCCAGGGGCGCCTGCCGGCTTGGTGCCCTCCAGGCTCCCCAGACCCACGGATCCTCCATGTGAGGTCGGAGCCTCCTCTCCTGCCCGCCTCTCTGGGGCGGAAGAGATCTCCCTGAGAAGGACTCTGCCAGCCGGGGGCCTGAGGTCCTTGCTGGGAGCCGTAGGCGGCTCCCTGGGTCCAGAGAGGCCAAGGAGCTCCTGGGAATGCTCTTGGTTCCTTTTGCTGCCCGGGCTCTGTCCCACGGAGCGTCTGCCATGTGTCCCTGTCCCTGGCTCCAGCAGGTGGCTGTCCCACCCGCTCCGGTCCTGGAGGACCTCTTGCCAGTCCCACCTTGAGCCAGGTGACAGGAGTCAGGTCGCAGTTGCAGGCCTTCTAGAGCCCCGAGTCCCCAACACGGCCAGGCGCAGGGCCAGGGCCAGGCAGGTGCAGGGTGGCGGTCAGCACCAGCTCCACTGTGCCCACTGAGCTCCTCATGTTTGAAAGGGACACGTGCACCCACTTAGCAATTTGTCTTCAGGACGTGAAGGCGCATCCTGTCTCCAGCCTCCCAGGAGAGGCCACGCGAGGATTCTCCCGCGGCTCTGAGGGGCGGGACCCCCTCTTTTTCCGTGGTACTGGGAATTGAACCCAGGGGTGCTCTACCACTGAGTTACACCCCCCGCTTTTTTTCTTCTTCTTTTTTAAATTTTAAATTTTGAGACAGGTCTTGCTCT
Source organism: Callospermophilus lateralis (assembly GCF_048772815.1). NCBI lineage: Eukaryota > Metazoa > Chordata > Mammalia > Rodentia > Sciuridae > Callospermophilus > Callospermophilus lateralis. The sequence goes on along the minus strand of NC_135306.1, from coordinate 204,042,289 downwards.
TTGGGATCCTCCTGCCTCAGCCTCCCGTGGTGCTGGGATTGCAGTTGTGCCACACGCCTGGCTTCTTAGACCCCCTTTTACAGAGGCAGAATGGCGTCGCAGAGTGGTGAGGCCAGGTCTCCCATTCCCCCAGCCCCCATCCCACCCCAGGATCTGAGTCCTTAACTAACAAATTTGACTGGAGGTTCATGGGACCGAGAGTGTGGGGAGCCACCGAAGCCACAGACAGGGTCCCTGCTTCGGTACCAAATCCCCTCCTTGGTGGGGCCCTCGTGTCCTCTCTCCTGGGCCCCAAGGCCCATCCCATCTCCCTAGAGGGAGCCCCTGGTGGGTCACTGCCACGGAACCCTTGACACCTGTGCCCCCAGGCCGCCAGCTTGGCCCCTCCTCCCTCTGGACCGGTGACAGGTTTTCCCAGACAGACCAGCCTCCTCCCCCAGGTGACTTCTCCACCCCTGTGGCCCGTGTGCTGCCCCTGCCTGGCCCCGAGGGGACACTGGGTCCCCAGGACGCTTCTTCCCGTTCTGCAGCATTGCTGGGACCCTGCTGGAGTCGAAATGCGCTTTCCTCCTGTGGCTCCTGGGAGCAGGGGTGGCCGGCCACCTGTGTGCCTGGCGCCTTCTCGGGGGCTGTTGGGTGTGGAGGGTGGCAGAGGGCATCTGGCTTGGTACCAGCGGGGTGGGGGCTTGGGGCTCGTGGTGACTGTCTTCTACTAGTGGCTTTAATTGGCCCCCTGTGTGTGCTGCCATGGACCTGGAGACCCTCTCCCCGAGTCCCCAAAGCCCCTGCCGGGGTGGCTTGCTCTAACGGTCCGTTGAGCAAATCCGCTGGAAATAGGTCAAGGAGAGGGCCGGGCAGCTGGCTCTGCTCCCTTCCCTTTCATGTGCCCGGCGGCTCCTGCCAGTCTGGCCTCCCTGCTCCAAAGGGACTTCGCTCTCCTTGCTGTGTCAAAAAGATCCTTCATGTTAAAATTCAACCGAGAGATGTTAACCAGCCGTCGGAACCGGGCTGTCAAGACGGGAGTTGCTCAAACAGGTTGAACTTCGCGCCGCCCTGTGTTCTGCAGAGGGTCCTGCCCACAGCCCGCAGCGACCTGCTGGCACATTTGAACAAGGCAGGGCGCAAATTCTTCCCCCACCCGCTGGGCCACTTCCCAGCCTTGGCCAGGCGCGGGAGCCGCTGGCCAGGCGGAATCCCGGTGTCCCTCCTGGGCTCACGCCGTATTCTTGGGGCTGTTGTTCCGAGGAGCTATGTGAAGTGTATTTGAGGACAAGTCTAGCTGGCGGGGTGGGGGTGGGGGGGACGGGACGCATGATGTGGATTTTGGCAGAAATCCTCTCATCTCACCGGAAAACACGGTGGCAGGATTTGGCTGGCGGCGTGTGCAAACAGTGTGAGCAGGAGCGTTCTCTGCTTCTGTGGATGGAGAAGCACACTGAGATCAGAGTAACCCGTGCTGGCCTCGCCTTCAACAGGCCCCACAAATTCTCCTGAAGTGAGAGGCAGTGTGGTCCAGTGGTTATCCACACACAGGCTGGTGTCAGGCTGCTTGAATTTGAATCCCTGCCCTGCCCAGGCTGTGTGGCCTTGGGAAAGTTGCTGAACCTCTCTGTCTCAGTTTCCTCTCTTGGGGATGATAATAGTTCTGATCTCATCATGTTCTTGTGAGGACGAAATGAGCACAGGTAAATAACATAATAATAACTTACAACAACAGTCTCCGACAACAGTGAAGGCTGTGGACACGTTGCTATTTTTATTCCATTATTTTAAGTGATTTTGGACAAGGAGGCCCAGGGGAACCGCACACACGAGCCCCCTGAGGCTGGACCTCAGAAGGGCTCCCAGGGAGCCAGGTTTGGCCCGGGGTCAGATCTGTGTTTGGAAGATGAGGCCCCAGACCGTGCGCCACACAGTGAGACGGTGTAAATCTGGGTCGAAATGTGACTCATCCTTTCCCACATGGCTCCTGCGTGCTCGGTGGCTTTAGGAAGATCTCCTGTTTTTCTTATTTTCAACACAAGAACACCTGTGTCGCAGATGTCAGGAGGGTGGGCCCCTGAGGGCTTCCTGCGACGGGTTCGTCCCCGTCAGTGCTGCTGAGCAGAGCCCGGGAGGGTTTGGGGCACGGAGTGAGGCTTCTTGTTCCTGGTGGTTCCTGTCCCTGCGGGGGTCCCTCTCAGCCTCAGCCTCTTCCTATGTCTCTCTCTGGCCTGGTCTGTGAAGGCCAGTCCCTGGCCTTTGTCTACAGGGACACACAAGCACACACACCTGCCGAGGGCCACAGGTGTGTGGGCACCATTCACCCACGCCCTTGTTTTGAGGACACTTGGTTTTGAGATGGGGGCGGAGGGGCTGGCAGGCTTGCTTGGCCTCTGCACTCTTACCTAGAAGAGCTCGAGCCAGTCTGGGACGTGGTGAAGGACAAGACCAAGCGTCCTGCCTGCACGTTGGGGTGGAGTCGGGGGAGACGGAGGCTTGGGACAGGGCGTGGTGGCCCGTGCCTGTAATCCTGGTGGCTCGGGAGGCTGAGACGGAAGGAACTCAGCCACAGAGCAAGACCCTGACTCAAAACAAACAGATAAAATGGGCTGGGGGGGTGCAGCTCAGGCAGAGCAACCCTGGGCTCAGGAGTCACCAGCAGAGACGGGAGGGCCCATGGCCAGGAAGGCCTGGCCGGGGAAGGGGCGAGGGCTCACGGCTCACACCGGAGGCCGGGGAAGAGCGGAGCATGGAGGGGAGAGCAGCCCCACAGGGGACACTGTGTGCAAGGACCCTGCAGTGGTGGGGGCCATGACACTGTGAGTCCAGTGAGCAAGGACGAAGCTGGCATGGGTGGACGCTGGTCACTCAAGGCCCTGAGGGGTCTCTTTAGCATTTGGGATTGAACCCAAGTTGGGGTGGGAAGCAGGGGGACTTGGTGACCTCAATTAGAGTCATCACAGGCGTGAGAGAGGGAGGGCTCAGGACAACCCTAGGCCTCCACCTCTAAAGGCCGAGTGGAAGTCTTTATGCCGCTGACCCAGATGGAATGGTCTAGAGTCTGGGGGAAGGTCAGGGTCAGCCTGGGCCTTGAGGAGGCTGACCCCCAGGGAGGCAGCTTAGGGGCTGCTGGGTCACAGCTGGTGCAGGGAGGTCCTGCTGCTGCAGAGATGTCCCTTACCCTGGGAGCCTGCTGGAGGGGTCCTGGAAAGGAAGCAGCTGGGGGCTGGCCAGCTGCTCTGGCCGGAGCGTCCTCATGTGGCTCTGCTGGAAGGTAAGCACGGCTTGGAGCCTCCAGACATATTTGATGTGGTCCAGAGGCTGGGATTTACAGTCCAGCTGACCTTGAACATTGGGACCGTTCACATAAAAATCATATCTCCTTTGACTTAAAAGTCCCCAGGCTCACAAGCTCCATGGCAACAGTGGGCTGGACCACAGTGGCCATGGCCTCTGCTGCAGGGGCTGAGCTCCACACTGCCCCTGCAGGCCGATCCTGGCACTGCCACCCTGCGGCAGTGCTGCTGTTGGACACCAGACTTGGTCCTTTCCCGCTAATTCCCTAGCTCCCTTGCTGGACCCAGCTGGGGCACTGCCTCTCCTGCCCGACTGTGTCTCCTTCTCTGGGCCGTGGCAGTCACTCCATCTTCTCTTGTTTATCCTGACCTTGACAGTTTTGAAGAACAGTGCTCAGGTACTTGGTAGAAAGACCCTCCGTTTGGGTTTCGGCAACGTTTTTCTCAAGGGCTTTGGGGAAGGTCAGTAAGGTGGCCATCATCACATCCAGAGGTACAGGCTCCACTGCATGAATATCGAAGGGTACCAACAGCAATACTAGGACGGTGTCTGCCAAGCCTCTTGGGGACCTTAATTAGAGTCATCACTGTGGGCATCCTGAATCCCACGCCTGTTCCTCCGCAGCCAGTTGTGGCTGGAAAAAATACCCACACAGAGCTGGGGGTGCGGCTCAGAGGTCGAGCACCTGCTCAGCACGTGTAATGCCGTGGGTTCCACTCCCAGCACCCAAAACATATTTTTTTTAACGTAAAATTTGTTTTTTAAAAAATATTTATTGTTTAGTTATAGGTGAGCACAATGTCTTTATTTTACTTTATGAGGTGCTGAGGATCGAACTCAGGGCCTCATGCATGCTAGGCGAGTGCTCGACCTCTGAGCCACAACTCCAGCCCAAGGATAAATTTCTCGAGTATGATCAACCATACATGTGATACCTGTGTACACCCGCGAAGCCACCTCCACGAGCAAAGCCACAGACATCTCCCTCCGCAGTCCGGCTCCCTGGGCCGTTTGTCCTTCCCCTCCCCTAATCCTGGCAAACACTGATGGATCACCGGACACTAAACACGCATCTAACACTGATCACTGAAGATCAGTTTTCGTTTCACCCAATTTTATGTGAGCATAAAAACATATGCATAGAATTCCACCGTGTGGATGTGTCCGCCTTTGTCTCTCTAGTCACCTGTTGATGGATACCTGTTGCTTCCAGGTCTCGGTCATTGCAAATAAAGTTGCTATGAACATTCAATACAAATTGTCGCTTGGGCCAAGCTCAGTTTATCCTCGTAAATATTCGGGAATGGGATGACCGGGTCCTCTGCTGGTGGATGTTAAATCTTAGTTTTCTTGCTGTGTTGGGAATGGAACCAGGGCCTCACGCAGGCGAGGCGAGCCCCCTTCTACCCAGCCACAGCCCTGGAGGTTAAACCTTTTCAGCAATGGCCTCTCTTTTTATCCAAGTGGCCATTCTACTTCATGGGGCCACAGTTGTTCCACGTTTTCTCCAATACTCAGTCTTTCCATTTTTTGCCAGTGGGTGGGTGCGAGCTGGTGTTCGCTGCGGTTGGATTTGCATTTTCCTAGCGATGTCGCGTCTTTTCCTGTGCCTATTGGCGGGCGCCCATACATCCTCTTTGGGAGGCATCTGCCCGAGACTTTTGCATGTTATAAAAATGGGATGGTTTTGTTGTTGAGTTGGAAGTGTTCCTCCAGCTTCTTGAACAGAAGTCCTTTGTCACAGAGTGTTCGGATGTGTCCCCCAGCTTGTGGCCTGCCATTTTATTTTCGAAAAGCTGAGTTTTTACTTTTTATGGAGTTCCATGGATCATTTTTTCCTTTCATATTTTTTGTGTTGTATTTAAGAATGCTGGTCAAACCCAAGGTTGCTAAGATTTTCTCCAGTTTTCTTCTAAAAATTCTTATAATTTTAATGTTTATACTGAAGTCTATAATAGGGTTAATTTTTTGATATGGCGTGAATTAGCACCAAGTCCCCCTCCCTCCCCCCCTTTACCTATGTGGCCACCCAGTGTTTGAGAATCATTTGTTGAAAAGATTATCCTTTCCTCATTTAATTGATTTGGACACAATTGGAAAATCAATTCACCATATATGCATGACTCTGCTCCTGGTCTCTCTCTGTTACATGAATAAACCTTTCTGGTGCTGGGGATCCGACCCAGGGCCTCACACTCGCTAGGTGAGCTCCATCACTGAGGTATATCCACAGCCCTTTCTTTCTTTTTAATTATTTTGGGCTAATCCAGATTCTTTGCATTTACATATAAATGTTACAATGTGCCTGTCAATATGAACAAAATAGTCTGCTGTCAATTTGGTTGGGATTTCTTTCTATCTATAAATTTTGGAGAATCGACATTTTGATCACACTGAGATTGTTAGTCCCTGCTAGACAACTACGTCACCTACAAATAAGGACAGTTTTGTCTCCTACCGGATTTGTATGCCTTTTATTTCCACTTCTTGCCTTGCTGCTTTCACTAGGCCAGTGTTGAGCAGAGGTGGTGAGTAGGGACCTCCTAGCCTCGTTCCTGATCACACATTCAGTCTTATGGAAAGAAATATGAGGTTACCAGCTGGGTATGGTGGTGTGTGCCTGGAATTCCAGCTACTTGTGAGGCTGAGACAGGAGGATTGCAAGTTCAAGGCCAGCCTGTGCAACTTAGTGAGACACTGTCCCCCAGAAAAGGTGGGCTCTGGGATGTGGCTCAATGGCAGAGCACTTGCCTGGCACATAGGAAGCCCTGGGTTCAATGCCCAGTACTAAAAAAAAAAAAAAGTGGTGCTACCTCTAGGGCAGCAGAGTGCCTTCCTTAGGGCCACAGATGTCCTTTCTAAGGGTGAGGACGTTCCCTCTCATGTCTATTTGCTGAGTGCTGTGTATCAGGAATGGATTTTGAATTTTGTCAAATATTATTACTGCATCTATTGAACATAAAAAGTTTGTTAGAATTTAATTTGTTAACCTTGATTTTCAAACGTCAAACCCACTTTGCTTTCCTGAGTAAAGTCCACGTGGCCACAATGTCCTTTTTGCAGTATGTTATTGGAGCCAACCTGCTCACCGTCAAGACATTGTGTGTCTTGGGCTGGAGGTGAGGCTCTGGGGTAGAGTGCTTGTCCTGCGTGTGTGAGGTCCTTGCATCCCAGAACTGGGAAAAGAAAGAAAGGAAGGAAGGAAGGAAGGATGGATGGAAGGAAGGAAGGAAGGAAGGAAGGATGGAAGGAGGGAGGGAGGGAGGAAGGAAGGAAG